>NW_008705562.1:516179-641443 GCF_000186865.1 Aureococcus anophagefferens
CTGCGTCTCAGGCGGCTGTTCGCGACGGCGAGCTGGTAGAGCTCCTCCTCGCGGTTCGTGGCCTGGGCGAGGGCGGGGGTGGGCGCGAAGATCGCGCGGGGGCGGGGCGCGCGCGTCCGCGGACCTGGGGGTGCTCGGAGAACCTGCGGCGAAAAGGCGCGGGCGTCGCGGCGGCCCGGCGCGCGCGGCGCGCGCGGCCCCCGGCGCCGCGCGTCCGCGTGCGCGCCGCCCGCGCGCAGCCGGTGGCGCGCCGCGCGCGAGCGGGCCCGGAGGCGGCCCGCGCGCGTCCGCCGGCCGGCCCGCGGGCCCCGGCGGCGGCGCCCGGGCGCGCGGCGCGGCCCGCCGCGCGCGCGGCGCGCCCCGGCGGCGCCGCGCGCGGCCGGATCCCGCCCCGGGGTGCCCGGGGCGGGCCGGGCGAGCCGGGCCCCGCGCCTCGGGCGACAACTCTGGAGGGGTGGAAATCGGGTCGGGCGCCGGCGCTCGCTTGTCGGGCCTGCGGGGTGGAAATCGGGTCGGACGCCAGCATCGGTTCCTCCATGGGGTCCGGGCGGGCCCGGCGACAGGGAGCGGGGCATGGGATCATTTTCGCTGCGGACGCGGCGGCCGACCTCGTCCGGCGTCGTTTGGATTCGGGCAGCGAGGCCATGGCGCACACCGCTGCGGGCGTCCGAGTCGCGGCTTGCGGGGTCGCGGGGTCGCGTCTATTCGACCCGTGGAGGTCCGGGCAGGCGATTTGAGCCGCTTGGGGGCGCGCCGACCGACCGCGGTTGGGTGCACGCGTCGGCGTTCGTCGCACCGAGGGCTGGGGGTCGACTCGCAGGTTCACGCTCGCGAGCTCCGTGCAGCCCGCGGCCAAGGTTTCGTTGAAGCGCGCGGGCCGGGGGGCTGGGCCCACGATTCACAGTTTTCAGCAACCCGTCGCTGCGCTGCCAACCGAGCGTCGGCCGACGCGCGCTCGAAGCGCGACCGTGCCTCGTCGACGGACGCCGTCGCACCGCCGCGGCGCACTTTGTCAAATGCGCCCCATGTGGGATTTCGGTGTGATTCGGGTCGCCCGTCGAGTCGTGGATCCATCGCGAATTCGGGCGCGCCGCTGCTCGACGAACGGAATACAGAGCGTCCCGCGCCGCCCCGCGCCGACGCTGGGGACGTCGTCGAAAAATTCCGGCGCGCGGACCCGGCCACGGGGAAAACGCGTTTTCCCCGATCTCGACCCGGCGGCGGCCGCGCGCGGGGGAAGTCGGTCGGATGTTACTGATCGCGCGAGCCAAAACATCGCATCACGAACTGGGGAGCACGCGGGAACGCGTTCGCGCGGAGATTCCCGCCGCGCGGCGCGCCCGGGCGTCCTGGCGGGCGAAGGACGTCCGCCCGAGGCTCCGGGAGGACGACGTCCCATCGATGTCGGGGAACAACGACCCTCGACCCCGCCACCGCGCGCGTCCGCACCCGGCCCGACCGGGCCACACACACAACCGCGCGCCTAGAGCTAGCCAAACGTTTACTGGTCCAGGTCGTCGTCGATGACGCGGGCGTGCTGGAGGATCCGCTTGAAGACGACGGGGAGGTCGTCGGCGTCGAAGCAGATGTGGCCGTGGCCCCGGGGCAGCGCGCCGGCGATGGCGGCCGCCTCGTCGCCGATGGAGCCGACCATGACCGCGTGCATGGCGACGCGGTCCTCGTCGTCCGTGAGCGCGTCGGCCCACCAGAGGGGGTCCATGCCGTAGCGCCGGAAGTTGGCGTCGGAGAGCGCGACGACGAGGTGCTTGCCGCGCTTCCGCGCCCAGTCCGCGTCGTCGTCGTCGTCCGCGGCGCCGTCCTCGTCGTCCGCGCGAGCCTTGACGTCCGCGCACGCGCGCCGCGTCGCCTCGACGGTCATGTCGCCGCTGTCGCAGAACTGGGCGTGGGCGACCATGCGCTGGAGCACCTTGAGGCGGCTCCCGCGGTCCGGCGGCGGGTCGCTCCACTCGACGAAGGACACGGCGTTCGCCTCGCCGCTGTGGCCGCGGATCGCGTACTCGTACTTGTCGTCGAGGCCCGCGAGCGCCTCCATGAGCAGCATGGCCGCCTCGAGCATGCGCGACAGGCGGCCGTCCATCATCTGGAACCGGTACATGGACCCCGACACGTCCATCAAAAAGAGGAGGCGCCGCTTCCGCCGCGCGCCGTCCTCGCGGGGCCGGTCGTCGCCGCCGTCGCCGTCCGGCGGCCCCCGCTTCTTGAAGACGAGGCGGTCGCCCGCGACGCCGTCGACGAGGCGGTCGTCGTCGAGCTCGCCGTCGGACCGCCGCTTGAGCCACGTCCGCTCGCGCTCGCGGTCCTTGGCGCTGTCGAGCGCGCGCTGGAGCGCGTCGACGTGGGGCGCGATGCGGTCGAGCATGTCCTTGTAGAGGTCCCAGTCGCGCTCCGACATGTGCTCGATCTCCTCGAGCCGCTCCAGGTGGGCCTTGCGCGCGATCTTCTTCGCCGCGGCGCGCGCCTCGTCGCTCACCTCGGCCTTGGCCTCCTCGGAGACCTGGTGCACGGCGTTGCCGTCCCAGAGCCGGAAGGGCCCGCCGCGGCCGCCGAGCCCCGCCGTGTCCGAGCCGCCGGACCCGCCCGCCCACGTGTTGCCGCCGACGTGCGGCGCGCCCGTCTCGTCGACCTTGCCGACCTTGGGCGCCTTGAGGCCCGTCCGCGGCGTCGACGCGCCGCCGGCCTCGCCCGACTTCCGGAGATATTCGACGTCGATCTTCTCGAGCAGCCGCCCGCCGACGTCGCCGACGCCCGCGTCCCCGAAGAGCTGGGCGATGGCCGCCTTGGCGCCCTCGAAGCCGTGGGCCTCGAAGACCTCGGCGACGGCGTCGCGCTGCGGCGCGAAGGCGTCGTGGGCCAGCACGTTCGCGAGCGCCGCCGGGAACGCGTCCGGGTCGTCGCCGCCGAAGGTCTCCAGGTGGCGCGCGACGGACGCGCACTCGCGCATGCTGAACGGGTACGCGAGCGCGCCGAGCTCGTGGCGCGCGCGCAGCTCCGCGAAGGCCGCCGCGAGCCGCCGCCGCTCCTCCGCGGGCCGCGACGGCGCGAGGGCCGCGAGCAGCTCCTCCTCGCTCGCGATGTCCGGGTTCTCGACGACCACCGGCGCGAAGGCGTCGCCGCATTCCCGGAAGAGCGCGTTGCCGTGGAACGGGTAGCCCGGCCGGTTCGCCAAAACGACCAGTCGAAAGTCGTCGTGCACCGCCACGAAGTCGCGGCCGTCGGCGGCGTCGTCGAAGGGCCGCGTCGTCAGCACGCGCCCGTCGGGCAGCGCGAGCTCGCCGTCGGCGACGAGCGCCTTGAGCAGCACCGTCACCTCCGTCGGCGCCTTGTCCGCCTCGTCCAATACGCACGCGCGGCCCTCGACGGCCGCGCGGACGAGGGGCGCGTCGACGTAGCGCAGCGCGCCGCCCTCGAGCACGGGCGTCGCCGTCAGCGACGCGACGGTGGAGTCGCGGTGGAGCTGCGCGTACTCGCGCTCGACGTTCGCGAGCTCGAGGTAGCGGTCCACGGCGACGTTCTTGCCCACGCCCTGGTTGCCGATGCATAAAATCGCCCGCTCGCCGACGGCCTCCAAGCGGAGGAACGTGGCGACGGCCCGCTCCGCCGCGGCCGTCGCGACGTAGCCCCGCACGGCCGGCACGAGCTCGGGCGCGGACCGCGGACCGCGCGCGGCGACGGCCGCGACCTCTTCGCCGTCGACGGACGCCGCCACGCGGTCGTCGTCCGCGACGACGGACCAGCGGCGCGCGTCGTCGTGTTCGCCCTCGCCGGCGTCGCCGAGCCAGCCGTCGACGGCCTCGCCGAGCCGCCGCGGCAGGAACCGCGCCATCAAGCCGTCGCGCACGGCGGTCGCCAAATCCGCGCCGCCGCCGACCTGCTTCGCGACCCGCAGCAGCGTCCGCGTCGTCAGCCGCGTCGCCTCCTCGCCCTCGCGCGACGCATCATAAACCGCCGCGAGGCCGCCGTGCGAACTTCCCAGGAGCGCCGCCGCGGCCTCCGACGCCTCGGCGCCGGACCACTCGGGCAGCGCGAAGGTGGAGAACGCGGCCGCGACCTCCGCGTCGAGCCACCGGCCCGGCTCCGCGACGGCGACGACGGCGAAGCCCGGCGCGGCCCGGAGTCGCGTGCCGTCCGGCAGGTCGACGACGCCCTCGTGGAGCGCGCGGCCCAAAGCTGCTGGGAGAGCACCTTTCGGCAGGCGGTGCGCGCCGTCGAGCACGCAGACGCCCCCTGACCGCATCGCGGCGGCGAGCGGCGAGTCGCGCCAGACGCTCCGCCCCGTGGCGCCGTCCGTGTCGCGCTTCTGCAGCAGGTCGCGCGCGCCGAGGTCCCGGTGGCAGCCCACGGTCCACGCGCGCGGCCGCCCCTCCAGCAGCTTCCGCGCGAGGGCCGTCTTGCCGCCGCCGCGCGGCCCCACGAGCAGCACGCGCTCGCCGGCGTCGAGGGCGCGGCGTGCCGCGCCCAGCGCGGCTTTCTGGGTCGGCGAGAGCCAGAGGGCCCCGTCGAGGCCGCCGACCTCGCCGGCCGGCGGCGACGGCCCGCACGCGTCGCGCGCGGCGTCCGCGATGGCGTCCCGCGCGGGCGCGGACGCCCCGAGCAGGTCCGCGCCGGCGAGGGGCGGGTAGCACGCTCGTAACGTCCCCAGGGCGTCGCCGGGCGCCGCCGCGCCGCGCGCGAGGACGCGGTTCAGAGCCGTTCCCGAGAACCCGAAGAACGACCGCTTCTCGCCCGCGCGCGCCTGAGTGGAAATCTATCTTCAACCCGACTTCAATGTGCGATTATGCGACAGTTTCGATGCAAGCGCTTCCGCTGTGCTTCGAGAACTCAACGAGAGCGATCGATCCGTCCAAAAATCAGCCGAATCGACTTCGATTTGATCGAGATAGAGAGGTTTGAAGTTTTTGCTGGACAGGGCGTTCCACTGGTTGATTTCCACACAGGCGCGCGCCGCGGCCTGCTTCTCGAGCTCCAGCACCGCCGCGACGGCCGTCGTGAGCGTCCTGTCCGTCGACGCGAGCTCCGCGATATCGAAGCCCGGCACGAGCCCGGCCTGGAGCCGCGACCGGAGCGGCGGGTCGAGCGGTCTCCCGTCGAACGGCGGGCTCGGCGCCGCGAGCGCGACGACGCGGAAGTTCGGGTGCACGGCCTCGAGCTTCGAGCTCGTCGCGCCGAGCATGCCGCGGAAGGCGTCGAAGCGCGCCGCGGGCACGAGGAAGCGGCCGTCGTCGAGCGCCATCTCGCGGTTTTCCAGTAAATTGTTCAGCGTCGGCAGCACGTTGCGCTCCGCCCGCTCCAGGCCGTCCAGAATGAGGACGCCGCCGCGGAGCGCCGCCCGCACGGGCGCGCCGTCGCTCCAGGTCGCCGACCCGCCGCCCACGAGCTCGCGCCGCTGCCGAAGGTCCGCCTCGGTCGTGTCGGCGGACACGCCGACGTAAAAGGCCTCGGCGCGGATCAGCTCCGCGTAGGCGAAGGCCGCGTGGCGCGCGCGCGCGCGCTCCGCCGGCGCGCACACGAGCAGCGCGTCCTGGGCCAGCGCGTCCTTCATGGCGAGGAACTCGAGGGTCGGGAGCAGGCGCGCCGGCAGGGACTCGACGTAGCCTTCCGGCACGAAGGACCCGCCGGGCCGCAGCGGCACCGTCGCCCGGCCCACGCGCACGCTGTCGACGACGTCCGCCTCGCTCGACATGGCGCGCCGGCGCACGGCGCTTGCGGCGAGGCGACGCATCGGTGAGGGCGAGGAAGGCTGTATTTCTGCTTCATCAACTTGAGGCAAAGGTGAACGCCGTATGCGTCCCCGGGTCTGCCGCGGTCTTACCGCCCGGCGCGGTCCGCGCCGGCCGGCGGGCACGTCCTAGGCCTCGGTCCCCGCGGGCACCTGCGCGGCGGACATCTCGAGGTCCGTGAGCACGGAGCCGCCGTGTTTCGAGTCGTCCATGCCCATGGCCTCCTCCTCCGGGCTGCAGCGGATGCCGATGGTCAGGTGCATGGCCGTGAAGAGGAGCGTCATGGTGCCGCCGACCCAGGCGATGATGAAGAGGACGAAGAGGCACGCGCTCCCGAGCGCGCCGCCGTCGCCGCCGTAGAAGACGCCCGCGCACTCCGACGCGCGGTCGTCGTCGCTGTAGTAGGCGATCTTGTAGTAGTACTCCGTGGCGAAGAGGGACGCCGCGATGACGCCCCACATGCCGCAGGCGCCGTGAACCGGAAAAGCGTCGACGACGTCGTCGATGCCGAGGAAGACGAGCGACTTGGACGCGCCGAGGTACACGGGCGCCTGGGCAGCAAAAGGGTGATTCAACGTCGCTTCAACGTGAGTGTTCCGCGCGCGCGCGTTCCCGAAAAAAACATCCACGCTTCGAGACCGTTCCGAGAGATGATCGCTCGTCCAAAAATCAGCCGAAACGAGTGGAAAACGGCCTTGATATGAGCCTTTGAAGTTGGGAATTTCGCTCTCTTTTGCTGCCCTGACAGGCGCGGCGATGAGCCCGATGACGAACGCGCCCCACAGGTTCACCACGGGGCAGGGCGCCGTGATGGACACGAGGCCCGCGAGGATGCCGTTGTTCGCGTAGGCCGTGTCGATGACGTGGTCGACGAGGTAGCCTAAAAACGTCGTCGCGAGGCAGCCCGTCGCCGCGGAGATCGTCGTCGTCATCATGACGTGCGCGGCGAGCCCGCCGTAGCCCGTGATCGCCAGCGTCGAGACGCCGTTGAAGCCGTACCAGCCGACCCAGAGCATGAGCACGCCCAGGGTCTGGTAGACGACGGACTGCTGGGGCAGCCCGCGCTTCCAGTCCGTCCGCGGGCCGACCATCTTCGCCGCGACGAGCGCGGCGACGCCGCCGGTCATGTGGACGACGCCGGACCCGGCGAAGTCGATGACGCCGCAGCCCCCCACGAGCTTGGACGACCGCCAGGGGCTCAGCTTCCCGGACCCGTCCCAGCCCATGTGCACGCAGACCGGATATATAAAACCCGTGATCACGCACGAGTAGCAGACGTAGGCGCCGAACTTGCAGCGCTCCGCGACGGCCCCGGACACGATCGTCGCCGCCGCGCCCGCGAAGGCCCACTGGAAGAGCCAGAAGGCCTTGGCGTACGTCTTGCCGTCCGCGGACATCGTCAGCGGGCTGCCGCTGTTGCCCTCGTAGAAGTAGCCGCTCTTGCCCAGGAAGCCGTTGTTGCCCGTCTTCGGGAAGTTGTCGTCGCCGAAGGCGATGCCGTAGCCGAAGAACCACCAGAAGATGGCCGCGATGGACGCGTCGAAGACGTTCTTGATCAAAATGTTCTTCGTGTTCTTGAGCTGCACGGACCCGACCTCGAGCATGGCGAAGCCCGCCTACGAAAAAACGCCTCCGCACCGGCGCGCGACACATCGACGCGGCGCAACCGCGCCTGCATGAAGAAGACGAGCACCATGCCGAAGAGCAGCCAGAAGGCGTTGGCGTCGGCAGCCGACAGGTAGACGGGCGCGTCGTCGTCGACGCCGTGGTTGCCCTCGAGCGCGGCGATGCGGGCCGTCAGCGCGAGGATCGTGTCGTCGTCGGCGGACACCCCCATGGTCGGCGCCGCGGAACTGTGCCTGTGGTGGGAAAGCGCGCCAGCCCCGCTCGGCACGATCACGTTTTTTCGGCCGCAGATCGTCCGGCCGACGGTGCCGAGATACGGATGGACGTGCACTTAAGCTTCCGAGTCGCGGCGCCGCGTCGCGACGCGCAAACGGAGCCTAATAAAGTGTTACGAGAGGGACGAGAAGCCGCAGGTGGCCGGGTCCAGTTCGAGGTCCTCCGGGGCGCGGTAGTTGCCGAAGCCGTCGTCGCGGCAGAAGTCCCAGTCGCACATGGTCGGCATGCCGTAGGCCGCGATGGCCTCCTGGGTGCTCTTCTCGTTGCGGATCTGGAGCGAGTACTGCGAGTAGGGCAAGGACGCGAAGGCGCTGAACTTCTCGAGGCGATCGTCTTCGAAGCTGCCCGGGTCGTTCGTGACGACCTCGCGGCGCGTGAGCAGCGGCACGCGGTCGTCGTCGTGCATGGCCACGAGGGTCGTCCAGGGCGTGCCCCGCGCCGAGAGGGGCCAGAGGGGCTCGTCGACGGTGACGCCGACGTGCTCGTCGAGGAACGCGTCGTAGACGTCGTCGTCCAGGCCGGTCCGGAGCGCTCGTTGGAACGCCGCGAAGTCCGCGAGGTCCAACGTTCCCTGGCCCCGCGGGAGGTCCAGGGGCGGCGCGCCCGCCGGCGGCGCCGCGAGGTGCACGTAGTACGCCGTCGCGTTGACGGCCGCGCCGTCGAGCTCCTTCGAGTGGAACTTGAGCCAGACGTCGTCTCCCGGACCGCCGGCCGATTCGACGGCCGCGGAGACGTCCGCGTGGACGAAGTAGCGCGCGAGCCAGGCCGCGTCGCCGCGCGGGTCCGGCGACGCGACGTGCGAGTACGCGGCCCGCGAGATGGGCCAGCGGCCGTAGCCCTCGTCGCCGAAGGCGTAGGCGTCGCCGTCGCCGTGCCGCGCCGATTCGCAGACGACGTAGGGCGCGTCCTGCAGGCAGTTCGTGCCGCTCTGGTACCAGCCCGGCAGGTCCGCGGGGTAGACCAGGGCCTCGTCGTAGGCGCCGTCGGCGTCGAACGCGGCCTTGGACGCGGCCGACGCGGAGACGGCCGCGGTCTCGAAGATCCGGCCGTCCGCGTTGCGGCTCCGCACGACGTAGAGCGGCACGCTGCCGCCCTCGGGCCCGCCGGGCGCGTCGAGCACGGCCCGGCCCACGCGGAGCGCGTAGGGCCAGCCGAAGCGCGCGCGGTTGTCGCGCGCGCCCTCGAGCGCGACCTCGATCCCCGCGCCGTCGAAGAAGCCGTAGCGGTTCCCCGAGAACTGGTTCGCGTCGCCCTCGAGGCCCGTCGCGTCGTGGAGCGCCGCGAGCGCGGCGCCGAACTCCTCCATGCTCAACCCGACGGACCGGCCGGCGACCTCGGCCTCCTGGACGACGGCGTTGTCCGCGGACCACACGAAGTGGATCTCGTCGTCGCTGGGCTTCGCCCGCGCGGACAGCCAGCGCCGGCTCACGGTCGAGCAGCCCGTCGGGCCCAGGTAGTCGTAGCCGCCGCCGCCGGTCACCGCGGCCCGGTCGAAGCGCTCGCCGAGCGTCCAATTTCGCCTCACCCTCTCGATCATGTTGTAGCCGAACCAGGCGGCGTCGGCGTTCTGCGCCAGCGTCGCGCGGCTGCCGCAGGGGATCGTCCACTTCCCGAAGTGCTGCAGCACCATGCGCGGCGGCGCGTCCGCGTCGGCGTCGGCGCGCCCGTCGCCGCCCCGCCGCCAGTCCAGCGACGGGGCGGACCGCGCACCGCGCCGCGCCCGAACCGCCGGCGGCCCGGTCGCGGGAGGAGCCCGCTGCGCTCCGTGGCGTCCATCGTTGCTGACTTCCTCCGAAAAAGCAGCTTCGATGGCGTTGAACTCAAGTTGGCCTCGGCCGGGGGTACGGCCTGGGCACTGTGCTGGGGTTGAGGGGGGGAATTGGCCAAATTGGGCGGATTGGCCGGATCGGACGTACGCCGTCGGACGGCAGCCAACCGCGGTCGGACGATCGGACGAAGAGCCAACCGCGATCGGACAGGGACGAGGCCATTGGACGAACCTAGCGGCCATTGGACATGACCCCCGGCCATTGGACGTAAAAGTCATCCATTGGCTACGATCTCGCGACGTTGGGCAGAGTCTGGGCAGCCCGCTCGCGAGCGGCGACGGCCCGGAGCGCGTGGATTCCATGGGAGCGGCCAACGCCGCCCTCCCGCCCGCCCAAGACCTCGGCGCCGATGAACCAGAACTTCCGATTCGCGGACTGCCGCCGTTCTGCAGACATCGATCACTGCGAATGCGGCGCGCGTCCCCCGATTTTTGCAGCTCCGGGTTTATACGCCGTGACAGGAAGGACATGGGGCAACATATCACTTCTGTGCGGTCGCCCTACGGCTGACTCGGGTTCGAATCACCCCCACGCGCGTGACGACGACGACGACGGCGGCGGCGGCGGCGGCGGCGGCGGCGGCGGCGACGACGACGACGACGACGACCGACCGACCGACCGACCGACCGACCCCCCAAAGTAGGCTACAGGGCTTCGCCGGGGGCCCGAAGGGACTCGCCCGGCACCTCCCCGAAACCCCAATATATTTTTTAAAAATTTTACCCCCCGCACCCGGCGCTCGAGGTGGCCTCTCTGCTGGCAGTCCTCGCATTACACCGTGACTGGCGCAGAGCTCGCGACTCATGTCGGCCAGCGATCGGACGATCGGACGATCGGCCAGATCGGACGATTGGACGAAGCCCATCGGACGCACGGCCAATCGCGGTTGGACGTGGCCAATGGGATTCAGCCAACGCGCAACGCGGCCAATCCGGCCAATTTGGCCAATTCCCACCCTCAAGCCTGGGGTACGGGGCGCGGCGCCGTCGTGCAATAGGCGTCGTTTAGGTCGGCGGCGGTCGGCGGGCGCCGCCGCCGGCGCCCGGCGGTCTCGCCGCGCGCGCGGTTCGATGGATAGTGTGTGTGCGAGCGATGGATGGTGTGTGGGGGGGGGGGTTGCGGCGACGGGGCCGCGCGGGCGCGGGGGCGCGGGAGGCGAAGGCGCGGCGGTCCGGCTCGGCCCCGGGTAGGCGACCCGCCCGGGGCGCCGGACCGCGGCGGGCCCGGAACGCGCGTGAGTTCCGGGCCGTCGCCGCCGACCCGCGCCTCCGGCTCCGAGGTCCCCTAGCCGTTTTCGAAGGCCCAGTTCGTGATGAGCGAGATGCGCTTCGTGCTGAACTGGGGGCGCTTCGTCTCCGCGATGTCGAGGTGGCTCTGGGCCATGGCGCGCGTGGCGATGGACCGCTTCTCGAACAACGTCTGGCGGGAGCCGCCGTGCGTGTCCGGGTAGAAGTTCGTCGGCGGCGGCGCCTGGGGAACGAGGGCGATTCGACGACGCTTCAACGCGCGCGTTCCAGGGAAAACGCTTCGAGACCGTTCCGAGAGCTGATCGCTCGTCCAAACATCAGCCGAAACGAGTGGAACGCGGCCGAGCCTTTGAAGTCGGGAACGTCGCGCGCGTTTCCCGCGCCGGGCGGCGCCTCGGGCACGGCGTCGGACATGCACACGGTCATGTCGTAGGAGCCGTGGTTGATGAGGCGCTTCTCCTTCATGTTGAGCTTGCACAACGAATAGTTGAAGCTCGGGTTCGTCGCGAGGCGCTCCGCGTTCTCCTCCGCCGCGGCGGAGCCCGGCCGCGCCGTCCACTGCGACCCGTACAAATGCGCGTCGCGCTGGTGGTTCCGGAAGAACTGGGACGCGAGGGTCTTGCGCCCCCGCGTGCGCTGCACGGGGCTCAGCTGGCCCGTGCCCAGCGCGTCGAGCGCCTTGCTAATTTTGTAGTCGTCGTGGCTCACCTCGCCGTCGCCGTCCAAATCGTAGGACCAGTGGGGCACGTTGACGCCCCTCAGCTTCTTCTTGAACTCGGACCGCGTGCGGCTCCGAGGCATGTTGTTCGACTCGGGGTCGAGCAGCAGCGTGCGCAGCGGCAGCTTCTTGCTCATGACGGGCCGGCTGAACGCCGTCGTGCCGAAGGACGGCTCCGACGCGGACCGGCCGAGCGGCCGGCCACCGAGGCTGCCCGTGCTCGGCCGCGGGGGCGTCACGAGCGCGGCGACGGCCTTGGTCACGGCCGCGACCCGCCCGGGCGTGCACCCGGCGCTCTCGCGGAGCCGCGAGCTACTCAGCACCATGCTCGCCGTCGACGGGCGGATGCCCTCGCCGGACGACGACACGCGGTTCGTCCGCCCCGTCGACACCCGCGACGACGGCATGGCCACGCCCACCGGGCACGACGGACGCACCTACCACGCCCGCCGGCCTACCGCATGGGCGACCGACGCCACAAGCTATCAACGCGAGGGCTGCTCTCCGACGCGACAACGATGCGTGGATATCGAGGTGTTTTATGTAAATGTCGACCATGGTCGGCTCGCTTGCAGTTCAAGGCGAAGATATCGAAGAAGGTGAAGAAGGCGATGGCGTCCTAACATCGATGGGTAAGGGCCGCGCGAAAGCCAAGAAGCACCAGCCGACGCGCCGGCCGGCCGCGGCGCAGCGCGTCGCCGCCGCCGGCAGCGTCGCCGTCGCCGCCGCGGCGCAGCGGTCGCGCGAGCAGGCCGCGAAGCGCGCGGCGGCGGAGCGGGAGACGGGCGTGCCCGGTGGGCTGGCGCTCCTCGAGCGCGCCTACGCGTCGCTGCTCGCGGAGCCCGCCGTCGTCGTCGTCGCGCACTGCGGCGACGCCGCCGCCGCGAAGCTCTTGCGCGACGGCGCCAAGGCGCTGCGAGCGCCGGCCGTCGCGTTGCACGCGGCCGCGTCGCGCGCCGCCGTCGCCGAGGCCGCCCGCGTCGCCGGCGGCGGCCTGCTCGCCGTCGCCGACGACTTCCTCCAGCGCCTGCCCGCGGCCCTGGCCCGGGCCGGGGTACGAGCGTGCCGCGTCGCGGGCGACGACGCGAGAGCGGAGCTCGAAAAGCGGCGCGCCGCGGCCGTCGCCGGCGCGCGCGCGCTGCCCTGGCGCGCGGCCCTCTTCGCGCCGCTGGCCACCATCAGGGCCCGCTGCCGGGCCGCGCGCGGCGCCGCGGCCGCGCCGGGCGACGAGCGGGCCCGGACGGCCGCGGTCGTCGCGCTGCACGCCGACGGCGCCTCCGCGTCCACGAGGCGCAAGATGGCGGCGCTGGGCATGCTCGGCGGCGCGACGACGCGCATCGCCAACGACCGCGGCGAGCGCCGCGAGCTCGCGCGGACGCGGTTCCTCGACGGCTCGGTCGTCGCCGGCGCGCCGTGGCGGGGCGCGGAGCGCGACGGCGCGGCCGCCGACGCCGTGTCGCTTCGCGTCCGCGACGCGCTCGCGGAGGACTGGGAGACGTTAGCGCCGGGCTGGCGGCCGAACCCGAAACCCGGCGACGGCTGGGGCGGCGCATTCGGGAAATGCTGCGGCCACAACGAGGTCGTCATGCACGCGGTGCGGCCCTTCGCGCCCCTCGAGGTGCTCAACACGAAGTGCTGCTCGCGCGCGGACCCGGCGCCGGGCAACGCCGGCTTCGACGGCTGCCTCGAGTTCCTCGCCGCGCGCGCGCGCGCGAAGCGGCGGCCGGCGACGGTCTGGGACAGCGCCGCCTTCCACTGCGTCGGCGCCGACGGCGTCGACGACGTCCTGGAGAAGCGGGACTTGTTGGGTTGGCCCCTGGACCGCGTCGCCTTCGTCGTCCCGGCGCTGCGGCGGCTCACGGTCGCGACGGACGGCGCGGTGCCCGCGCGGGCCCTGCTCGCGCGCGTCGACGCGCTCCTCGCGCTCGGCGAGGACGCCTCGGCGACGCTCGCGTCGCCGGCGGTCGCGCTCCCGCGGCGCGCGACGGCGCTCGTCGTCGCGTTCGCGCTCGGCGGCGGCGCCCGGCCGCGCGCGGACGGGTCCGGGCGCGGCGTCTTCCCGCGGCGATCATCGCCCGCTTCCCGGACACACTAACATGCTAGCGCGCTAACTTGCCGAGGATCGCGACGGACCCGCCGCCGTGGAACTTAACGACGTTCGAGCCGCCGCCGAGGAACGCGCGGACGCCGTCGTGGAACCGCTGGCCCGTCTGCGGGAAGTGCGCGTTGCGCCTAGAGACGGAAGATCGATCACGCCGGAAAGAGGAGACGCCGCGCCGCACCCTTTGGAGAGTGAAAAACCGAAGGCCTTGCCCGTCGCGCCCGTGTTCGCGTCGTCGGTCGACAGCAGCTTCTTCAGGCCGCCGGGATGGCTGTCGACGAAGGCCGTCGCGTCGACGACGAAGCCGTCGACGACGGCCCAGAACGCGCGGCCGTCGCGGCCATCGTTGCGCTTTATTTCCGCCGGCGAAAACAAGCGCAGGCCGTCGGCGCCCACGTTTTCCACGCAGAGGTGCGCCTGGGCGTGGTCGTCCGAGACGACGGCCATATTGCTTTTGCCGAGTCGAGCGTCGCCGCGTTTACTTTTCTTCTTTGTCGAACGTCTGTCGCCGCGCTTGCTGGTCGTCGTTCGCGTGTCTCGCGCACGCTTGTACCTGCAGTCGCCTCGCGCGCCGCGTCCAAGCCGCGTCCAGATGCCGCAGCCTTTTTAAGCGACCTCGATTATTGATGCGTTCTTGAAGTTTCGCAATTAGCCGGCGAACGATGGTGCGGTTCTCGATGCTCGTCCTAGCCTAGCCTTGAAGTCGATAATTAACCGGCGAGCGATGATGGTGCGGTTCTCGATGCTCGTCGCATCGCTGGCAACGACGAGCGCGCGCGACCGTTGCGTCTTCAACGCGACCGACGCGCGCTGCGAGAGCGCGGCCTACCGCGGCCAATACCCCTTGTGCGCCCTGTTCCAATACGCGGACCGGAGCCCCATCCCTTGCCGCGGCCTCGTCGACGCCGACGCCTGCGACGCCGACAAATCCCCGACCCCCGAGGCCGCGTCGTGGCACGTGCACGTCTTCTTCCCGAACGTCGACTGCGGCAACTGCTCGGGCCATTTCACGCGGGAGGCGGCGAATTTCACGTTCGCGGGGGCCATGCGCCTCCGGCGCGACCTCGCGGCCTTCTTCAACGCGGACGCCGCCGACGCCCCCATCGACGAGGCGCGGGCCCTGCGGGACCCGGCCTACGACGAGTGCATCGACGGCTTCGGCCTCGTGGCCGGCGCGCCCGCGAAATACCACCCTTCCCCCTGCATCTACGAGGTCGACGCGGTCAAGGAGCTGGGCCCCTTCACGGACCCCGCCACGGGCCTCGGCTACCCGAACTGGTCCTTCTTGATCCCGTCGAACTTCTGGGCGCCGGGCCTGCGGGACCGGACCGTCGCGTGGTTCGAGCGGCGGCGCGAGCGCGGCGACGGCGGCGCCTACGACGTCCTGTTCCACCCGAACACGGGCTGCGAGGCGCGGGACCACGTCGACGCGTCGTCGCCGGACATCCGCTGGCTCGGCGAGCGGCGGCCGCTCGACGCGGCCATCTTCAGTTGCAACGCCCTCGGCTGCAACCAGGCGTGCCCCTCGGACCGGGGCCCGCCGGCGGACTGCGGTACTAGTTCCATCTAGGCCGCTTCGAGGGGCCCGCACGTTGTGGTTGGCGCGGGTGGCAGAAGGCGCCCGTTGCACTTTGTGTTTTAACGTCAACTACGCATCCGGCGCCGACGGGCGGTCCCTCACCCGCCTCCAGCAGGCCCCGCCGCGCCTCCGTTCGCAGCGCGCGGCCGTCGCGGCCGGCGGCGGCGCCTCGCACGTCGCGGCCGCGGCGCCGCAGGGCGGCCAGAGGGCGAGCGCGTCGACCTGCTTGCGCGTGGCGCGCCAGGGGAAGGCGTCGCGGAAGTAGGGGACGAGGTCGACGACGGTGGCGTCGACCGCGGACGCCGAGGCGACGCGCGGGTCCTCGGCCGCGTAGTTGACGCGGACGTAGGCCTCGAGGCCGGAGTTGAACATGAGCAGCGCCGGCGCGAAGGTGCCTGGGCCGAAATCAAATCTTCAACCCGACTTCAATGTGAGCGTATGCGACCGTTTCGACGCAAGGCTTTCTGCTCTGCTTCGAGAACTCGACGAGAGCGATCGATTCGTCCAAAAGTCAGCCGAATCGACTTCGATTTGACCGAGCTAGAGAGGTTTGAAGTTTGGCTGGAATAACCCAACCAGTGGTCGATTTCGGCACAGGAACGTGCCGACGCCGTAGACCACGCGCCGCGCGTTGACGAGCTGGGCGACGTCGTCGGCGAGCGCCGACGGGGCCCAGTCGGCCGCCGGGTAGCGGCGGAGGAGCTCGTCGACGACGGGGTTCCGGTCCTCGGAGACGAGGCGGATTCTGCCGAAGCCGCCGCCGTCGAGCGCGTCGGCGTAGTAGGACACGGGCGGCGGCGCGTAGTGGGTCTGGTCGTGCACGCCGAAGACGTCGCCGCCGCGCACGTGGACGTGGACGTCGTAGCCCCGCGCGGTCGCCGCGGTCGGGCCCGCGTACGCGCGTCGGAGGACCGCGAGGACCGCGTCGCGCGTCGGCGACGCGCGCGCGTCCATGGACGGCGTCGCCAGGTTCCAGAAGCTGTCCCGGAAGGGGCGGCGGCGGCGCCGGCGGGCGTCGCCGCGCGGCCGCACCGGCGCGGCGCGGAGCCGCCCCCCGGTCCGCGACGCGTTGAGGAACTTGGCTTCGAGGTCCCCGGGCGCGGCGCAGGCGCAGCCGTGCTCGACGGCGAAGCTCAGGCAGTTGGCCACCTGGAGGAGCGCGTTGCCGAGGCGGCCCGTCCAGCGGCCGATCTCCAGGTCGCGGCCCGCGGCGCACGCGCGCGTCGCGTTCGCGCGCCGCGCCGCCGGGTCCCCCCGCTCGCCGTCGCCCTCGCCGTCGGGCAGGCCCAGCGCACCGCGGAGCGCCGCCTGCGCGGCCGTGGACCGCTTGGCCTTCTTGCAGCGGGCGATGCAGCGCGGGCCCGTCCGGAGGGCGCGGCACGTGTCGGAGCAGCTCGAGGCCATGGCCGACCGGACGCGCTCGTCCGCCGCCAGCGCCGCGCTCGTCGGCGCGGCGGCGGGAGCGGCGCGGTAGGCCGCGAACGACGCGAAAGCGCCGGCGGCGACGGCGAGCGCGCGCCGCCAATGGCGCATCACGAGGGCTCCATCGTCTCGGAGGGCGGCAAGGTCGGAGGTGAACTTCATGAAAATCAGCTCTGCGCAAAATCGTCGAGCGAGCATCTCCTGCGCCGACGCCGCCGCGCCCGGGCCTCTCCCTGCGCGCCGCCGTCCCGCCCCGGGGGTTTCGCTCACCGATGGCGAACTTCGAGAGCGACGGCATCCAGAACCTCGCGGGCTTCGACGCGTTCAAGGACGCCGACGAGGAGGCCGGCGACCAGTCCAAGGTCCACATCCGCGTGCAGCAGCGCAACGGCCGCAAGTGCATCACGACGGTCCAGGGCCTCGCCGACGACCTCGACATCAAGCGCATCTGCAAGGCGTTCAAGAAGAACTTCCAGTGCAACGGCGCCGTGACCAAGGACAGCGAGCTCGGCGAGATCGTCCAGCTGTCCGGCGACCAGCGAACGAACGTGTCGTCCTTCCTCACGGAGCAGGAGATCTGCAAGAAGGCCCAGGTCGTCATCCACGGCTTCTAGGGCGCGTCGGCCCCGCGTCCGTCGCTCCGCCTTCCGTCCGCGCGCCGCACCGCTCCCCACTGCCACGGATCGCACCCGCTTGTCAATCGGGCGCGACGCCGCCACGGGGCTTAAAACGCGGAGAGAAACCGTCGCGCCGCCGGCGCCACGACGCGAGGGACACCGTCCAAAACGGACGCCGCGCCTCGCGCCACGGGCCGGCGACGCGCGCACTCCCCGACGCAGGCGCGGCCGCGGCTCCGGCGCTCCCCCGTAATGATGTTCCCCTTCGTTTCGTGCGAGCTCGGGCTTGGGGGCCGCCCGTTCGCCGAGGCTCGCTCGTTCGCGTTACGCGCGCTTCTTGACGAACATGGCCCCGTTTGGGACGATGGTGCGGAGCTCGGCCTCCCCGCGGAACTCGTCCCAGAAGAAGTCGTAGGCCGGCGTCGGCGTGTCGAGGACCGTCGCGTTGGGGTCCTTGGGCGCCCAGCCGTAGTCGTCGAACATCGCGGCGCCGCCCGGGCGGAGGAGCCGCCAGCCGAGGAGTACGTCCGCGAGCGCGGGCATGAGCGCGTGGGAGCCGTCGACGTAGACGAGGTCGTAGCGCGCCCCGGAGTCGAGGAGCTCGCCGAGCACGCGCGCGGACCGGCCCTTGGTCTTCGAGAGCCGCCGGCCCGCGTCGTCGACGAGCGCCGCGGTCTGCGCGTCGAAGAGCGCCTCGACGCCGGGCATGCCCGCGTAGGCCTCGCCGTCGAGGGACGCCTCCCAGGCGTCGACCTGGGCAGGACAAGAGAGATTCAACGTCGCTTCAACGTGAGTGTTCCGCGCGCGCGCGTTCCGGGAAAAGCATCCACGCTTCGAAACCGTTCCGAGAGATGATCGCTCGTCCAAAAATCAGCCGAAACGAGTGGAAAACGGCCGAGATATGAGCCTTTGAAGTTGGGAATTTCGCTCTCTTGTGCTGCCCCGGCGTCGACGCAGTGGATCGTCGCGCCGGGGAACAGCGCCGCGAGCACGATCGCGTTCGCGCCCGCGAACGAGCCGACCTCGAGGATGCTCTTCGGCGGCGACTCCGCGAGCCGGAGGACGTCGAAGGCCTCGAGGTACTTGGCCGCGAAGTGGCTGTTGAGGCCGGGCACGGCCCACATGTACATGCCCGCGTAGTCGATGGCCTCGCGGACCTCGGCGAAGCGGTCGGGCCAGCCCCGCCGCGCGGCCTCGCGCCGGAACTCGAGCTCGCGACCGCCCGCGGCGTCGACCTCGGACGCCGCGGACTCGAGGCAGGTCCCCGGCGGGGCGCCGACGTCGTCGCCGAGGCCGCGGCACGTCGCGAGGCCGGCCTCCGCGAGCGTGGCGCCCTCGCCCGCGCCGGGGCCGTCGAGCAGCCCGCGCCAGCCGCAGCGCACCACCGCGTCCCACCGCACCATGCGGCTCTCCCGCTCTCCGGTCTCGAGGTCGAACATGAAGACCCAGGTCCAGAGCACGAGGCGGCCGCCGCACGGCACCATGTCTTGCGATCTTCGGCGAGCGGTGCGCGGCGCGTCTCGTGCGGTGGTTGCAGCCTCTTATGAGCGCACCACCGATCGTGCGCGGGGCAGCGCGTCGGGCAGCCTCTCAGCGCACCATAATCGCTTCCCGTTGGGTGCAAGTTCTAAAACGATGTCTTTTTTAATGGAAGCCAAATATCCCAGTCTGCGATGGCATGGCGGCCGTGGGCTGCGTTCTGGGCGCTCGTGGCGTCGTGCGTCGCGGCCTCGGAGCCGTCGGCGCAGCACGGTGCGCCGCTCCGGAAGAGCGTGCTCGCCGCGGAGCGCGAGCGCGTGGGGCCGGCGCTGCGCGCGCGCATGCTCCGGCCCGGCGGCGGCGAGGTGCCCGCGCGGACCGTCGAGTACCTCCAGCTGCGGCCGGAGCGGCGGCGCGAGCTCGAGGATGGCACGGCGGCGCCGAGCGCGCTGCCGACGCCGGCGCCGAGCGCCCTGCCCAGCGCGTCGTCGGAGCCGTCGCCGCGGCCGAGCACGGCGGCCCCGACGCGCGTGACGCTCGCGCCGTCGCCGCGGGACTGCACGCTCGGCTTCTGCCCGCAGCCGACGGCGGCGCCGTCGGGCGCGCCGACGCTCGGCGGCGCGCCGACGCTGAGCTGCGGGGAGCGCCGTCCCCGTTAGCTTCCGGGCGTGTTCCGGACACCGCGCGCGCCCCGCAGGTGAGGACGGCGACGCGAACAACGAGACCGACAGCCGGCTCGTCGGCTGCGCGGGCTACACGGACGCGACGGCCTGCGGCCTCTTCGACACGGACGCCTTCCGCGCCGACGAGCTCTGCTGCGTCTGCGCCGCGGCGGCCGCGGCGCGCGTCTGCGAGGACTGCGACGCGTACGAGGCCTGGGACGGCGAGGGCTGCCCCGTGCGCGACGACGGCACGGCCTTCCTGCCCCTCTTCGACTTCGCGGCGTCCGACTCCGTCGAGGAGCGGCGGGGCTACGACCCCGTGGGCCTCGTCGACGGCTGCGCGGTCGCGATGACCATCGAGCCGGGCGCGTCCGCGTACTTCAAGCTCTCGGGCTTTTCGAACGCGACGGCGTCGGGCGCGCTGCCGACCTTCTTCCTCGAGTGGGACATGTCGAACAACGAGCAGTCCCTGCCCATGTTCTTCTCGCGCCGCGCGGCGTCCCGCGGCGGAGACGACTCGGGGAGATGTTGACGCGCCGCAGGTTCCGCGACATCCCGCGCTACTACGAGGGCGCCATGTCCCTCTTCTTCGACTGGTACAACTGGCCCGCGGTGCGTCGTCGCGGGCGGGACGCGCGGAGACGTCGAATTTCGGTAGGTGACGGCCGACGCCTACAACTACGCCGAGTCCGACGAGGGCTTCGACCTCTACCACTGCCACTCGTGCGGCTACCTCGTGTCGTCCTGCGCCTACTGCTGGGACGAGGACCTGCGGAGCGACGGCTGCGCCCACACGCCCCGCTGCGAGGCCTCCGGCGACGACCTCTATATGACTGTCTACGGCATGAACTCGCACGTGTCGACGGCCATGGTCAAGCTGTCGCGCGTCGTCATGTACGACTACATCCGCGAGTCCGAGCTCGAGGCCATCAAGAACCTCTGGCTGGCGACCTGCGAGCCCGTCCTCGCGCCCCCCGCCGCGCGGAACGTCGGGAGCGTGTTTCGGCCGGGGTTCGGACCGCGAGGATTCGCGGACGCCGCTCGATCGATCCCGCCGCTCCCGCCGCGAAGCGACGCGCCCTCGCCGCGCCGCGGACGGCGACGCCCCCCCCGCGCAGGCCCGCGAACTGGTCCTGGGTCGAGTACGCGGTCACGGATCTTCCCGAGGTCCAGGGCGAGGCGGACGTCCGGTCCAAGCCCTACTGCGACTGGTGGACGGACATGACGCGAGAGGGCCTCGACGGCGTGACGACGGGCGACTGCCTCGCGATCCCGGGCGTCGTCTGCGACGTCGACGGCTACGTGACGGATACGTGACGGACATGATCCTGTCGGACTACGGCCTCCGCGGCGAGCTGCCGCCCGTGCTCGGGCTCGCGCGCGCGCGCGTGATCCAGATGGAGAACAACCGGCTCAACGGGTCCCTGCCGAGCGACCTCTTCGCGTCGCCGTACCTCGAGGAGCTCGAGTTCTACGGCAACGAGCTCAGCGGGGACCTCGCCTGCCCGGAGACCGAGGAGCTCCTCCTCGAGGTGCTGGACCTCGAGAAGAACAAGTTCACGGGCCCCGTGCCCGCGTGCTACTTCTCGGACCTGCCGAAGCTCCGCGTGCTCCTGCTGGGCTACAACGACCTCGACGGCGCGCGCGCCGCGTCCGAAGCCCGAACGCCGGCCCCGCGCGAGGCGCGCCGTCCCCCGCGCAGGCGTGCTGCCCGAGTCCATGGGCGACGCGGAGCAGCTCGTCTACTTCTCCGCGGAGCGCGCGGGCCTCACGGGCGAGCTGCCGGCGAGCCTCACGGGCTGCCGGTCCCTCGCCTTCTTCCTCGTGTCCCACAACTTCCTCTCCGGCGAGATCACGTCCGACTTCGTCAACGGGTTCCCGGAGATGTACCACATCGACCTCGACTACAACGCCTTCTCCGGCGAGCTGCCCTACCTGAGCTGCTGCCTCAAGAACCTCCACAAGGTGTCCTTCGAGCACAACGCGTTCACGGGCTCCGTCACGGACGACCACTTCATCGAGCGCGCCGCGGCGCCCCGGCGCGGGCGCCGGGGCCTCTACGCGGGGTTCCCGACGAGCCTCTGGAGCCTCCGCGCCTGCGCGCCGCCCCCGCCCCCGCCCCGCCGCGAGCCCCCCCCGCGCGCGCAGGTTCGCCATGGGCCAGAAGCCGTCGGTCGAGTCCGCGCTGAGCCTCGTCGGCAATCGGCTCTCGGGCCCGCTGCCGTCCATCTTCTACTCCTTCTACTACGACGCGGCGACGACGCTGACCTACTTCTCCGCCAAGGACAACCACTTCCGCTGCAGCGCGCGGCCCGCGCCCGCCGTCCCGGGGAGCGTCGCGCGACGCCGCCGCGCGCAGGCCCGGACCACGAGAACGAGTACTTCGAGGACTGGGCCCACAACCTCGCGGAGGACGTCGGCATGTGCGAGCCCGTCGCGACGCCCGGGGCCGTGAGCGCGCCGGACGCGGCGCGCGCCTGTGTGGAAATCAACCAAACTGCAAAATTCTCCAGCTCGGTCAAATCGAAGTCGATTCGGCTGATCTTTGGACGGATCGATTGCTCTCATCGAGTTCTCGAAGCACGGCCGAAGAGCCTGTGTCGAAAAAATCGAATACGTGCACATTCGATTTGCACACAGGCGCGCGCGGGCGACGAGATCACCGTCGCCGGCGAGGCCTTCGCGGCGACGACGGAGAGCACGTGCAAGTTCACCTACGACGCCGGCGGCTCCGACGTCGTCCCGGCCTTCTTCTACTCGGCGGCCGAGGTCCGCTGTCCGTCGCGCGGCGTCTTTTTGCTTTTCGAGGCGGTTTTTCGGCCGGCGCGAGTCCGGGCGGCCTCCCGCTCGCGAGCTCCCGGCGGGCCGCCCGGACGAGCCTCTGCGATACGGCGCGGACGCCGTTCGATCGAGACCCCGGACCCCGTCGCGCCGTTCCGCAGGCACGCTGCCCGAGGACGCGCCGACGGGCGACTGCGTCGTCGCCGTGGCAAACTACGGCGACGACTACAGCGACGCGACGACGCTCGGCGACTACGCCGCCGTGACCTTCGAGATCTACCCGCCCGAGAGCTCGAAGAAGAAGAGCGACGACACGACGGCGATCCTCGCGCGGGCGCGGCGTCGCGAATCTTCGCCGTTCGAGCGGCCCGCTCGCCGCGGCGCTTCACCGCCGCGTCGCGCCGCCGCGGCAGTTCCGATCTACGCGCGCTCCTCCCTCGCCACCGCGCCGCGCCGCCGCAGGTCGCGGTCATCATCGCCGCGCTCCTCTTCGCCGCGCTCGTGACAGGCTCCTGCATGTACCTCGTCGCGCGCGAGAAGGCCGGCAAGCCCCTCTTCATGCCCCTGAGCCAGTCGCCCCTCCACCCCGCGGAGACCGAGCTCGCCCCCCCGGCGTCCGCGTCCGAGGTCGCCCTCAAGGACGACGTCGACGGCGGCCGCATGTCCACGATCCCGCTGTGAGACCGCGGCGAGTCGAGTCGAGAACACGACTCGCCCCTGTAGTGGCGCCTCCCCCCTGCCTTGATGCCTCCTCCGTTGCCCCCTCTGTCGTGTTCGTTGGCTAAATGCTCTGGACTTCATGGCGGGGAAGGTGGAAATTACACTTGAAGTTACACTAGCAAACTTGAAGTAAAAGCAAACTTGAAAAAAAATTTAGTTGCTCTCGCAACTTCATTTCCTTCTGGCGCAGCAATTTTCGAGTTAGCCTCAATTGGGTCTCGAACCGAGTCTGAGAATCGTGTTCGAGGTCGTGGGTTCGGAAGGGCTTGTGGTCTAGTGGTAGGATTCCTGTTTTGGGTACAGGAGATCTCGGGTTCGAACCCCGACTGGCCCCTTTTTTTTTTATTTTACAGACGGGGTAATACAATAGAACGACAGACAATAGAACGACAGAGGCGACGCAGGCGACGACTCCATTGTCTTTTGACGACGCGGGTGGCGAAATGAATGGATTCAGAGATGTGAGGCAATTATGGTCCTCATCGCATGAATGTGCGCCGTCGTCGTCCAAACGCTGCTCTAGCAGCGAACTGCGCTGTTCTATCGTCGCGTCGGTGGCCCGCAACGTCGTCTGAACGCTGCTTGACGCAGTGCGACGCGCCATGCCGACGCCCATCGAGCTGAAGCTCTCCGAAACATGCGCGATCACCGTCTTCACGGAGTCCGGCGCCGAGACCGGCGCCGACGACCCGACGTCGCGCGAGGTCTGGCCGGCGGGGTACGCCGCCGCAATGGAGCTCCTCGCGATCGCGGACGAGCGAGGCGGCTCGCTCGAAGGGCTCGCCGTAACGGAGCTCGGGTGCGGGAGCGGCGTCGCGTCGCTGGCGGCATCCCGCCTCGGCGCGGCGGTCCACGCCGCGGACGTCGAGGCGACGGCGCTCCAATTGCTCGAGCTCGGCGCGGAAGCGTCGGGCAGCCGCGTACGCGCGCACGTACTCGACGCCACGGACGGCGACGCCCTGGACGCGTTCTTCGCGCGGACGGCGCCGGACCTCGTCGTCGTCGCGGACCTGCTCTACGACCAGACGATCGCCGCGAAGCTCGGCGAAGCGCTCGCGAGGCACTGCCCGCCGCTGCCGCTCCTGTTGGTCGACCCGGGCCGCACGCACGGGCGGCGCCGCTTCCTGGAGACCTTCTCGCCCGACGACTTCTTCGCCTACGTCTTCGAGCCCGTGCCGGCGGCGCGGCAGTCGCCGACGTTCCGCGGCGAGCCCGCGCCGCCCTCCGCCTCGCTCGGTCGCCTCGGCGTGAATCTCGACGGGCTGCGACATAAGGACCCCGGGAGAAGTCCCGGGAGCTAAAGGCACGTTGGGCTCGCCGCGGCATAGACCGGACCCGCGCCGAGGAGGCGGAGCAGCCAGCGCCGCCCACAGAGCGATCGTCCCGAGGGCGCCGAAACGGCCGAGGGCGCCACTTACCTTACACTTACCCGGTCCCCCCTCCAGTCATGATCACGGCGCGGCTTCAACGTTGAACCGAGCAATTTGTGTGAACCCCTGTCAACCGGCAATGGGCAGCATCCCATGAAGCTCGCCCTCCTCATCATCGCCCTCACAACAGCGAAACCACAACAACGAAAGAAAAAGCCGCCGCGCAGCACGACACCGCAACCGTGCCCGCGAAGAACGCACCACGCGACGAACACGACCTACGTGCCCTACCGCCCCATACAACGAGGCGCCTGCACCTACGATCCGCACGCCTGCGCCGCGCTCGATGGCGTCGCGACGCCGCAGCCCATCGCGGCGACGCGCCAGGACGCGCTGCCGGCGGAGTTCCCCGCCGTCGACGCGGCCGAGGTCGGCGCGAACCGCGCGTACGACTGGGCGTCGCGGGCGCAGCTCCGGCGCGGCTGCGTCGGCGACGGCGGCAACGCGACGCGCTGGGCGGCCATCGTGGCGCGCGCCGCCGCGAACAAGCGCGCGCTCGCGCGCGGCGCCAGAGACGTGGCGCCCGTGCGCGTGCTCGTCCTCGGCGGGTCCGTGACTCTCGGCACGCATTGCGACTTCGACCCGGGCAGCCCGCCGCGCGCGGCCTGCGCGTTCCCGCAGCGGCTCGCGACGCATCTCGACGCGGCCTACGGACCGGGCGCCGTCGAGGTCGTGGTCCGGGCCATGTCGGGCACGGGGAGCGGGCCGGCGTCGAAGACCCGGCGGATCATCGACGCGGCCGCGACGACGGACCTGCTGATCCTCGACTACGCGATCAACGACGCCGTCGTGGCCACGGCCAAGACCTACGACGTCGACGACGTCGCGGGCCTGCCGGAGGCCAAGGCCGTGCGCCAGTCGACGGAGGTGCTGCTCCGCGTCTTCACCGAGGCCGGCGCGCACGTCGCCGTGTTGTGCACCTTCTACGTGCCCCTGTCGCCCGCGTCCTGGACCCACTGGCTCAAGCCCGACGCGCGGGGCCACGCGGCGAGCGACGGGTCGCCGACGTTCACCTTCGTGGCCTGCGCGACGGAGGACGAGCTGCGCCGCGCGAACCGGCTCCACTACGCGTACCAGGACATCGTCGCGCCCGTCGCGCGGCGCTACGGCGCGTCGCTCGTGAGCTACCGCGACGCCTTCTGGCCGGACGTCGCGGCGCCGCCGCACGTCGCCTACTGGTACAACACGCGCGCGGAGCACGAGACGTGCGGCCGCTACGGCGGGCCCTTCCGCCAGGACCCGCACCCGACCTACGAGGACCACCAGCTCATCGCGGACGTGCTCTGGTACCACTGGCTCCAGCACGCGGCGGCGGCCCACTGCGCGCGCGACGACGACGGCGCCGACGGGCCCGGCGAGCCCGAGCCGGAGCCGGAGTTGTCGCCGGAGGAGGCGGCGCCGGCCGACCCGTGCGGCGCGGTCCTCGCGTCCTTCGTCGCGGAGGGGAGCGACGCCGAGTTCCCCGCGGCGCGCCGGGGCCGCGACTGGCGCTACTACGAGGACCGGCCGGCGAAGCCCGGCTGGATCGGCCAGGCCCGGGAGCGGTCCCAGCGGCGCGAGCTCGGGCCGGTCTCGGCGTCCCGCGGCGGCGACGAGTTTCGAGAGCGTTCGACCGGGAACACGACGAAACGATTTTCGAGAGCCTTCGGCCGGGAAAACGATGAAACACTCCCTAGGTTGGTCTTCCGCCTGCCCTGCGGCGACGGCCCGATCCGGCTGACGATCCTCCGGTCCTACGCGTCCGTGGGCAGCGCGCAGGTCCGCGTCTCGCCGCCGCGCGCGCCGGGCGCCGCACCGGCCGTCGACGTCGACGACGGCGCCGTGACCCTCGTCGACGCGAAATGGGACCGCGGCGAGTCGACCTACGAGACCATCGACGTCCCCGCGCCGGCGGCGCGCTGCGGCGCGGGCGCCGCGCGCGACGTCGAGCTCCGCGTGCTGCCCCGCGACGCATCGCGCAAGCTCAAGTTCAAGCTCGTCGGCCTCGAGGCCTGCGCCGGGCTCGTAAACGCGACGACCTGAGCAAAAGCGCATCGGAGGGGGGGGGGGGCGCCTCCGAGGCTGGCGTGTCGGCAGAAGTATGGTAGAGTTTTTTATTGCCTTTTTAATTGAAGAAGGCTTGCAGTGCCGAAACTCGGGCTGCCAATCTGGGCTGCCGCAATCTGCTGCCACACGATGAGCGCTCGCTACTATCCTCGAGATCGAAGCCCGCCGCGCCGCGACCGGAGCCCGCCGCGGCGCTTCGGCCGGAGCCGGAGCCGCGAGCGCCGCCGGAGCCCGGAGCGGGGCGGCCCCGCCGGCCCGCGCTACTACCCGCGGCCGCGGCGGTCGCCGTCGCCGCGGCGCGCGCGCCGCGTCCCGCCGGGCCCGCGGCCCCCGCCGTCGCCCCGCGGCCCGAGCCGGCCGGAGAGCAGCACGGAGCGCGCCATCCGCTGGAACAAGGCCCTCTCGTCGCCGCGCGCGACGTCGGAGTCGATCCTGGACCTCGCGGACTTCGCGGGCGCGCGGCTCAACGCGGTCAACGTCGCGACGGCGATTCACCGCCTCGGCCGCCTCGGCAAGCGCGAGACCGACGCACGCCTGCGGCGCCTGCTCGCGCTCGCGCGCGAGCGCATCGGCGCGGAGACGTGGGCGCCCCGGCACCTGTCGAACGTGTGCTGGGGCCTCGCGAAGATGGGCGTCGACGACGCGCCGCTCTTCGGCGCCGTCGCGGCGGCCGCGCTGGCGGTCCTCGACGACTTCAACGACCAGGCGGCGAGCAACACGGTCTGGAGCTTCGCGACGGCGGGCGAGAAGGCGCCCGCGCTCTTCGACGCCGTCGCGCGCTGGGCCGCGCCGCGCGTCGCGACGATCCGGGAGCAGGCCCTGACGAACATGCTCTGGGCCTTCGCGCACGCCGGCGCCGCGGCGAGCGCGCCGCTCTTCGCGGCCGTCGCGGACGACGGCCGCGCGCTCGCGTTCTCGGTCCGCGGCCGCGCGATCGTCTGCTGGGCCTTCGCGACCGTCGGCGCGCCGGCGAAGCGCATGCTCGAGCGCATCGCCGACGAGTACCTCTTCGGCGCCTATTAAGCGTTACGTTCCCCGCCCGATCCCCACCGTCAATCGTCACGCTTATTTTGCACCGAACAGGTACCCCGTGGACGAGGCCGCGGCGAGAGACCTATCCGACGTGGCCTGGGCGCTCGCCGTCGGCGGCGTGGCCGCGCCGAAGTTCTTCGAGCGCGCCGAGGCCGTCGTCGAGACGCGCGTCGCCGCGCGCGTCCGCCGGCGTCCGGGAAACCGGGCGGCCCGAGAAACCTCCGTTTCGTAGGTTCTCGCAGCACCAGCTCGCGCAGCTCCACGTCGTGCGGCTCGCCGTCGCCGGCGCGGGCGGGACGTTCGCGGAGGCGCTCGCGCCGCGGCTCGCGCGCGCGTACGCCGCGTACCGGGCCGTCGCCGTGGAGCGCGCGGGCGCGGCGGCGCTCGCCGCGTCCGAGGCGCTCGAGGGCCTGGGCTGGGCCCACGACCGGGGCCTCGAGGCCGGCGACTCGGGCGTCGTCGTCGACTACGTGCGCCGCGACCGGAGCCGCGGCGCCGCGCCCCACGACCCGGCGCTCGAGGGCAGCGTGGGCTTCCTCCTCGCGCCGCGCCGCGGCGGCGAGGCGCGCTTCCTCGAGGCCCTCCTCGCGGCCCGGGGCTGGTCCATCGCGACGCTCGCGACGGACGAGTGGCCCGCGGACGCCGCGGACCGGACCGCGTACCTCAAGCGGCGCCTCGCGGAGTTCGACGAGCGGTGGCTGCTCTAGCTCGAACTCTTAGTCTTCGTCGAAGCACACGTCGTCGTCGTCGTCCTCCTCGAAGCCCTCGTCGCCGTAGTCGTCGCCGTCGTCGTCGGCCTTGTCGAGCGCCGCGTCGACGACGGCCTCGACGGCCGCGTCGTCGGGCTCCGGCGGCGGCGACGGCACGGCGGCGGCGGGCTCCGGCGGCGCGAGCGCGGGCGCGGGCTCGGGCTCGGGCGGCGCGACGACCGGCTCGGGCTCGGGCGGCGCGACGACCGGCTCGGGCTCGGGCGGCGCGACGACCGGCTCGGGCTCGGGCTCGGGCTCGGGCGCCGCGACGACCGGCTCGTCACCGCCCTCCTCCTCGAACTCCTCGACGGCCTCCTCGTACTCGGGCTCGTCCTCGACGGGCTCCTCGGCGATCGGCGGCTCCGCGGGCTCCACGGCCGCGGGTTCCTTGCGGAACGACTCGTCGGCTTCGAAGTCGTCGAAGGAGTCCTCGTAGTCGCCCTCGCCGTAGTCGTCCTCGACGGGCTCCGGCTCGGGCTCGGGCTCGGGCTCCGGCTCGGGTTCCGGCGCGGCGACGACGGGCGCCGGCTCCGGCGCGACGACGGGCTCCGGCGCGACGGCGGGCTCCGGCGCGACGACGGGTTCCGGCGCGACGACGGGCTCCGGCGCGACGACGGGCTCCGGCGCGACGGCGGGCTTTTCGACGACCTCCTCGACGACGAGCTTGATGTACATGGCCTTGACGGCGGTCTCCTGGTCGCCGTCGTCGTAGTCGATGTCGTAGAGGCCCCCGACGTCGGACGTGATGACGCCGCGGTACCACTCGGCGCCGCCCTCGAAGCGCGCCTCGACGCGCGCGCCGACCGCGAAGACCGCCTCGGGCGCCTCGGGCGCCGCCGGCTCGGGCTCCGGCTCCGGCGGCGCGACCGCGGGCGCGACCGCCGCCGCCGCCGGCGTGTCCGCGGCGGCGCGCTTCCGGAGCGCGTCGAGGCCCCGGTCCAGGGCGTCGTCGTCGTCCCTGAGCGGCGACGGGTGCTCCTCGGTCTGGTCGTCGTCGCCGACGACGAGCGGCGGCACCGCCGGTGCGGCGCCGCCGCCCATGAGGTTCGCGAAGCGGTCCTCGAGCCAGGACTCGTCGTAGCCCCCGGCGCCGGCCCGGCGCGGCTTCTTGCCCAGCGCCGCGAAGGACGGCGCGCGGTGCTTGCGCTGCGCGCGGTCCGGACTCTTGGCCCTCGCGGGGCTCTTGACCTGGCCGTCCTCGTCGAAGGGCGGCAGGAGCGCCGTCGTGTAGCTGTCGAGGAGCTTCTCGTGGCCCCGCAGCGCGCCGCTGTGGTCGTCGGACGGCCGGGGCAGCTTGCCGAGGTCGCGGTGCGCGCGCGCGGCCTGCTGCTTGAGGAATTTGTCCGTCCGCGCCTTCTTCCTCCGCTGGCGCGCGCGCTGCGCGCTCAGCGCCTTGGGGCCCGGCGGCGACGCGTTCTTCGGCGGCGAGTGCTTCGGGGACGCGGGCTCGAGCGTCGACTTGGCCACGTAGTGCTCCGTGGGGAAGTAGACCTTCTCGAAGGTCTCGCCCTCGCGGCCCTCGACGTCCTCGTCGAGGATCGCGTCCCAGTCGTCGGCCTCGGCGCGCGCGCCGGCCGCGGGCGACGGCGGCGCCGCGGGGGCTTTGTCCGGCGCCTTGGCGGCGCCCGTGTCCAGGGGCGCGAGCTTGTCGCGGACGCGGCGGGGCTCGCCGCCGCGCGCGTCCGCGCGCGCCTTGCGCTCCGCGCGCCGCTCCGCGAGCTCGGCCTCGTAGGCCGCGACGGCGTCGTCGGCGGCCTTGGCGGCGGCGGCCTCGGCGTAGGCGCGGTGCCGGTACTCGATGGCGAGCCGCTCGTCCTTCTCGCTCCAGGGCAGCTCGTCGCGCTTCGTCGCGAACGACTTCACCTGCCGCGAGTCCTTGACCTCCTCGCCGCGGAGCATGGCCGTCCAGTGCTTCGCCAGCACCGTGGGCCGCAGGGGGCCGTTGTCCACGCGGAAGTCGTCGGCGGGCTGCGCCGGGACCTCGGCGCCGCCGGGCCAGTCGCGCTCGAGGAGCTGCCGCGGCGGCGGCCGCCGCTTCCGCCGCCGCGGCGGCGCGCGGTACTGGATGAGCGGCAGGATGTTCTTCTTCTTCGGCGGCGCGCCCCGGGCCGGCGCCTTGGGCCCGAGGCTCGCGTGGCTGAGGCTCGCGAGCTGCTTCTGGCCCAGGCCGCTCCCGGCGGCGGACGTCGACGGCGCCGACGCGCTCTGGGACAGGTAGGGCGCGTGCTGGGCGCCGCCGCCGCCGAAGATGCTCGACCGCCCGCCGCCGCCGCCGACGAGGACGACGACGCCCGCCGTCATGGCGGTGTCGTCCCGGCGCGGTCCGGGCTGCCTCCAACAACAGCGCCCCCCTCGGCGGCTAAAAAGCAGTGAACAATTGTTCACAATCGGGTGCAACGTCAAGAATCTGATTTACGTGAAAGCGCGTTGAGACGAGGCCCCCAGGGTGGGACGCTGCCCGCCGGGCTCGTGGGCCGCCATGGGCCGCGGCGGTGGCGGGCCGGACCGGACGACGAAGTCGGCGCTCCACGCCATCGCGCGCGCCGAGTCGCTGAGCGTGCACGAGATCCCCTTCGATGACGTGCCGCCGGAGCTGCTCTGCAGCGGCAAGCTCGACTTCCGGGTCTGGAGCATGATCGTCAGCGACAAGACGGCGCAGCGCATCGGCGCCGAGGCCAAGGCGCGGGAGCAGCGCTTCGTGGAGAAGGCCATGGCCGACATGCCCGTGCCGCCGGCCATGCCCGCGGACGACATCCGGCCCGCGGACGCGTCGGCGTCGGCGGCCGCGTTGAGCGACGCGCGGCGCCGCGCGCGCCAGGAGGCCTACGAGGCCCAGCAGCGCAAGGCCGAGGCCGACGCGCGCAAGGCGGCCCTCGAGCGCGCCCACGTCGAGACGGGGCTCAAGGACTGCCTGTTGGGCGGCGCGACGAAGCTCACGGACGCGGGCGTCGCCGCCGTCGCCGTCGCGGCGCCCGCGCTCGTGAGCCTGGACCTCTCGGGCGCGCTGCGGGTCACGGACGTGTCGCTACGCGTCGTCGCCGCCAACTGCCTCGAGCTGCGGAAGCTCGACGCGGGCGGCTGCGCGGGTCTGGCCGGCGCGGGTCTGGCGGCCGTCGGCGCGCAGTGCCGGAAGCTCGAGCACGTGCGCCTCGCGGGCTGCGGCCGCGCCGCGACGGGCTGGGCGCTGGCGGCGCTCGTCACGGGCTGCGGCGCGTCGCTGACGCACCTCGACGTGTCCCACTGCGCGCTGCTCACGGACGCGGACTGCGGCGCGGTCGCGAAGCACTGCCCGAATTTGATTCGCCTCGACCTGTCCCACTGCCGCCAGACGGGGGACCAGGCGGCGGTGAACATCGCCGAGAAGTGCCACCGCCTCGAGTACATCAACATGGCGCGGAGCGAGCTCCTCCACAAGACGTCGGACGTCGCGCTGCTGTCGATCGCGGAGGGCTGCGGGAAGACCTTGGTCGAGCTCGACCTGAACGGCTGCGAGATGGTCACGGACGTGGGCGTCAGTTGGGTCGCCCACCAGGCCGGCGCGACGCTCGAGGTCTTCAACCTGCGGGGCTGCAACCGGCTGACGAACGCGGGGTGCCGCGCGATCGCGGACCACTGCCACGTGATCCGCGTCGTGGACCTCCGCGGCGCGCGGCGCGTGACGGACGTGGGCGTGCGCGTGCTGGGTGCCGCCTTGGGCGACACGTTGGAGACCTTGGACATCTCGAGCATGCATCTGGTCACGGACGGCGTCGACCGGGGCTTCGGCTTCGAGGGGTTGTTGGCGCTCGCGCAGGACGTGACGCGGCTCAAGTGTTTGCACCTCGACGGCTGCTTCCAGGTGTCGAACCGGGCGCTCAACGCTTTGGCGAAAGGGTGCTCGACGCTCGTCGAGCTGGGCCTCGCGGGCTGCCCGCGGCTGACGGCGAACGGCGTGGGGGCGCTGTGCCACGCGTCGCGCGAGACGTTGGAAAAGGTGAACCTGGGCTGCTGCGGCGACTGCGTCGACGACGACCTCGTCAGTGCCCTCGCGCGCGGGTCGCCGAACCTGAAGCAGCTCTTCCTGCGGGACTGCGAGCGCTGGGGGCAGGTCGGCGCGCGCGCGATCGCGCGCCACTGCAAGCGGCTCCACCGCTTGGACTGCACGGGCTGCTCCTCACTCGACGACGAGGGCGTCGCGGCCTTCGCCGAGTGCTACTGGAAGTTCCCGGGTTTGAGGCATCTGCTCCTGGCGCACTGCCCGAAGTTCGGCGACATCGGTCTGGCGTGGCTCGTCGAGGGCCCGGGGTCGAAATCGCTCGTGACGCTGTCCATGTACCGCTGTTCCTGCACGTCGGCGGCGTTGAAGTCGTCGCGGGACCACTTCCCCCACAGCGAGATGAAGCGCGACAACGGTTTCTTCGGTTTCTGGCCGAAGCCGCGCTGGGAGCACCGCATCCAGATCCACGAGTTCGCGAAGCACCGGCGGGGCGTCGTCAAGTTGCAGTCCGCGTACCGCGCTTTACTCGGGCGCCGCGCGGCGCAGCACCTGCGGAATCTACGAGCGCTGGCGCGGGCCGTGCTCGTGCTCCAGAAGCACCGGCGCGGCTACCTCGGGCGGCGGCGCTTCGCGCGGCTGAAAGCGGAGTTCGTCCGCCGGTGGAACGCGTCGACGACGATCGAGGCCTTCGGTCGGGGCTGCGCGGGCCGCGCGCGCGTGAAGCGCATCCGCACCCTCATCGCCTTCCGCCTGGCGACGGCGGCGGCGACGCGCATCCAGGCCGCGTACCGGGCCGTCGTCGCGCGGCGCTACGTCCGCATCCTCCAGCACCACGCGCTCCTCCGGAAGGAGCGGCGGCTCAAGGGCTGCGGCACGATCCAGCGCATCTACCGCGGCTTCCTGGGCCGCAAGCGCTTCCAGCACTTCGTGGACCTGGACAACGCGATGATCGCGCTGCGGAACCGGTCCGCGGCGACGATCCAAAGAGCGTCGCGCTCAGGGCAGGAAAAGGGTGATTCAACGTCGCTTCAACGTGAGTGTTCCGCCCGCGCGCGTTTCGCAAACAGCACCCACGCTTCGAGAGCGCTCCGAGAGATGATCGCTCGTCCAAAAATCAGCCAAAACGAGCGGAAAACGACCGAGATAGGAGCCTTTGAAGTTGGGAATTTCGCACCCTTTTCCTGCCCAGGTCGCGCTGCGAGCGCGCGAAGAAGGAGGTCGCGGCGGTGCGGGCGGCGCTCAAGCTGCGGAAGCAGCGCGAGCACGCCATGGCCGTCATGCTCCAGGCGCGCGTGCGCATCATCCACACGAAGAATCTGGTGCGGAAGCGGAAGCGCGCGCGCGACGCGAAGAAGAAGGTCGCGCTCTGCCTGCAGGCGTGCTACCGCGCGAAGCGCGACTCCATCATCGTCTACATCGCCGCCGCCGAGCGGCAGAACAAGATCGAGCAGGCCGCCGCCGCCGTCATCCAGCGCGCGCACCGCTCCAAGGTCGCGGCGCGCGAGATGCGGCGGCGGAAGGCGCTGAAGCGGGCCAAGGAGAAGCGCGAGTGGGACGCGTCCATCGTCATCCAGAGCGGCGGGAGGGGCTACGCCTGCCGCGTGCGCGTCGCGGAGTTGAGGCGGCAGCAGGAGGAGTTCGACCGGAAGATGGCGGAGATGGAGGTCTGGGCCGCGACGCTCGTCGAGGCGGGCGTGCGGGGGCGCGGCGGCCGGAAAAGGGCCGTCGCGGTCCGCGACGCGAAGCGGTCGCGGTGGAAGGAGATGTTCGACGAGGATTCGCAGCGGCCCTTCTTCTACAACCAGATCACGGGCGAGATCCGCTGGCGGCGGCCCCAGGACCTCCTCGAGCTCATGAAGCGGCCGACGTGCGGCAACTGCGAGTACTTCGAGGCGGCCATCGAGTGCGGCACGTGCAAGGAGTTCTACTGCAACGACTGCTTCGGCCAGGTCCACTACGGCGGCAAGCGCGCGGGCCACCCCTTCCGCGCGCTCTACGACGCCTACGCGCGCCGCGTGGACTACGGCGACGGCGACTTCGAGCTCGAGTCCATGTGGCCCTCGGAGATCGTCCAGGACGACGTCGCGGGCATCCTGCTGCGCATCTCGCCCCACCGCGAGCCCGTGGAGACCGTGGGCACGTGGCAGCGCTACGCGGACCCGGACACGGGCACGTCCTACTACTACAACCCCGTCTCCGGCGAGGGCACGTACGAGGAGCCGCGCGCGGTCGCGGAGCACCTGTCCCTGACGAACTACCAGTACGCGAAGCAGATGTCGGACCAGTACGCGGTCCTCGGCGCCGCGCCGGACCCCTACGCGCAGTCGAACCCCTACGCGGACCCCTACTACGCGCAGACGAACCAGGCCATCGAGCCGCAGCAGGACACGAACTTGTACTCGCACCTCGAGTACGGGGCGACGTAAGCTTAGCCGAAGGAGTGGAAGCCGAGCTTGCCGTGGCGCTCGAGGCGGCCGCAGCCCGACAGGCAGGCCCCGTCGGGGAGATATACTCCCGCTTTCGCGTCGTCCGTCGCGGGGAGGGGGGGCCGCACGACGCGCGGTGGTCGCCCGCGTGCTTGACCACGCAGCGGAGGCTGTGCTGCAGCGCGTGGTGCTGCCAGAACCTACGAAGCATGACGGTGACGATTTCTCATTGTTTTCCCACCCGAAATCTGTCGAAAATCGTCACGGCCACAGGACGCTGGCCAGAACCCGCGGATGTTGTTGACGACGAGGCCGTCGCCGGCGATCCACCAGCTCGAGAGGCCGTCGAGGTCGAAGAACGGCGGCGCGGCGACCGGCGGCGGGCCGTCCGGGTTCCGGTCCGCGAGCATCAAAGCGTGGACGAGGCGCCCGACGTTCGACGAGAACGTGCCGACGACGTGGCCCGTCCGCGCCATCAACAAAATCTCCGCGGCGATGGCCGCGGCTTGCCGGTCGTCGCACGCGTCCTTTTTGGGGGGCTCGTAGGCGTAGGCGTCGGCGACGCGGACGGGCCGCCAGCCGCGCAAAGCCTGGGCGACGGCGCCGTGGGTCTCCTTCCGGTCCGAGCAGACGAGCACGTCCGCGAAGCCGCGCTCGTTCGATATCGCGATCGCGGCGTTCGCGTACTCCTTCCAATTGTGGAGTATCGCTTCTTTGTCCTTCTCGCCGATGCGCGCGTGGATCGACAGGACGGCGCGGAGGTCTTCGACGCCGGGGAAGAGCGCGGCGCGGAGGCCGGCGACGTGGCGCGCGAGGCACGCGCGCGGCCGCGTCGCGTACGCGGCGACGGCGGCGGCCCAGAAGTAGGGCGGCTGGTCCCGGAGGTCGCCGTCGCGCCGCGCCGCGGCGACGAAGGCGCTCGGGGTTTTCGTTTCGTTGAGCGCCTTCGGGCTGAGCTGGAAGCGGCTCGCGCTGGCTTTCGCTGTTTTGCCGTCGGCGGCGCAGGCCGTGAGCGGCAGGAAGAGCGAGGTTTCTTGGAACGCGCAGGCGACGTCGAAGTCGTGGCCGCGCCCGCGGCCGCAGGCCCTGGGCCGCTGCACCGCGAGCACGCGGCCGTTGAGCAGCGCCGACGACAGCGCCGCGAGCACGCTGTGGATGCCCGAGGCGAAGCCCGCGACGTGCGTGCGCGCGTGCAGCAGGTCGACGTCGGCGCCGCAGTTCGCCTGCGATTCCGCCACGAGCGCCACGGCGCGCTCGAAGGTCGTCGGCGCTGCGGAAGCGCGGGCGAGGCAGAAGAGAACGCAAAGGCCGAGCATCGCAGCCCACTTGTGCATCACAGCAGCCCGCTAGCTTATCACGACGCTTTTGATCACATCGTGTGCCTCAACTTGGAGTCAAGGAGAAAAGGTGAAGTTTCGCGCGGTCGATCGGTCGAGACGAGCTGTGTCAGCCGCTCAACCTCGCAACGAAACACCGCGTCTTGCAGCCGCTCTTGCAATGCCGACGCCGCTGCTCTGGCTCCTCGCGAGCGCCTCGGCGTTCGGCCCGCGCACGCAGCAGCGCGCGCCGCTGCCGCCGCCGCCCGCGGCGTCGCCGATGCCCGTGCGCGTCGCCACGGGCGCCACGGGCGCGGCCTGGGTCGCGCTGGGCGCCAGGACCTTCGACGTCGAGTCGTCGCGACAGCTCGTCGGCGCGCTCGGCGTCGCGACGGCGACGTTCGAGGACAACATCCGCGAGCCCGCGGCGGGCTTCCTCGAGCTCACGTCGCCCGTCTTCGTGCTCGAGGGCGCGCTGCTCGTCGCGCTCGCGGCGAACGTCTTCGAGGCGCGGCCCGCCGACGCCGCGCGCGTCGGCGCGTCGCTCGCGCTCGCGTCCGCCGCGACGCTCGCGGGCCTCGCCGTCGCGACGTCGAGCGGCGCCCCGGTGGTCGATCAGGGCGTCGTCGGGCCCGCCGTCGACCTCCTCTTCCTCACGGCGGCCGTGGCCGTCAAGGCCGTCGGCGCGTCCGGCGTCGACGACGTCGCCGCGCTCCTCAAGGGCGACGCCGTGGACCTCGCGACGGACCGCGGCGAGTCCGCCGGCGGCGGCTTTTACAGAACGCTCGCGACGTTCTACCGGGGCTCGACGCTCGTCGGGATCCTCGTCGGCGCGTCCTTCATCTTCAGCCCCGTGAACCCCATCGGCATCTTCGAGACGGAGTCCGCGGCGACGCACCTGTTCCGCGCGGTCTGCGGCATCTACATCGCGCTCGTGCTCTGCCCGGCGGAGAGCTTGTTGTGGCGCTGCACGAAGGCCGGCGAGCTCGACCGGGCCGCGGCGCGCGCGCTCAACGGCGCCGTGGGCCTCGCGTCCGGCCTCCTCGTCGTCGACGGGCGCGTCCAGGTCGAGACGGGGTCCAAGGCCTTCGCGGAGCTCGTCGCCGCGCAGCCCGACTCGCCCATCGTCCAAATGGTCAACGCGGGCGACGTCGGCCGCTCCGAGACGAACACGACCGCGGCCTTCACCGTCGGCCTCATCGTCGCGCTCTTCTACCTCGCCCAGGCCGCGGCGCCGCCCGCGGTCGACGACGCGCCGAGGTAACTCACATTAGTCGCCGACGTCGGCCCGCGCGGCGATGGCGTCCACCGTCGCCGCGAACTCGCTCGCGTCGAGCGCGCCGTCGCCGGAGTCGTCGCCGACGGAGATGAAGCGCCGGAGCGACGCGTCGCCGACGTCCGCGAAGCCGTCGAAGCGCCGAAGATCGTCGAAGCGCACGACGCCGCTTCGGGACATGCGCGCGAAGAGCTCGGCCGCGGGCCGCTGTTGCAGCGCCTCCAGCAGTTCCGGCGCCGCCGTCTCCGCGAAGAAGCCCCGGAGGTCGTCGCCGTCCAGCACGCCGCTCCCGTCGGCGTCGAGGCGGTCGAAGGTCTCGAGCACGCGGCGCACGTCCGCGGCGCGGACCTTGTCCTGGCGCACCAATAGAGCGAGCGCGAAGCTCGACCGGTCCACGGCGCCCGTACCGCCGCCCGTCAGCTCGTCGGCCCGGCCGGCGATGTAGACGAGCTCGTCGCGATCGAGCTCGTCGCCGAGCTGCGCGAGGACGAAGCGCTGCTGCGCGGCGCGGCGCGCCTCGAAGGGCAGCGCGGCGAGCGAGCCCAGCGCGCTCGCGACGAGCGACGACCCGAGCAGCAGGAGCGGGATCGCCAGCGCCTTGCCCGCGTCCGTGCGCGGGACGACGTCGCCGTAGCCGACCGTCGACACCGTCGCCACCGCGAAGTAGAACGCGTCGAGGGGGCGGAGCGCCTCCACCTTCGCGAAGGCCGCCGTCGCCGCGCCGACGAGCAGCACGACGGCGCCGAGGGACGTCGCCGTGCGCCTCTGGAGCGCCGAGACCGCGTCGTCCGCGTCGTCGGCCTCCGCCTACCAAGCATGACGGTGACGACTTTTCATCGTTTTCCCAGCCCAAATCTCTCGAAAACCGTCACGGCCGCAGGACGCTGGCCTCGGCCTCGAGCAGGGCGGACGCGACGATCTCGCCGAAGACGAGGCCGACGACGGCGACGCCCACGAGGCAGTAGAGCGCCGTGAACAGCTTCGCGGCGTCGGATTCGACCCGGAGGTCGCCGTAGCCCACCGTGCTCACCGTCGCGGCGACGAAGTAGCACGCGTCGAGGAGCGACCAGCCGGGCTCGACGACGACGTCGTAGGCCGCTGATCCCAGGACGACGAAGCCGACGGCGACGCCCACGGCGGCGGCCACCGGCGGCGCCGTGTCCACGACGGCCGGCCGGAAGCCCTCGCGGTCGTCGCTGCCGTCGCGCACCTCGCTCGGCGTCGCACGGCGGCGCGTGCGAGGCTCGAAGCGAGGCTCGATGCACACCGCGGCGCGCGACCGCGGCGCCGTGGGTATGCGCAGGGCCGACGCGGCGATTGCGAAGCCCAGGCAGCGCCAGCGTCGGGCCGCCATATCGGCAGCCCCGAAAATGGGTGAAGATTGGCTGCATCATGTTTCATTGATGCGATGCTGCTGCTTTTCGGGCAGCCCTCTCATTTGTCTGAGGCCGGGAACAGATGCAAGAGAAGGGAATTTTAAAAAGATTTAAAAAGAAAGGAAAGGGAAAGTAGGAGGCTTGCTTGATCCGAACTTGAGTGCACGATGCCGTCCCTGAGCGGTGTGCCACGACTGCAAGTGCCGGCGCGCGCGCAGCTGCGACGACGAGCTCCAATTTTTCTAGCGCGCTGCGCGCGGGGTCGGAGCTGGCCGCCACGCGGAGGCGCATGGACAGCTAACTACGCGATTACGACGAAGTTTCGAAGATGCTGCTCAAAATTTCTACCGCGCTTCGCGCGGGGAGGATTGCACCGAGGCCGCGCGGACGAGGCTGTAGCCTCTTGGACACGCGCGGCGTCTTGTTCTGCGTGCGGAATAGATTTCGAAGCGCACATAGTCGTGGATCTTCGGCCGACACATGGGCGCGCGCGCGCGTGCCGTGCGCGCGCCGCCGCGCGCGGCAACGATGTCTCGCCGCGCGCCACGGACGTGGACCACGTCATCGGCGGCCCGGAGGACGCCTTCGACGACATGGGCGCGCCGATGCGGATCAATTCCTCGCCGCTCGTCTGCGAGGGCTTGTGCTCGGGGCCGCGGGGTTGCGGCGCGCGCGGCGACGACGTCACGAGACGCGCCGCGGATCATCGGCGACCTGGAGGCTGGCCTCGGCGACGTCCCGAGCCGCATCAACGGCGGCGGCGACAGGCACACGACGAATTCGTCGCTGTCGTCGGCCGCGGCGTCCATGTCGGCGCGAGGCAGCCCACAACGACGACAGGAACACGCCGCCGTCGCGCACGGCAAGGCCGCGGGGCAGCCCCGGGAGTTGCCGTGGGGCGCGGAAGGTATGCGACGGCATTTCGACGCGCTGGAAGCCCTGGAAAGGCGCCAGCAGGGCAGCCGATCCCGACACGGAAGCGCTGCGCATAGGCGTGAGCGGCGCGTTCACCGTGTGTAGAGGCATGAGTGGCGGAGATCGCGTGTGAACAAGCGGCACTAAAGACTTCACCTTGTGAACGAAATGAGTGGTTCACACAACTTCTCTTGCTATTCATTTGGGTCTGTCTGTGACGCGCGCTCGAGGCGCGCGCGCCGTCGTTCCTTCGCGGCGCCATGGACCGGTCGACGTTCGACGGTTGGCTCCTGACCATCGTGACGCTGCTGCTCTGGGGGTCCATCGGCACGCTCGCGAAGGCGTCGAAGGTGAAGTGGGCCACGTTCTATTCCTACTACGCCTGCGGCATCGTCGTCGCCGCGTCGCTCCTGGGCGCCTCCCTGGACTTCGCGACGGTCTTCGCGGAGGCGCGGCGCGCGTCGGGCGGCGCGCTGTTCTACGCGTCGCTCGCGGGCGTCTGCGGCTGCGTCGGCAGCATGCTCTTCCTCTCGAGCATCGAGCTCATCGGCGTCACGTTGTCGTACCCCGTCGTCACGGGCCTCGAGATGACCCTGGGCACGGTGCTGCTCTACCTGGCGGACCCGCAGGACCTGAGCGCGGGCTACCTCGCCGCGGCGCTCGTCGCCGTCCTCGCGGCCGTCGCGCTCGACGCGTTGGCGCAGCTCCAGCTCACGCTCGACGAGGAGGCGGCCGCGCGCGCGGGCGCCGTCGTCGCGGAGCCGGCGCCGGCCAAGGGCGAGGGCGACGCGCTCATCAAGGGCCTCGTGCCGCCGCCGCCGCTGTCCTTCCGCCACCGGTCGACGTCGCTCGGCAAGCTCGACTTCGTCGTCGAGGACGCGGAGGAGACGGACGTGCCCTTCGACAGCGGCGACGACGACTCCGACGCCGAGGCCGGCGACTTCGTGACCATGCCCCTGTCGCCCCACCTCGCGCGCGCGCACTCCGTCGACGTGTTGGCGTCGAACCGGCTCCTCGAGACGCCCGCGAGCCCGCGGTCGCCGAGGGTCGACAAGTCGGCGAAGAAGGTCGTCCGGCGGGGCCTGCGGCGCGCGGCCGCGGCGGGCCTGCTGATGAGCCTCTGGCCCGTGCTCGAGGCGCTCGCGCTCGAGGAGGACGACGGGCTCTCGGTGTTCACGTTCATGGTCCTCTTCGGCTTGAGCCACTCCGTGGCCGTGGTCGTCGCCGTGCCCGTCCGGAGCCTGTACCTGAAGCGCCCCTCCTCGAAGAGCTCGCCCGCGGAGCCCATGGCCGGCGTCTGCGGCCGGGCCTGCGCGTGCGGCCTCGCCGCGGGCGCGTTCTGGTACAGCGGCGCGGTCTTCGTCTTCGTCGCCGGCACGAAGATCGGCGTCACCGTCGCCGTGTCCGTGGGCCGCTGCTCGCCCGTCGTCGCGGCGCTCTGGGGCATCCTGGTCTGGCGCGAGGCGCAGCACGCGAAGCACCGCGCGTCCCTCTACATCGCCGCCATGTTCGCGTGCTACGTCGTCGGCATCGTCCTCATCGCCTGCTCCGCGCGATAAAGCGTCTTAGGGCGCGGAGAGGCGGACCTCGCCCTCGCGGAGCGCGTTGCGGTCCTTGGCCCACGTGTTGTGCATGAAGTCCGGCGCGACGGGGATGGCGACGAAGGCCGCGGGCGGCGGCGGCTCGACGTGGACGTGGCGCGGCTGCGTGAGCACGTGGACGACCTCGGCGACGACGAGGGCGTCGTTGGCCTCCCTGTCGTCGCGGTCGTCGTCGTCGTAGTCGTGGCGGTTCCGCTCGCGATGCCGCCGGCTACCGTCGACGGCGAGCTCGTACTCCTCGAGGACCTCGTCCTGGGACTTGGACGGGTCCAGCGTCCGCAACAAGCGGTGGAAGGTCTCGAGGTTCAGCAGCCCGTCGCGGTTGATGTCGCACTTGCGGAACTCGCGCTCGACCCTGGCGCGCTCGAACGCCGCGGCCTTGGCCTTGACGGTCTCCGCGTGGCGCGCGCGCGCCGCGCCGCCGCGCGCGCGCTTCTGGATGAGGCGGCTCGCGTAGCGCCGCGTCTCGCGCGCCGCGTGGTCCGTCGCCGCGGGCCAGTGGGCCACCAGCGCCTCGAGCGCGTCCGCCAGCTTGACGCGCAGCTTCAGCGAGATCGGGTCCGGCTCGACGAGCGCCGCTCGGGCGTCCAGACTCCTCACCAAATCGGCGTAGAACGGCAGGTCCGTCGTCAACGCGTTCTCCCGCCAGGGGTAGAGCTTGTGCGCGTCGAAGACGTGGATCTGGAACAAATTCGGCGCGAGCGCGGCGACCTGCCCCAAATCCAACACCTGCTCCTCCTTGGCGCCGAGCTTCTCGATGATCTTGTCCCGCGGCACGAGCGTCGACAGCGCGACCACAAAAAAGTCGAGCGCGCGCGGCGACGCGAGCGGGTCGTGCGCCGCGGACGCCTCGAGCGCCGCGAAGACCGCGGGCACGGCGAAGGAGTTGCGCTTCTGCTTGAGGCCCCGGGGCACGCCCGCGACGCGCGCGAAGAGGCGCGCCAGGGCGTAGTCGCGCGCGAGCTGGTCCACGCCGAGCGCGAGCTCGCCGAGCGCGTCGTCGGCCGCGTGGCGGAAGATGAGGCGCCGCGTCAGGAACTTGCGCGCGATCTTCGCCATCGAGTGGCCCCGGAGCGTCGCCTCGGAGCCGACGTGCGCCGCGTAGATGGACGCGATCTGCTCGAAGATCTTGTCCGGCCGCGGGACGGACAGGGCGCTCAGATCGACGTCCCGGAGCAACGCCGCTACGGTCGCGACGGCCGACACCCTGCGCCGCGACGCCTCGCGCTGGAGCAGCTGCTTCGCGTCCGGCTCGTCGAGCACGTGGAGCGCCGACGGGCACGCGCCGAGCAGCGCGCCGCCGAGGACGGCGACGCCCTGGAGCCGCGCGGCGAAGGGCTCGCCCTCCGGGGGCCGCGACGCGAACATCGCGCACTGCGGATGTACCGCGCCGAGCACGGCCGCCGCCCGTTCGACTCCCACGAGCGTGTCGTCGTTCGCGGCGGCGTCGAGCGCCGCGTCGACGCGCGCGAGCTGCGCGCCCTTGAAGAAGTGGCGGTCGCGGAGCGCGGCGACGACCGCGACGGGCGCGTCGCCGGACGCGAATCGGTCGTCGTCCGCGAGGTCCTCGATGGGCTTCCCCCCCAGGCAGCCCGAGATGCCCCCGTTGACCCACTGGAGCACGATGGCCTCGAGGGGCTGCGTCGCGCGCATGAACTCGTGGGCCGCGAGCACCGTCGCCGCGGCCGCGACGTCGCGCGCGGCGTCGCCGTCGCGGTCGTCGTCGTCGTCGGGCGCCGCGGCCTCGGCGAGCTCGAGCTTCTCCGGCGGGACGGGCGCCGCCAAAGGCTCCTCGGCGACCCAGATGCGCTTGCCCGAGGCCAGGTACAGCGCCTTCATGCGCCGGCCGTCGTCGAGCTCGAAGTACTCCGTCGACGACACCGCGGACGCGTCGTCCTCGGCGAGCGCCGCGGCGCCGGGCGCGGGCGCGGGCGCGCCCGCGTCCGCGGGCGCCGGCGCCTCGGCGAGGTCGCACGCGGAGTCCGCGCGCGACGCCGCGTCCCGTTCGTCGCCGACGTCGACGAGGCGCCGGAGTTTGGCGAGCGCGGGCCCGACGTTCGGATCCGCGAAATAAGCCTCGAGGCGCGCGGGGTCCGGCGCCGCGTCGTTGAGCATGTAGGTCAGCGCGTCGAGCACCTCCGGCGCGACGGGGCCGAGCGCCTCCTTCGCCTCCCGCGCCGCCGCGTCCTCCTGCAACGCGCGATTCCGCGCGTCGAGCTTCTCGACGCGGTCCGCCATGTCGTCGAAGTAGACCTTGCGCACGGCGTCCATCTTCCGCCGCGACGCGACCTCGACGCGGACCTGCTCGAGGCGCGCGACCGTCGCCTCGAGCTCCGCCTCGACGCCGAGCTTCGCGCGGCGGTCCTCGATGGAGCAGTCGTGGGCCTTCCGGAGGAGCGCCAGGGACTCGTCGCGCTCTCTGGAGAGCTGCTCGACGTGCTCCTCGAGCCGCCGGACGCAGCGGCCGTGGAACTTCTGGGCGTCGGCGCTGGCCCAGGACGGGCCGTCGCCCTGGACGGCGGCGAGGCCGCCGAGCGCGGCCTCGGCGGCCCGCCGCGGGTCGCCCGACGCCGCGGCCTCGCGGGGGCCCCGGCCGTGGAGGCCGGACAGCACCGCGTGGCGCGTGACCTCGTTGCGGAGGCGGCGCACCTCGTCGAGCAGCTCCTCCTCGCGGCTCAGCGCCCGCCGCACGGCGCCGCGGAGCCCCGCGGCCTTGGACCGGGACTGTTCTAGAAGCTTGCCGAGCACGCCGTCGATGGCCTGGTCGCCCACGGGCAGCGTCACGGTAAAACAGGCGCCGTGGCCGCCCTCGCTCGTGTCCCGCACGAGGGGCTTGAGCACGTTCTTGTGCTTCGCCGGGCTCGCGGCCTTTTTCGCGAGGAGGCCGTCGACGGTCCGAGTCGCGACGCCGCCGCCGATCCAGCCCGCGGCCGCGCGCTCCGCGACGGCGCCGGGGCTCCGGCCCTGGCGCAGCCGCGCGTCGAAGAGCGTGTCGTCGAGCTCCCGGTTGAGCAGCGTCGCCTCGAGGCGCGCCTTCGGGATGCGCTCGGGGTAGCTCAGCGTCGTCGCCGCCCGCGGCGCCTCGCCCACGCTCGTCGCCGGCGTCGCGTCGAGGGGCGCCGACGCGCTCCGCCCCAGCGTCGAGGACGACGTCGCCGATGACTTCTTCATGGCTTTCTGGGCCTGCATGGCGTCGCCTGAGAGGGTGGCGCTCTTAGGCGTCCATAACGCGCTCTCACAAAGCGCCGGGGCAGCGTTGGCTTGGTAGCGTCAAATTCGACTTTTGCCGGTAGCATATGCGTCGGTAGACGCTGCCCCCGCAACGTCCGCCTCATCCCCCCCTTCGCACGCGCGCCGCCGCCGCCCGCCGCGACGCTCGACGCCGCCGCCGCCCGCCGCGGCACGATCGCCGCTGCAACGGTCCGCCATGGACGCCGCGACGACTGCAAGCGCCTTCGACGCCGCCGCGCCGCGGGACCAGATGGCGCCGCCGGCGCTCGAGGACCTCGTCGCCCTCGTCGAGTTCGGCGGCAGGATACGGAGGCGGCTCGCCGACATCCAGGACGACGAGAACCTGCCCGGCATCATTCTGGTCATCTTCTTCGTGCCGGGGCTCTTCGGCATCATGTGGTACATGCTCGGCTGCAAGATGACGCAGGTCGTGCCGGCGTGACGGCGCGGGCGCGCGGGCCCGTCGCGTAAGGCGCTCGGCTTGCGTACGTCGGCGCGGGTTCGGCGGGGGGCGCGCCGGGGGGGGGGCGCGCCGCGCGGCCGCGGATCCCGCGGCGCGCGTGTTCTGCGAACGCCCGCGGAGCGGCGCGCGGCATGTGTCCTTTGGTTTTTGGGGCCGCGACGTGCGACGCCATCGTCGCGTGCCGGGCCGCTGGCCGGTGGCGACAGCCATCAACCGAGGGGTGCCCCAGGTTCAACAACGAGTTCAACCTGAGAGCGCTAAATCTAAACTTGAAACCCACCAGGAAAGTCTGGACAGAGCGTCTCGGGCAGTCCGTCGAGCCATGGGGGTGGCGGCGTCGATGAAGGAGGTGGCGGCGTACTGCGAGGGCGGCGCCGTGGGCGACCGCGACGCCTTCCTCGCCAAGTACGACTTCGACGGGACCAGCCTCATCGCCGAGGGCAACTGCGGCAAGGTCTACGCCTGCGCCAACAAGGAGACGTCGGAGGCCTGCGCCGTCAAGTGTATTAGTATGGCGGGCATGGACACCTTCGCCCACGAGGAGCTCAGGAACGAGGTGCACCTCCTCAAGTGCGCGGCGCATCCGGGTATTGTGAAGCTCCACGACTACTACGAGGACGCGGCCGCGGCCGAGGCCTACGTCGTCACGGAGCTCCTCGAGGGCGGCGAGGTCTTCGACCAGCTCATCGACATGGAGTGCTACGCGGAGAAGGACGCGCGGGCCGTCGTCGCGGCCGTCGTCGACGTCCTCGTGGCGCTCCACGGCGCGGGCCGGGGCGGGACAAGCGCGCGACATTCCCCGCTTCAAAGGCTCCGATCTCGACCGTCGTCCACTCGTTTCGGCTGATGTTTGGACGAGCGATCATCTCTCGGAGCGCTCTCGAAGCGTGGACGCTCTTCCTGGAACGCGCGCGCGTCGAAGCGACGTCGAATCGCCCTTTTCCTTGCCCAGGCGCGGGCGTCGCGCACCGCGACGTCGAGCTGTCGAACTTCGTGCTGAAGACGCCGAAGGACCAGACGTCCCTCAAGCTCTGCGACTTCGGCTTCGCCGTCCACGAGTCCAACGAGGCGCTGCTCAAGTACGCCTGCGGGTCGCCGCTCTATTTAGCGCCGGAGATCGTCCACCGCGCGCCGCCGTACGGCACGCCCGTCGACGTCTGGGCCGTCGGCGTCGCGGCCTACATCCTCCTCAGCGGCGAGCCGCCCTTCGGCGCCGACGCCGACTACGAGGACGAGGTGCTGGAGAGCATCAAGGCGGGCACCAGGGCAGCACAAGAGAGCGAAATTCCCAACTTCAAAGGCTCCGATCTCGGCCATTTTCCACTCGTTTCGGCTGATTTTTGGACGAGCGATCATCTCTCGGAACGGTCTCGAAGCGCGGATGCGTTTTCCGTAACGCGCGCGCGCGGAACACTCACGTTGAAGCTACGTTGAATCACTCTTGTGCTGCCCAGGCGGGCGCCGTCGACCTCGAGCCGCTCGCGCACGCGTCGGCGGACGCGCGGGACTTCGTCGCCAAGTGCCTCGTGTCGGACCCGGCGGGGCGCCTCACGGCGAAGCAGGCGCTGCTCCACCCCTGGTTCCTGCAGGCCCACACGGAGGTCGCGACGGCGCACCTCGAGAAAACCGTCGCGTCGTTCCGGAAGAACAAGGACAGCTTCCGCGGCAAGAAGCGCCTCAAGGCCTCCGCGACGAAGCTCCGGAACACGCTCCGCGCGTCGCGGCCGTCCTTCGCGAAGCTCGACGCCGCCGCCGCGGCGATCCCCGCCATCGAGGCCCTCTAGCGGCCGCGTCGACGCGCGCGCAGACGAGCGCCGCGCCGCCGCCGAGCGTCGCCGACGAGCGCCGCGCCGCCGCCGAGTTTCGCACCAATTCGCTCCCCAAATTCGACGCCACCACCAAATTCACCGACGACCCAAATTGGAACACACCCCGCGCGCCGGGCGACGCTCGCGTCCCGCGCGCCGCGACCCCCGTGTCTCACGCGCGCCGCGTTAGAGCCCGTTGTCGCTCGAGCGGTCCTGGGGGAGGAGGTCCCCCTCGCCCTCGTCGCCGAAGGCGACCTTGGTGTCGGCCTTCTCCGCCTCCGCGGCGAGGACCTTGGCCTTGGCGTCGTCGTAGAACTCCTGGGGCACGTAGGGGAACGACGTCCGCGGCATGGTCTCGCGCGTGTCCGGCTCGATCTCGGGAGAGCACCCGTAGGGCCACTGCTGCCCCCGCGCCGTCGCCTGCTCGCTCCAGCGCCGCATGGCGACGTAGGCCGACGGCGTCATGCGCTTCTGGGCGGCGAGGTCGAGGTAGTGCTCGGCCATGTCGTTGTCGGGCTCGACCTGTTCCTCCCGTCGCCGCCGCTGGAGCGCGAGGCAGTAGGCCGCGTTCGCGTCGCCCGTCTTGTTCCACATGTCGTTCATGTAGGCGTCGAGCACCTCGGCGGCGTCCGCGGGCATGGCCTTCAGCTCCTCCTTGGCCTTCTCCTCCGCCGCCTCGAGCTCCTTCTTCTCGCGCAGGCGCTTCTCCTCGATGGCGCTCCGCATCATGGTCCGCTGCTGCGGCACGTCCGTGGGGTCCACGATGGCGAGGTGCGCCATGGTCGGCCGGTCGAGATGCTGCGTCGAAGGGCTGCCCAGCGCGCGCGTTTTTTTTTTAGAGTTCAATATGGGGTCAATCAGGCTTCCTTGAAGAGTGGGTTTTGAAGGCCTGGCGCCGCCGGTGACGATGTGCCCATCATTGCTGGCGCCAATGCGCATCGCGCTCTTCCTCCTCGTGCACCTCGCCGCCGCGCGCGTCGGGCCGCTGAGCGGCAAGACGGCCGGCGTCACCGGCGGCAGCAAGGGCCTGGGCCGCGCCATCGTCGAGGAGCTCGTGGCGCAGGGGTGCACCGTCGTCACCTGCGCGCGCGACGCCGCGCCGCTCCGAGACGTCGACTGCATCGCCCTCGAGCTCGACGTGTCGACGCCCGCCGGCCGCGCGAAGTTCGCCGGCGCGTGCGCGGCCACGGGCGGGCTCGACATTCTGGTGAACAACGTCGGGACGAACATTCGGAGCAAGACCGAGGCGCTCGACGAGGACGACTACGCGTTCCTCATGCGCGCGCGCGGCGTCCGGTAATAACGGCTTCCACGCGCGCAACACTCCGCCGCAGGCGCACGAACCTCGAGAGCGCCGTCTTCCTCTGCCGCGACTGCTTCCCCGACCTCCGGCGGCGCCGCGGCTGCGTCGTCAACGTGGGCTCCATCTCCGGCGTCACGTCGGACGGCACGGGCGTGGCCTACGCGATCTCCAAGGCCGCGCTCGACCACCTGACGCGCTACCTCGCCGCCGAGTGGGGGCCGCACGGCGTCCGCGTCAATTCCGTCGACCCGTGGTTCATCCGCACGGAACTGACGGCGCCGCTCCTCGCGGACGCGGACTTCAAGGCCCACGTCGACGCCCGCACGCCCCTGCGGCGCGTCGGCGAGCCGCGCGAGGTCGCCGAGGTCGTCGCGTTCCTCTGCTCGGCCGGCGCGGGCTACGTGACGGGCCAGGTCCTCGTCGTCGACGGCGGGCTCACCGTGAACGGCTTCGACTACGCGCCGCCGCCGGCGCCCGCGGCGGCGCCGCCGGCGGAGCCGCTCTATCGGAAGCTGCCGCCGCGGCGGCCACCGCGGGGCTGGCCTACCGACAAGTATACGTAAGAGGAGGCCTAAGAGGTGCTGCGGCCTTCAATGTCGACTCCGACGACGAGGCCGGCGCCCGCCCGTCGTCGTCGACTCCGACTATGTCGCATGCAACATCGCTTCTTCCGCGGGGCAATATGAGACGCAGCTTGCGCCGATTCGGCCTCCGTGCGCAGCGGCGCCCGCTGTGCCGCGCGTTCTCGCAAGACAGCGATGGCGGCGGCGGCGCGTCGCTCAACTTCCCGCCGCCCCAGGACCGCGACACGCTGGTGAGCGCCTGGGGCTTCCTGCAGCGCGCGAACCCCTTCGTCGTCTGGGGCGAGAGCGTGGGCCGCGAGCCGAGCGACGGGCTGCCGGACCTCTTCGAGCTCGTCGCGACGGTGTTGGGCGTCTCCGGTAAGAGCGCGGGCGAGGTCAGCGACTACGCGCGCGACGCGCATTCCGCGTTCGAGCGCTACGTCGACGACCTGGGCTTCGAGCGGCGGAGCGTCATGGAGATCGTCGCCAAGGACGAGGCCCAGTCCCTCGAGGACTTCACGGAGGGCGCCCTGGGCGCGCGCGAGGCCGTCCGGGGTCGGCTGGCGCGGCCCGGGGACTTCGACGACCTGCCGCTACTTTTCGGCGACGCGCTCGCGGCCGCCGCGCGGAACGGGGCCTTCGCGCCCCCGGGCGACGACGGCGCGACGCCCCCGGGCGACGGCGCCGCGGCGCCCCCGGGCGACGACGACGCGACGCCCCCGGGCGACGGCGCCGCCCCGGGCGGCGACGCCGCGGCGGGCGAGGGCGGCGACGCCGACGACGCGGGCCCGCGCGCGCTCGTGGCGCGCGTCGCCTTCGCCGTGCGCGGCACGGGCCTGCGGGTCGCGGACCTCGCGCCGCGGTCCGGCGGGCTCATGGCGCGCTTCGAGCGGGCCGTCCAGCGGTGGCACTACGAGCCCTGCGCGCCGCCGGACGGCGACGGCGACGGCGTGCTCCTCCGCGAGTCGAGCGGCCTCTTCGTGGGCGCGTTCCACTTCGCGCCGGACGTGCTCGAGGCGCTCGACGGCGGGCCGCCCGCGGCGGCCATCGGCGACTACCTCGCGGCGCGCGACCTGACGTGGCCCGTGCCCAACGACGCGCAGCAGCGCCTCGCCGACGACGCCGAGGCGGCGGCCCGGTCCATGCGCGGCTGGATCTTCGTCGACGTCGTCTTCCCGGACGCGACGATGACCTTCGCGCGCGAGGTCGACCGCCGCGCGGACGCGCGCTGGGACGCCGACTGGCTCGTCGTCGACGTCGACGGCGCCGTCGCCGGGCACGACCACGGCAAGCTCCTGGCCACCTTCGAGTAACCTTCGACGCGAGACTCCGGGGCCGTCGGACGCGCGCGTTACGGCCGCCGCCGCTTAAGCCGCCGCTTGTGAAAGTGCTTGTGAACTTCAACATCGGAATTGCAGTTTTTCGTATCCACTGCGGGGCTGCCCGCCGAGTTGCTTCGAGTGGTGATCTCCGGCCGTCGCCGCCACTTGTCGGAAGCGGCGGGGCGGCAGCCCCCTCCGCCTCCCCGGCGGGCCGGCATGGACGCCTTCTGCCGCCTCTTCGGCTGCCGGAAGCCGCGGGACGACGACGGCGGCGAGTACGCCGTCGACAACGGGCGGCCCTGCGTCGAGCTCCTGCGCGACGACGAGGTCGCCTCGTCGACGCCCACGCGCTTCTCCGGCGCGGCGAGCCCGCCCTCGGGCAGCGCGTCGCCCGCGTCCTCTTGTGCGCCGTCGCCGGCGCGCGGGGGCGCGCTCGCGCCGCGGCGATCGCGCGCGCGGCCGCCGCGCGCGCCCTACGACTCCGCGCGCCGCAGGCACGTCGTCGACGGCGTCGATCCGGCGCGACGAGGACGACAACGGGCGGCCCCGGCCGTCGCCCGGGACGTCCAAGACCCTCTTCGATAAAAAACCGACGGCGAAGAAGCAGAAGGTCGACGAGGGCCGGAGCCCCGCGCTGCCCGCCGCGTGGCAACTGGTCGCGCAGCTCAAGGACGAGGACGGCGCGCTGACCAAGGACGTCGACCTGGAGATCCTGGGCGGCGGCGACGACGGCGACGACGACGACGAGCTCTTCGAGGACGGCGGCGCGATCACGTTTAGTGAGGCGTGGCGGTCCTTCAAGTCGCAGGAGGAGACGGGCTTCGGCAAGCTGCGCGAGTACGTGGCGAAGAACTACGCGGCCCTGCTCCGCAAGATGCTGAGCCCGCGGCGCGAGCCCTTCGACGGCGCCGCGCTCGGGCCCTCGGGCTTCGAGTTCCGCGGCCGCCGCGTGCGCCGCGACGACTTCGCCGTGCAGAACGACCGGGGCCTCGAGCTCGCCTGCTCGCTCTGGCGCGACGAGGGCCACGGCGCCCCGGGCGCGCCGCCGAGCCCCGGCGGCTTCCGGCCCCTGAGCCGCTTCCGGAGCGCGAAGAAGGACCGGAGGTTTTGCGTCTTGTACGTGCACGACGTCGGCGGGAGCCGCCTCGGCGCGCTGAGCTGCCTCGGCGTCGCTCTCGACGCGGGCGCCGCGGGCTACTGCGCCTTCGACACGACGGCCTGCGGGCGGAGCGGCGGCGCCCACGTGTCCTTCGGCCACTTCGAGCGGTGGGACGTCGGCGCCGTGGCGCAGGAGCTCGTGAAGCGGCGCGGCTTCACGGACGTCGTGCTCTGGGGCCGCGGCGCCGGCGCCGTCGCCGCGTTGCTCTACGCGCGCTTCGCCCAGGCGCCGCCGGCGAAGCGGCGGTCGTCGAAGGAGTCGTGGGAGTGGTCCGACTACTACGGCGGCGGCGGCGGCCCCGCGGGCGCGGGGCCCGGCGCGTGCGAGTGCGACGAGCACGGCTACCCGAAGCGGCGGCCCCGGGCCGTCGACGTCTTCAGCCAGGGCTCGACGACGCGCGGCGGCATCTCGACCTGCCCCGACTACGAGGGCGACGAGGCCGCGCGCGCCAAGGCCGCGCGGAGCTTCCTCCGGGGTTTGGAGGTGTCGACGATGACGGTCATGTGGGTCGTGTCCAAGCCGCCCCTCTACGTCTCCGCCGTCGCCAAGGGCTCGGCGGCCGCGGACTGCGGGTTAGAGGTCGGCGACGTCATCGCCAGGGCAGGAAAAGGGTGCGAAATTCCCAACTTCAAAGGCTCATATCTCGGTCGTTTCCCACTCGTTTTGGCTGATTTTTGGACGAGTGATCATCTCTCGGAACGGCCTCGAACGTGAACGTCTTTCTTTGGAACGCGCGCGCGCGGAATACCCACGTTGAAGCGACGTTGAATCACCCTTTTCCTGCCCAGGTGATCGCGGGGATCGGGAGTTCGATGCGGCTGCCGCACACCGCGGACGAGTTCGCGGAGATCCTGCTCAAGCTCGCCGAGCGGCCGCGGCCGGATCTGGTGGTCCACGTCTACCGCGACGCGACGGCGGGCGAGCTCGCCGCGCCGCCCTGCCCCTACCCGCAGGTCGTGCCCAGGGCAGGAAAAGAGAGCGAAATTCCCAACTTCAAAGGCTCCTCTCTCGGCCGGTTTCCACTCGTTTCGGCTGATTTTTGGACGAGCGATCATCTCTGGGAACGGTCTCGAAGCGTGGATGCTTTTTCCGGAACGCGCGCGCGGAAAACTCTTGTGAAGCGACGTTGAATCTCTCTTTTCCTGCCCAGGTCGTGCCCGCGGGGCTCGTCCTCGACTGCGCCGTCGACTCGCCGTCCGCGGTCGTCGACGCGCTCAAGGCCCACGCCCTCGAGCGCGAGCCCGTGCTGGTGACGCTCCTCGAGCCCGTGCTGAGCTCGGCGCTGGACATTTTGTACCACAGCATCCAGAAGCGCGCGAACTTCGACCCGACGGCGATCAAGGGCACGGACGTCGCGGCGGCCGTGCGCAACGTGCCCGCGCTCTTCGCCGTCAACGACTTCTCCGACCTCGACCGGGGCATCCCGAAGCTCGCCGCGCTGACGTCCACGGTCTACGACGCCTACAAGGGCGGCGCGAAGAGCCTCGTCCGCTACAACAGCCCGCTCCGGCTCGCGCTCCGCGGCACGCGCGTCGCGCCGGGTCCCCGTCCTTCTTTTCCGTCTCCCACGCCCGTTTCTTCCCGTAGGCTCGACGCCATGTCGTCCAAGTTCCTCAACAAGGCCTTCGTCTTCCTCCAGGGCCTCGACGGCTTCGAGCCCGTGCCGACGACGGCCGCGGGCGCCGGCGGCGCGGCCATGCCCCGCTGGGTCGTCACGACGCGGCCCTGGGCCCAGACCGAGGCGGAGCAGACCATCGACGACTACGAGAGCGCCCAGATCGTCTTCGACCAGGGCGGCCAGGGCTCCTGAGCGGACCCCGCCGCGCGGCCGTGGAGGACGCGCGAGGGGGGCGCGGGCGTCTACGCATTATTATTTCGCAATTCATCTCAAAGTAAAGCTGGACCGGCAGGCGTCACGAACATGTACATGCCCAGCACTGGCGCGTCGAGCACGTCGTCGTCCGAATCGGAGAGTTCCTCGAGCTGGGGCACGTCGTCGTCGACGTCGGAATCACGATCGATGTCGAGCCAGTGACCAATCCCCGCGCCATTGTGTTCTCCTGGGTCGGGGTCGCGGAGCGTCCGCCAGAAGGAAAGGATCAGCCAGAAAACCTCCTTGGGCAGGTCGATTTTCGCCGTGCGCGCGCGAAGCGAAGTCCGCGGATCCTCCCCGACGGGCGGACGATACGGAAAGAGGCGCGCGAGAATCGGTAGCGGCGCGGGCAAGATCGTTCGAGCCCAAAACCGAGCATCAAAGAGGCTATCCGCGGCGCAAATTCGATCCATAGCTGGAAGCATGTTCTCCAGGATCGCAGACACGTCAGGCGGCTTCGCTCGCCCGTGTTCGCAGAGCACGCGGAGCGCGAGGAGGCTGCGGCGCGGGTACGTGCTGTAGGCCTCCCAGGAGCCCGCCGCACGGACTCCGGCGATGATACACATCGCCTCATGCTTCTTCTCACAACGACGCCCCTCATTCAACAGGGTAGTTTGGGGAGCGGGCATCCGCGCGTGATCATCGACAGTAAGACCACCGTGATCGCGAAGATCCATGTCCGCTCCACGACTGAGCAGGAGGTGCAGCGTGCTGACGTGCCCACAACAAGCGGCGGCCATGAGCGGCGTCCGGCCAAATTCGTCTCGGGAATTGACATCTGAGCCGGCGTCGATGAGCATGGCAATTATCTCGGAGTCAGTGGTCTGGAATATAAGGTAGCCGGTCCAAAGTAAAGAATAGACCGGGCATCTGGCATCGGCGCCACGCGCCAAAAGCAAGCGGACCATGTCGCGGAAGTGGAAACTGAGAGTTACGGCGTAGGCCAGAGGAGTGAGACCTGCGGCTCGCCCGCCGGGTGCTCCCTCGCCACTGTCAAAGGTTCTATTTACATCTTCCGCCGGGATCGCAGCTATAAATCGTTTTACGATTCTGCTTTGGCCCCGCTCACCTGCTTCACATAGCCACTTGGGAAAGCGCATCGAGAATCAAAATGCGGCGGCGCCGCCGAGCCGCGCGCGACCGCGCGCGACCGACGCGGTGAACGCTGCGGTGCTTCTCGAGCGCGCGCGGCCGCTGCGGAGCGGCGCGGTTGGCGGCTGTGCGCGCGTCGGGGCGGCGGAGTGCGTGCCGCAGCCGAGCCTCGAGCTCTCGACCCAGATTTGCCTCAGCGGCGATCGCAATGTCCGAGCCAATGATCGACCGGAGAGGGCAGCCGCACGATGGAGCCCGCCCGAGCGGGCTGAAATGCCGAAACGCGCGCCAAACCACCCATGCGGCCGCTCTGGCTCCTCGGCGCCTACCACAAGACGGGCTGCATCCTCGCCATCAAGCTGCTCAACCTGCTCTCCGGCGGCTACGTGCGCGTCCAGGGGCCGCTGCCCGCGCCGCTCCCGTCGCTCGACGCGCGGCCGTTCAGACATTATTGGTTCTCGCCCAACGCGAGCTCCCTGGCGACTTTACCGGATGACGTCGATTATCGTTTTGTCCACTTCGCGCGGGACCCGGCGGAGCTGGCCGTGTCCGCGTACCGCTACCACGGCGCGGCCGCCGCGGGCGAGCGGTGGCTCGACGTTCGCGCGGACGCGCGGCGCGCGCCGCCCCGCGACGCCTTCGAGCTCGCCCACGTGCGAGACGTGCCCGGGCGCCTCGCGGCCGCGGGGGAGCACCGGCTCGCGGCGGCCGTCGCGTCCGAGCTCCGGGCCGGCGCGACGTGGCGGCGGGTGCTCGCGGCGCGCGACCCGGCGGCCGGCGCGACCCTCGAGGCCTTCCGTGCCGCGGGCGAGATCGACAAGATGGTCGTCAACGCGGGGTTGCTGGCCGCGGACCCGCGCGCGCTCACGGTCCGCATGTCCGGCTTCCACCGAAACTTCGCGGCCGCGGCGGCCTGCGTCGTCGCCTTCCTCGCGCCCGTGCGCCCGGGCTTCGACGCCGAAGCCCACGCGAAACGCGCCGCACACCTCGACCCGACCGCGCCGACGCTGTCGAAGCGCGACGCGGCCCACGTCACGCGGGGCCGCCACAACGACACGGCGCTCGTCGCGGCGCTCCGGAGGCTCCCCCACATCGCGCGGGCCACGGCGGCCCTCGACGCCGCCACGGCCGCGGCGACCGCGCGGTGCCCGCTCGCCTCCTAGGTCGCCCGTTTACTCGTCCGCCTTCGCCGCGAGGAGCGCCGTGAGCGCGGCGTCGACGTCGTTGTTCGCCGCCGCGAGCGCGGCCTCCGCCGCCGCGGCGTCGAAGCCCATCTCGCGGAACTGGGCGAGGCGGCTGTCGACGAGCACGGACGGCGGGCTGCGCGGGCGTCGCGGCGTCGCGGGATCCGCCGCTCTCGCTTCGGGACGAGCGACGCCTCTCGCGGCGCCTCTCGCGGCGCCGGTGACATAGCACGTTGGTTCCGCGCCGGCGCGCGCGCGCCCGGCGAGACGCCCTCGCGAAAATTCGACTTGTGCTTCGAGGGCGACGCGGGCGCGAAGCGCTCGTTCCTCCGCGCTTTGCGTTCGGCCCCGTAGGGGTCCCGCGCCGTCGCGAGCATGTCGAAGGGGTCGTCGCTCTCCGTCGTCGGCACCTGCGCACGCGCGCAGTCGATGCTTCGCGCGCGCGACGGAGGCGTCGACGTCGGAGGCGCGGAGGCGTCGAGGCGTTCTTCCCGAAAAGCGCTCGATTTTTCGTCGGGCGCCGGCGGCGTCACGTAGGCCTTGGCGTCGGACTCCTTCCTGGCCTTCGACGAGGAAGATCCCATCTCCCGTGACACGCGACGTCGGCCAGGGCCCGCGCAAACGCGTCGTGATCCGCCCGGAGTCACACAGTCGTTTTGCCTCAAATCCGGGCCGTGGGCCGCTCGCGACGCCGTCCGGACGCCTGGCACGGCTCAACCCGCAACGATCCGCAACGACCGAGAGAAACGAAAGGATAATTAAGGTTAAATTGAGGAATTTCAGGCGCCGGCGGTGGGTCCGCGGCTCAGCGCGGTGCGTCGATCGGACCGACTGTTTCGGACGCAGCGCGGGCGCGGAGACAGGGGACAGACAGGGGGACGATGTTGGGGCGAGATCCGCAGCGAGAAGTTCGAGAGAAAACCCGCGGGAGGGGACGGCGGCCGGCGGGCGGTCGGGGGCTGCTGCGAGCCCGCGCCGGCCGGTGGCCCCCCGCCGCGGGGCGGGGCGGGTTCGAGCCGGAGCGCGTCAGTACGGGCTCAGGTCGCAGTCGTAGAGCTTCGTGTCGCCGACCTCGAGGAGGCCGCGGCAGGACGCGCAGTGCTGCCAGACGAGCACCTTGTAGCGCGGCGACTTGCAGACGAAGCCGAGCCCCGCGGAGCAGCCCACGATGACGAGCTTCCACGCGTCCATGAGCGACGCGGCGTCCGGCGCCCACGCGGTGGACACGACGGCGTCGACGAGGCACCAGAGCCCGGCGACGCTCAGGTAGTCGCCCACGGGCCGCCAGAGCGCGTCGGCGGCGGCGCGCGAGCTCCGGTTCGCGTCCGCGGCCGTCCGCTTGCTCCAGCACCGGGCGCCGCTCGACGCGCAGAGCGCGCTGTGGACGACCCAGTAGGCGACGTTGAACTCGCAGTTGCCCCGGAACTCGTCGCAGGTGCCGTCGCGCAGGCGCGCGTAGCGGTCGAGCACGAGCTTCCACGTGAAGAAGGAGATCGTCGCGAGCGCGAGCGACACCGTCGGGAGGATCGTCCGCCGGATCTCCGCGGGCGCCGTCGGCATGGCCGCGGGCAGCAGCGAGAAGATGCCCATGATGATGCAGACGAAGCCGAGGTCTGCGAGGGGGGGGCGGGGTCGCGGGGCGGCCCCGCGGCGCGGCCCCGCGCGGGGGGCGGGCCCGGACCGCGCGGCGCGCGCGGCGCGCGCGCGCGGGCCCGGGGACGCCGGCGCCGCGCAGTAGGCGTGCGTGCCGTGGGGCATGGTCAGGCTCAGCCAGAGGCCCGCCGTCGTGACACCGCAACCCAGGCTGTAGAGCAGCGACACGCGCTTGTGGCGCTCCGTCTTGAGCGTGTGCCACTTATAGGCGTTCTGCTCCGGGGCATCCTTCGTGCACCGGATGCGGAGCTTGCCGCTCGACAGCGTGCGCGCCCGCATGGCCGTGGTCAGCGGCCGCCCATGCGCTGCCCGCAGGCAGATGCGGGTGCTGTTCGGGATAACACGCTCGTGGCCACAACACCCGGCAGATCCTGGCCACCCAGCCCTTTTGGATCGGCCAAACATGCTGAAGCGCACGTGAAGTATTTGTATTTCTACACCAAACTACCGGATATATAGGTGGCCGAGATTTACGGACCTCTCATTTCAATAGTCCGTTCCAGAAGGGTACACGTGCAAAATGAGCGTTGCGTAATATTACTTGCACCCTCAATTGCAGCTTGGGGCAATTGCAGCTTGGGGCAACCGCAGCTTGGGGCAAGCAGCCTCACGCGTGAGATCCGCGCGGGGAATCGCAGGCCCGGCCGCGCCGCGCTGGCCCAGCTTCCGGCACGCGGCCGCGGCGCACGCCGTCGACCACGAGGATGTTTCAAGTTGCGCCGGCGCTAGGGACGGGTGATGCTCAGGTGTGATGCCCAGGTGTGTTGGTGTGATGCCCAGTGTGACCCTCGGTCCGCGTGTTTTCGGGTGTGATGCTCGGTGTCACAACGGTTTTGGCCTGGGCCGAGCGGCGAAGATTAAAGTGCAACCCGGAGTCAAACAAACGTGCAGGCTTGTTTCTGGCCACCCGATCGGACGTTGCTATTACTGCACCGATTTCCGATGCTATGGCCCGGCCCAGAGGCTGCGCCGGACGGCGTGCCGGCTTCCGGTCGCGCTCGTCGCGGCCCTGGCGTGGCGCCCGCGGCGTGCGGTGCGCGCTGGGCAGCCCTCGTCGGGCCGTGGGCGGCGGCGGCGGCGCGGGTCGGGCTGCCACGCGGTAGGCGTCTGGTCGAGGACTGGCGCCACTGCGGCGACGCGCGGTTGTTCCGACACGTTCTCCGGCGTCTATGCCGGCGGGGTTCTCGCGCGCGGGGGCGCGGGGCGGCCCAATGGCGATGACTTCTTTTTTTGAGAGTTTTAACGAATGCTCGCACCTGCTCATCGCGGTCGTCGCGCCGAGGTCCGATTTGAAGAACGATCGCCGCAGCTGCGACGCCTCGCGCGCCGCGTGCGGGGTGGCGTCCCCTGGCGGAAGGACTACCAGGTCGTCGCCACCGTCATCGTGACCGCCGCGCCGCGCGCCTCCCTGCCGCGGCAGTTGGAAATCCACTGGGACGTCGCCTACCGATGATGTAGTAGCCATCTAGTACAGACTACCTCGGGCGAGTGTGATGCCCACTTCTGGTGTGATGCCCAGGTGTGAGTGTGATGCTCGGTGGTGTGATGCTCAGTGTGGTGATGCCCACGCTTCACTCACTTACCAATCGTTGGCCGGAACGCAACATTAACTTATTGAACCTAGTAGTTTACTTTCGAAAAGTGGTTGGACGTCGTCGATGATGGCACGATCTCTGATGCTGGGTTTGGCATGTTCCAGGCCAGGGGGAGAGAAACTGAGCACACTTCGCAATGGCAATTCGGGGTCGAGCATCCCAAATCTTCAGCCCGCTCGTCTCGGGAACACGCAGAAGCCGAGATCATTTTCCCCTCTCTCTCCGCGCGCGCGAGGCGGTCCCCGCGGCGAGGTTCTGGGTGCTCGAAGGTACTATGCCAAGCGAACCCCTCTCTCGTCGCCCCGATTCCGGCCGGCAGCCGCGCGGGCATAGTACCTTCGGGCGCCCCAGACCCCAGACGCAGCCCCGCTCCGCCGACCAACCACATCGTCTCGAGCAAAAGACGACGTTTCAGCCGAGCGATACATTTCACTGCAACTTGGTCCGTCGATTAGTAAGTGTCACTAGCCGGCGCTCGCCGCCGGCGATCATCCGCCACGCGCCGCGGCCGGCCGGGCGCCGCGCCCCGAGGCTCGCGGTGATCTGAAAGCTCTTAAGGGCGCCCCCGGATCTCAGGGGAGCCGAGAGCTCCCGCCGGGGGCGCGCCGCGGCGGGGCCTCACGCGCCGGGGTGGAGCGGGTGCGCGCCGCCCGGCCGGTCGTTCGCGCGCGACGTGGGCTCCTTGGACTGCTTGTTGAAGTCCGGGTCCGCGAGGGTGTAGGCCTGCTTGGCCCGGGGCCGCGAGCCCGCGGCGCGCGCGAGGAGGACGAGGCGGCCCGCGCCGCCGACCTGGCCCGGCGGCACGTCGTGCTCGGGACCCGGCTCGGGCCGCTTCCGGACCGCGGGGCCGTCGCAGTCGCTCATGGTCTCCGGGTCGCCGTACAGGGACCCGTCGCGGCGCCGCTTCCGCGCGCCCTTGCGGAACCCCCAGAGCCGGAGCTCCGCGGCGAACTTGCGCCGCGCGCGCGCGAGGTCGTCGTCGTCGGTCGCCGGGTTCCCCGCGGCGCGGTCGAGCGTCCGGAAGAGCTTCTTGAGGTGCTCGAGGCCGTCGTCGCCGTCCTCCTCCGTGTCGAAGGTGCGCGACCCCAGGTTGTACTCGTAGCGCCGGTCCGCGGCCGCCTTCTCGCGGACGTACCGCTCCTCGAGGTCGGGGAAGCCGTCCTCGAAGACCGCGTGGATGAGGTTCACGGAGCCCCACCTAGGCGAGGGGTCGGGGGTGAGGAGGGGGCGGGGGCGGGGCGGGGGGGGGCATGCGCGACGGGGGGATGGGCGGCGCGCGCGGCCGGCGACGTCCGCGGAAATCCGCGGACCGCGGCGCCCGCGTCGCTCGCGCGCGGGGTTTTGGGGGGGGGATGGGCGCGGGGGGACGCACCGCGCGCGCCGCGTCTTCGGGCCGCGCGTCCGGGGCCGGTGCAGGAAGTCCTCGGGCCGCTTCAGGGACGAGGCGTCGGCGGCCGAATCCACGCCGCTCCAGACGGGCGTGACCGTGTTCGTCGCCTCCGCCGCGAGGGGGGGCGTCGTCGTGCGCGACGACGCCTGGGCGTCCGACGAGTCGGCCAGGGGATCAAGCGGGCTCATCGCCTTCGCGTCGCGACGCGGGGGCCGTGATTCGGCACGACTTCAGGTTATCGCGAACGCGTCGCAGCCGTCGTCGCAAACGAGTGGTTGTGTGGAAGCTGGCACAATGTTGCACCTGTTGGTTGCAGCTGACGCCGAAGACGGAAACGCACGCGTCGACGGGCTTCCCGACCACATAGAACAGACCGCGTCGACTCGACGCCCACCACCGCGCCGCGCCGGCCGCGCGGAACGCGCGAAGACGCCAGGAAAACAACAAGACGCGGCGCTACTCCTTACTCGCGGCCTGGGCCTGCTGGTACCAGGCCGCCCGCCGGAGGATGCAGTAGTGGCGCTTCGCCTTGCCGAGGCGCTCCGAGAGGCGGAAGTCCGCGCCGCCGTAGCCGCGCGCGGCGGACAGCTCCGCGACGATGGGCCGGCCGCCGGCCTCGAGTATGCCGTTGTCCGTGAGGTTCAGCTCGCGGAGGGCCTCGTTGTGCGTCAGCGCCGGCCGGAAGGCGAGGAGCGCGAGGGACACGAACTTGCCCCGCTCGCCGACGACCCAGGGCGCCGTGACGCCGCAGAGCTGGTTCCGCTGGAGATCCAGGCGCTGGAGCGTCGCGTTGACGCGGAGCGCGTCGCCGAGCGCCAGCACGCCGTCGGCGCTGTGGCTGCCCCAGCCCTGGGGCGACACGTCGCAGACCTCGTTCCGCGCGAGCTTGAGCTCCGTGAGCGCCGCGTTGCGCCGGAGGCCCTCGGAGAGCGCGCGGAGGCCCTGGGCCTCGACGTGGGACTCGCTCAGGTTGATGGACGTCAGGCCCGTGTTCTTCTTCAGCGCCTCGCCCAACGCCGCGAGGCCCGCGTTCGGCGGGAGCCGCGCGGCGCCCGCGTCGTCGTCGCGGCTCTCCCGCTTCGCCGTCAGCATGCCGAAGCCCGCGCGGTACGCGTAGGCCTCGGCGGACAGCGCCCCGGCGGACGCGTCCCGCGCCAGGGCGTGGGGCGCGCTCGCCGCCAGCTCCCGCACGCCGTCGGCGAAGTTGTTGCCGGACAGGTCTAAAGCCGCGAGGTGCACGTTGTCCGGCAAGCAGACGGCGAGCCGCGCGAGCATCGCGCCGTCTAAACCGCAGGTCCGCAGGTCCATCTTCACGAGCGTCGGCGCGATGACGTCACCGGCCGCGAGGGCCGCCGTCGCCGGGTCGACGACCGCGGCGATTAACGAGATGTCGCGGACGTTGATGTTGACTCTTCTCAAACTGAGGTCCGCGGCCGCGTCGCCGGCCGCGAGGCGGAAGCGGCGGCACGCGCGCTGCACGCGGCCGGCGGGCGACGCTAACGCCGCGGCGCGCTCCGCCGACGTGACCATGTGGAGCACGACGTCGACCATGCCCAGCGGCGCGACGTAGGCCTCCTGGTGGACGTCGTCGAGCGACGGCCAGCCCGCGTAGTCGCCCGCCCTGATCTTCGCCGCGGACGCGCGCTGCGACGCGCTCGGGGCCGCCCCGGGCCGCGTCGCGCCCGGCGCCTCGAGGGCGACCCAGCGCCGCCGGCGCGCCTTGTCCGCGACGGGCTTGAGGGGCAGGAGCGCGACGCCGAGGCACGCGTCGCCGCGCTGTCCCGGCTTCTTCGGCGTGCCCGGCTTCTTCGGCGTGCCCGCTTCCTCCGCCGGGGGCGCCGCGTTCCAGCAGGCGACCTCTAGTTGGAGGTCGTCCGTGACCTCGTCGGCCTCGGGCAGCTCGACGAGGAACCTGGCAGGAAAAGAGAGCGAAATTCCCAACTTTGGAGACTGCTATCTCGGTCATTTTCCACTCGTTTCGGCTAATTTTTGGACGAGCGATCATCTCGGAGCGTTCTCGAAGCGTGGATGCTTTTTCCGAAACGGGCGCGCGCGGAACACTCACGTTGAAGCGAACTTGAATCACTCTTTTCCCGCCCTGACGAGGAACGTCTCCTGGAACTGGGGCCGCCGCGACGGCGGCGCGGTCCGCGTCCGCGCGCTGTGGACGAGCTGGCTCGGCCCGCCGACGGTCTTGATGGAGACCCAGACGTCGGGCACGGGCGACACTTCCGCGCTCGCCGCGGACGCGGTTTCGCCCCCGTTCGACGCGTCGTCCGCCGCGGGTCGCGCGAGGCCCGTCGGCGTGCCCGGTCTTTTCGAACCGGACGGCGTGCCCGCGCGCTGGCGGCTGCCCGGGCGCGCCGCGTTCTCCCGGTCCTCGAGCAGGTCCGGCCGCCGGCCGAGGTTCCGCGCGCGGACGATAGCGACGCGGATCTCGTTCGGGTCCGCCTCCGGAAACACGTCCTCGTCGAGGAAGTAGTCCGGCGCGAGGGCCGGGTCGTGCACGAGGACGCAGGCGACCTTGATCTGCGACGCCTTGTCGTCGCCGGCGACGCGGTTCGCCTCGGGCACGGCCAAAGTGACCCACGACCACGCCGGCGTCGGCACTCGTCGCGCGGCGTCCGCGAAGCCCTCGGCGTCGCGGTCGCCGCGGAAGGCGTCGCGCGCGTCGAGGACGGCTCTGAGCGGGATCTTCGCCGCGCCGAGCAGCGGCTGCGCGCCGTCGCCGCCGGCGACCTGGCGGTCGCGGACTTCTACGGTGACCTCCGGTTCCACCTCGCCTCTTTCAATGTCGTGCTCGTCGACGTCGAGGTCCAGGCGCTCGAACCAGGACGGGTAGAACGTGCCCTCCGTCGTCCGCGTCGCCTTCGCCACGAGCTCGCCGTCGCCGTAGGCTATTGAAGCCGTCGCGAAGACGCGCGCGCGCGCCTCGTCGTCGGACTTGGCCGCGGCCGGCGGCTTCGAGAACAGCGCCTGCTTCAGGGACGACGCGGCGGAGGCCGCCGGCGCCGCGCGCTTGATCTCCTCCGTCGACGCCTTGAGGTTGCGCGCGCGCCCCAGGAAGACGAGGAGCCGGTTCCCGCGCCGCGCGGGCCAGTCGACGGCGCCGTCGAGCAGGTCCGGCTCGAGGCCCGGGTTGTGGCGCCAGCGGAAGAGCAGCTCGACCTGGCCCTTGGGCGCGTGGGCCACGGGCGCGTTGTCGACGGCGCCGGGCTGCTTGAGCGGGTCGGGCCGCGCGTCCGCGTCCGCCTCGGCCTTGAGCGCGTACCACGATCGGAAGGGCCGCCGGTCCACGAGGCTCGACGCGAGGCGCTCGAGCTTGACGCCGCCCATGAAGTCGTTGGCGCTGCGGTCGTCGTGGTCGAAGACGCGGACCCAGAGCGCGTAGTCGTCGCCCGGTTCGACCTCGAACGCGAAGACGCCCTTCCACTTGGGCTCGAGCGTCTTGGGCCTCACGGCCGTCCGCGCCTCGCCCGGCCCGACGTTGACGACGGCGTAGGGGTCGCTGGAGCCGCCCTTGGAGAAGCGGCTCCGGTCCATGATCTCGAGGGACTTGCCGCGGTAGACGGCGACCTGGAGCTCGTTGGGCTGCTTCTCGGGCACGTCTGGGTCGCCCTCTTTAAAGGGGTCGAAGACGAGCGCCGGGTCGTGCCTCCAGCACAGGACCAGCTCGACGTCGCCGGAGCTCCCGCCGAGCTTGTACCATCTGCGCACGCGGTAGCCGTCGTGGACCTCGCGGAGGTCGACGTCGGCCGAGCCCATGAAGTCGTTGCCGCTGAGCTCGTCCCAGTCCTCGAGGACGACCGTGAGGACGCCCGGCGGCGCGTCGTCGTAGTCGAGCTCGTAGGGGCACTGGAACCGCGCGCGGAACAACGGGTTCACGGTCTTCCGGCGCACGTCGGTCTTGAACGAAAACTCGGGCGCGTTCGCGAGGGTCACGGTGGCGACGGGGTCGCTGCTGCCGCCCTTGGATAAGATATTCCTGTCCATGATCGGCAAATGCCGCGCGCGGACGACGGCGATGCACAGCTCGTTGCGGGGCTTGCCCGGGTGCGCGTCGGTGCCTTCCCACGGGTCGAACGCGAGCTCGGGGTTGTGGATCCACTTGAGCACGAGCTCGATGGACCCGGAGACGGCGTCCTTGGGCCGGTCCGGGTCCGTTTGTAGTTTGAACCACTTGCGGCCCCGGAAGTGGGTCACGTCCCGCAGGTCGACGTCGAAGACGCCCATGGAGTCGGGCGCGGACGCGTCGTCGTAGTCCTCGCACCGCGCCCGCAGCACGGGGTGCTCGACCTCCGTGGCCTCGATGGGGAGGCGGAACTCCTCGTGCCACTGGGGCGCGAGCGTGTTGTTCTTGTAGGTCGACGTCGCGGCCGCGTCCGTGCCCGGCACGGTGAAGACGACGCGCGGGTCCGACGTGCCGCCCTTCGAGAGCAGGTTCCGGTCCTTGGCGATCAAGCCCTTGCCGCGCACGAGGGCGACCAGAAGCTCGTTGCAGTCCTTGGAGACGCGGTCCTGGACGACGGAGCCCAGCACCTGTGTGCAAATCAACCCGTGAGCTGGGACGTCGGGGCCAAACTTCAGAATTCTCTAGCTCGGTCAAATCGAAGTCGATTCGGCTGATTTTTGGACGAATCGATTGCTCTCAGCGAGTTCTCGAAGCACGGCGGAAGTGATCGTGTCAAAACATTCGAATACGCGCACATTGAAGTCGGGTTGAAGATTTGATTTGCACACAGCCCAGCACGTTGAGCAGCCGCACGGACTGCGCGGCCTTCTTGAGCCGCTGGAGGCCCGTGGGCTTCGCGGGCGCCGCGGGCCCCGCGCTTCCGAAGGCGCTGAGCACGCGCGCGGACTGGGCCTGCTTCTTGAGCACGCCGAGCTTCGACGGCGGCGGCGCCGCGGCGGCCGCCTCGGGCGACGCCTCCGCCTCGCGCGCGGCCTCCGCCTCGCGCGCGGCCTCCGCCTCGCGCGCGGCCTCGACGGCGTCGGGGTCTTCGGTGAACTCGAAGGGCTCGTAGAAGTATTTCGGGTTGTGGCGCCATCTGAAGACGAGCTCGAGGGCGCCGGAGACCGTGTCCTTGGGCTTCTTCGGGTTCGGTTTCAGTTCGAACCAGCCCCGGTGGATCTGCCGATCGATGAATCGGGACACGTCGACGTCGACCTCGCCCATGTGGTCCGCGGCGCTCAGCAGGTCGTAGTCCTCGCATTTGGCGCGCAGCACGGGCGCCTCGTTGGGCGTGCAGAGCACGGCGAAGGTCTCGTTCCACACGGGGTTGAGCGTCTTCTTCTTCGTCGTCGTCGAGTTGAGCGTCTCCGCGTTGCCGACGATCTCGACCTTGACGCGCGGGTCGCTGGACCCGCCCTTGGAGAACATGTTCTTGTCGCGGATGGCGAGGTCGCGGCCCCGGGCGACGGCGACGAGGAGCTCGTTGGGCTCGCGCTCCGGGTCGTCCGCCGCGTCCAAAAAGGGCTCGAACGCGAGGTCCGCGTTGTGGCGCCAGAGCAGGACGAGCTCGAGCGCGCCGGACACCGCGTCCTTCGGGCGCTTCGGGTCCGCGCCCAGCGGGTACCAGCCGCGCGCGCGCCGGTGGCCCAGGCGGCTCAGCGGCACGTCGACGACGCCCATGGAGTCCGGCGAGCTCAGGTCGTCGTAGTCCTGGCAGAGGCACGCGAGCGTCGGCGCGGTGACCTCGCCGGGCGTGAGCGGGATCGCGAAGGTCTCGTTCCAGAGCGGCGCGAGCGTGTTGTTCTTGTAGGTCGACTTCCGGGTCGTGACCTTGGCGTCCGTGCCGGGGACGGCGAAGACGACCTGCGGGTCCGACGTGCCGCCCTTCGAGAACATGTTTTTGTCTTTGATGACGAGGTCGCGGCCGCGGATGAGAGCGACGAGCAGCTCGTTGGGCGCCTTGTCCAGCACGTCGGCCTCGTCGAGGAACCTGCGCGCGAAAGGCGGGGTGAGCATCGCTCGCCTCTCGTACTACGCTCGTCGGACGCCGGGTTCCACGGCTCGAAGGCCAGGGCCTCGTTGTGGACCCACCGGATCCAAAGCTCGATGGCGCCGGAGACCTTATCCTTGGGCCGCTTCGGGTCGACCTTCAAGTCGTGCCATTTGCGCTCCGTCTTCCGCGACGCGCCCAGCGCTTTGAGGTCGACCTCGAAGACGCCCATGGAGTCCGCGGCGCTCAGGTCGTCGTAGTCCTCGCAGAGGACCGCGAGCGTGGGCTGGTTGTTGACCTCGCCCGCCGTGAGCGGGAACACGAACTCCTCGTTCCAGCAGGGCGTGAGCGTCTTGCGCTTCACCGTGGACGTCGCTTTGGCGTCGCTCCCGGGGATCGTGAACTGGACGCGCGGGTCGCTCGAGCCGCCCTTGCTGAACGTGTTCTTATCCTTGATGACGAGGCCGCGGCCGCGGCCGAGCGCGACGTGGAGCTCGTTCGGCGCCTTCTGCTCCGCCGTGTGGCCCGGCAGCTCGAGGAACCTGCGCGCGAAAGACGGGTGAGTTGCGGATATCAAAACGTTTCGGACGCCGGGTTGAAGAACGGCTCGAAGGCGAGGGCCGGATTGTGGCGCCAGAAGATGACGAGCTCGATGGCGCCGGAGACCTTATCTTTCGATGACGGGTCCTCCTTGAGCGTGTACCTGCGCGTGAATCGGCCGGTGGGCCGGGACGTCGAGGCCGAACGTCGGAACTCTCCGGTTCGGTCCAACGTCGAGCGCGCGCGGCGCGGTCGCGCGGCGCGGCGGCGGCGCGCGCGTCGAAGTCGCGCCGAAGGTTCGAGTTCCGCCTGCGTACGTACCACTTCCGCTTCCGCTTGTTCTCCTTGCCCCGGAGCTTCACGTCGAAGATGCCCATGCTGTCCGGCGCGGAGCCGACGTCGTAGTCCTCGCAGCGCACGTGCAGCGTCGGCGCCTCGAGCTCGTCCGCGCCGAGCTCGAACGAGAACGTCTCGCCGTAGACGGGATTCAGGTTCTTCTTCTTCACCGTCGACTGGCACTTGAGGTCCGGCCGGTCCTTGATGGAGAAGACGCAGCGCGGGTCGCTGCTGCCGCCCTTCGTGAAGACCGACGTGTCCCGGATCGCCAGGTCGCGGCCGGCGCAGAGGCCGATGAGCAGCTCGTTCGGCGGCTTGTCCGGCGGGAAGACGTCGAGCCACGGCTCGAAGGGCTCGTCGCCGGCCGGCGGCGGCGGCGCGTCGGTCATCGGTGCTGCGCTTAGGGCTGCGTTCTATGCGCGCAGGCTGCTGCAACAAAATGCGCTGGGTAGCAGCCCATCGTGTTTCAAAGAGGCGCTGGGCAGCCTCCAAGATGAAGTTCACATGCAGTTCAACATGCGTAGGGGTACTCGCGACGATGTTACGCGCCCGAGCTACTGCGGTCCGACGGCGCGATCGACGACGGTCGACGCGAGGGCGTGGTGGCCCGGGCGCCCCGGGCGGTGCCGCGCGTCGCCGCCGCCGAGCGACGGGCCGAGCGCGGGCGTCCGGAGCTCGCGGTCGCGGGCGAACTCGTGGCCGAGCTCGTCGGCCTGGCGCTCGGACTCCGTCTTCTCGAGGTGCGTCTTGCCGTACTTGGCCTCGAATTCGCCGACCGCGCTCGCCTCGTCGACGGCGATCTCGAACTCGGCCATGCCCCGGAGGTAGTCGCCGTGGAACGTGAAGGTGTAGATGGCGTACATGTCCACGGACTTGACGCCCGCGTCGGGGCTGTGGAGGACGAGCTGGCGGGGCGCGAACTCGTCGACGCGCGTCTCGAGGCCCTTCAGCGGGATCGCCTCGAGACAGAGCGCGTCGCGCTTCGCGGTGCCGTCCTCGAGGGTCGGGAAGACGAAGCAGTAGGTGCCCTTGACGAGCACGACCTTCAGGCTCTGGATGTCGCGCGGCGCGAAGCAGCGGCAGCAGTCCTGGTCGCGCGAGACGTAGCACTTGCCCTCGAACGCGCCGCCCTTCGTGCCGCGGACGTGCTCGTAGGTGCCGAAGCGCGCGTTGTCGCGGAAGCTGCTGAAGAGGCTCCGCATGGACGCCCGGAGGGACCGCGACGACTTCCCCGAGATCTGGCGGCCCCGCACGGAATTCGTCGAGCTCTGCGGCGAAAGCGGCGCGGCGCCGTCGCCCGCGCGGGCCTCTTTTTCCGCGGGGTCGCTCGGCGGGTGGGCGCTCGGCGGCGGGTGCTCGTCCTCCTCGGCGATCTCGCTCGGCCGGCCCTCGTCGGACGAGCGGGTCCGCATCGTCGGCGTGAAGGCCTTGTTGAGGTTCTTGGACGAGTCTTCCGCCCGCTTCAGCGCCCTCGGCGACGACATCGGTGCTTTATCAACGACTCGGGCGGGCTCGACCCCTCGTCGGCGGCCGCGGGCGTCGGTGTCGGATGGATGGCGGCACAGGGCGGCTCTGTGGTCGCGACGCTTTGAGGCCTCGAGAGAAAGGCTAAAAATCTGCGAAACCTTGTTTCAGTGCCGTACGACGTCGTCGACGTCCTCGCCCTGCGTCGCCCCCCCCCCCTCGACGGACGTCATGCGCGTGCCCACCCATGCGCGCGCACGTACCCGTCCGCCCGGGAGTGGTGTAGAAGGGAGTCAGTTTAAAGGGAGTCCGGCCGCGGCGGCGCGCGCTCGCGGAGCGCGCGGTCCGCGCGTCGCCGCTGACGGCCGGGGGAGCTTGGTTCGAAGAGGGGGGCAGATGGAGGGCGGGGCGACGCGAGGGGGCGAGGTGCGGTAGACGGCGCCTAGGCGTCCTCCGCGTCGACGCCGTAGAGCCAGCGGCGCCCTCGTTGCGACGGGTGCTTGTTGCCCTTGGCCGGCTTCTTGCCCTTCTTCTCCGCGAGGTGGGACTGGCCCGTGTTCCCCGCCGTGCCGACGTAGTTGTCGAGGAGGTCGGCGAAGTTGTAGCCGTACCACTCGCAGTGCTTCCACGCGAAGTCCTGGTAGATGTAGGGCATGTCGGACGTCGACGGGTCCAGCAAATCGTAGACCTCCTCGTTCGTCAGCAGCGTCTCGTCGAAGGCGTTGCCCTTGTCGTCGCCGTTCTTCAGGGAGAACTTGAAGGGCACGGTGGACGTCTTCTGGTGGCCCGTGCAGTTCGTCACGGACGCGGCGCCGTGCTCGGGCCAGTCCTCGTCCTCGAAGGTATTCGAGATCTTCTTGAAGACGAAGATGCGCTCCATGGTCGGGTGGATGGACCAGAAGGACGGGTCCATGGGGCTCCCGGACTCGAGCTGGTCGCCGTCGGCGCCGATGCCGCCGTCGCACATCATGTCGACGACGCCCATCTTGAGCGTGTCCGTGAGCCAGTCGAAGTCGTCGACGTCCTCCCACCACGCGAACATGGTCTCCCAGTAGGTGTCGATGTCCGAGTAGGAGTCGCAGGTCGCGTGGCACTCGCTGAAGGGCGTGTCCACGGAGCAGTAGTCGGGCAGGCTGAGCTGGCCCGCGCGGTACATGTCCTTGAGCGTCACGAACGCGTTCGACCGGAGGAAGGCCATGAAGGTCTCGACCTCCTCGTCGCACTGGGACTGGGGGTAGTTGCACTGGATGTTGTTGTGGATGTAGGTCTCGATGTCGTGCGTCGTCTCGTTGCAGTGGAACGTGCCGCCGATGACCTCGTGCACCGTGCCGTGCGGGTCGTAGGGCATGATCCACGCGAAGTCGTACCACGTGTCCGACGTGAGCAAAAAGTAGTGCTCGACGCAGGACGGGATCGTCGTGCCCGTGTAGCCGCACATGTCCGGCACGCGCGTGAGGTGCGGCTGCGGGTTGTTGTTCCAGGGCGCGCGCATGTAGCCGTACGAGTTGTGCGTGCCGCTCCACTGGTTGTCGGCGATCTTGATGCCCTTCCAGCGGCCCTCCTGGATGGTAAGCGTGTCCCGGTTGACGTTGCCGAGCACGTCGGCCCGGAAGATGGGCGACTGCCAGAGCGACGTCAGGTTGCCCGTGTCGAGGTGCCACCGGTCGATCGTGAAGTCCCAGTAGGGCAGCGACACGCGGGGGTCCACGGCCTGCATGGCCTGCTCGAACATGAGGGTTAAACCGAGATGCTGGGTCATGAACCCTAAACCGTCGTGCATGTGGTCGCACGTCATGTCCGACGACAGCGCCACGTGGTACGTCGTCAGGTCCGTGATGTCCATGTAGGACGGCCCGTAGAGCTCGACGCCCTCGGCCGTCTTCACGTCCCAGAGCGTCTTCATCGTGTTGAGCCACAGGTTGCGGTCGCCGGACGTGAGCTGGCGGATCTCGCGCCGGATGTAGCGCGCGAGGATCCGCCCGTTGTACGTGCCGACCTCGTGGCCCGACATGTAGGCCGTGAGCGACACGGGGTACTCGCGCAATATCGTAAACTTGCGCCGGATGGACTCGCCGTGGACGACGTCGCCGTTGTCGAAGGCCCACTTGTAGGTGTAGTTCGCCCAGCCCGCCGTCGCGTTCGTGTCGTTCGTGCAAATCGAGCACTCCGCCACCAAATTCGTCCACCGGTGGGGCTCGGCGATGGCGTCGTAGTCGTTGATCCAGGAGTAGAGCGCCCCGGGCTTGCCGTAGGTGTCGACGTAGTCGTCGCGCAGCTTCATGGTCAGCGGCGACTCGTCGGGCGCGCCGGACGTCGCCTTCGACGCCTTGGTCTTCTCCTCGACGAGCGCGTCGGACGCGCCCCTGCCGCCGCTGCTCAGGCTCGCGAAGGCGACGAGGGCGACGACGGCGCCCGTGCCCAGGGCGACCTTCAGCGGGTTCCGCCGCCGCGCGCCGGGCTCCTCGATGGGCTCGTAGGCGGCGTACATCGTCTCGGGAACCCCCCGGCGCCGCGCCGCTCGAGGTCCGCGCGCCGCGCCCCGGCTCCGCGACCCGCGAAAAGAGTCACGCGCGTCCCAGGGCCGCCGCCCGCCTTCGCTCGCCGACGAGGGGCTGCCCAACACCGCACCAGCAGCGTCGGCGCGTCTGCGTCCTTAAAATCACACGGAGGCCAATTGCGAGGATTAGTGCCGATATCCGATCCTGCAGGTGCCGTGCTGCCCCGACTGACACAGAGCATGGGCTTCCTCCGACCATAGTAGGTGCGCCGTGCTGCCCCGACTGACACAGAGCATGGGCGTCCTCCGACCATAGTGCTGCCCTAGAGCATGGACCGCGCGTACGTCGTCGCCGGCAAGCGCGGCGCCATCGTCCGCGCGACGGCGTCGCTCCACGGCAAGGTCGTCGGCAAGCTCAAGTCGGGCGAGGCCGTCGGCGTGCGCAGATGGGACGCGGCGCCCTGCGGCACGTCGCGCTGCCTCCTGTCGCGGCCTGTCGAGGGCTGGGTGTCGGCCAAGGTCCTGCGCGTCGCGTCGATCCTCGAGCGCCACGGCGCCGACGTCGCGCTCCAGCGCGCCGCGCGCTTCTACCTCGACGTCCGCTCGCTGCTCCGCGCGTGCGGCGCGTCGCGCGCGCTCGCGCGGCGGCGCGACGCGCTCTGCGCCGCGCTCGGCGGCGGCGCGCGCGGCGCCGCGTGCCCGGAAAACTGGCCCGGGCCGCGGCACGCCTGGGTCGCGGCGCGCGAGCGGCGGCGAAAGCCCATGAGCGTCGCGGCGTCGTGCGCGCACTCCTGCTCCGTCGAGGACGGGCGACTCTTCGTCTTCGGCGACCTCGGCTTCGTGACGACGGCCGTGCCCAAACACGTCCCGCTCGCGGTCTACGTCTACTCCGTCGCCTGCGGCGGCTTCGTCGACGACGGCGCGTCGACGATTTCGTTCTCCCGCGTGCACACGCTCCTGGGCGCGGCGCGGCGTCCCGCGGCCGGGGTTCGAGGGCTTTGGACCGGGAAACCGATGAACCATGGTAGGCACGGCGGCGGGCGTCTTCGGCTTCGGCGACAACGCGCACGCGCAGCTGGGCTTGGGCGACACGGCCTCCCGGAGCGAGCCCGCGCGCCTCGCGACCTTCGCGGGGCCGCCGCGCGCGATGGCGTGCTCGTCCGACTTCTCCCTCGTCGTCGATCAAACGGGCGGCCTCTACACCTTCGGGCGGGGGCGGCGCGCGCTCGGCCGCGGGGACACGGCGAAGGACCCCGGGAACCGGTCCGCGGGCGACCAGCTCTCGCCGTTCCGCGTGGCGCTGCCGTCGCCGTGCGTCGCCGCGGACCTCGGCGGCCGCCACGCCGTCGCCGCGCTCGCCGACGGCACGGTCTGGTCCTGGGGCGTCTGGCGCCTCGGCGGCCTCGGGCGCGGCGCCGAGCCGATCCTGGCGGAGGACGTGCCGGGGCGCGTCGACGGCGCGTGGGCGGCCCCGACGCGCGTCGCGTGCGGCGAGGAGCACGCGCTGCTCGTCGACGGCGAGGGCGCCGCGTGGGCCTGGGGCGGCAACCACTTCGGCCAGCTCGGCGTCGGCGACGAGGCGAACCGCCACGCGCCGGCGCGCGCCGCCCCAGGCCGGTGGGCGGACTGCCGCGCGTCCGGCAACTGCTCCGCGCTGTTGGACGAATCGGGCCGCGTGTCGACCTTCGGCCACGACGACGACACGGGCCGCCTCGGCCGCGCCGCGGGCGACGCGGCGGCCGTCGGGCCCGTGCCGCTCCTCGACGGCGTCGTCGACTTCGCCTTCGGCTACACGTGGGCGCTCGCGCGGACGAAGACGGGCCTCGCGGTCTTCGGCGCGGGCGAGCACGGCGTCTTAGGCGACGGCGACGCGACGCCCCACATGCTCGTCGGCGCCCACCCCGTCTCGTGCTAACGGGGTTTTATTGGGAGCGGCGACGCGTCGCCCCACGTGCCCTTCGCCCCCCACCCCGCCGCATGCTCACGGGGTTATTGGTAGCGCACGGTCAGCCCCTTGGACGTGTGCTGCGCGGACGTGACGACGAACGCCGCGGCGATCTCGTCGCTGTCGTCGTCGGGCTCGTTGTGCTGGAAGCGCACGCGCCGGTCGAGCATGCGGTCGTCCAGACTCAAATTGCGCAGGTAGGCGCGCACGGCGTTGTGGGCCGATTGCGGCACGGACGCCTTGGCGACGGCGACGCGGACGCGGTCGCCGCGGAAGTTCGGCCCCGCGCGCGGGTCCATGCGGACGGCCGCGTCGGGCCAGGCCGCGGCGATCTTCGCGCCGAGCTTGCGCAGCACGCTCCTCAGCAGGGGCCGCACGCGGTGCCGGCTCTTGCCGCAGGGGATGAAGGCCTCGGGCGAGATGGGCGTCGCGCGCCAGCTCGGCGAGCACCACTCGGGCCGCACGTTGGGGTAGACGAGGTGCTTCGGGTGGGGCTCCGACATCCAGGGGTGGGGCAGCTCGTGGGGCCGGAACGTGCACACGAAGGGCGGCGGGTCCATGTTCGCCTCGAAGGACGCGGCCAACGACGTGCGCTCCGGGGCCTCCGCCGTCCGCGCCTGTTGCGCGGCGTCCGCCGGCGGCTCCGCCGGCGCCGGCGCCGTCTTCGGCTTCTTCAGCTTCAGCTCCGGGCAGCTCTTCGCGTTCTTCGTCGGCCAGGGCACGGGCATGAAGCACGGCGCGTCGTCGCCGACGCCCGCGGGCGACCAGACGGCGCGCGTTCCGTGGAACTCGCCGTGCGACTTCTGGAGCGTCTGCGCGTGGCGCAGGATGTTGCCCGCGTGGAGCGTCTTCGGCAGCGACCGCATGGTCATGAAGTTGTTCGACGCGAAGGACGCCTGGATGCGCTCCATCTCCTCGTTGAGGTAGAAGAGGCTCTCCGTCATGGGCACCGGCGCGTTGTTCGTGCCCCGGCGGCTCATGATGATGATGGACTTCTCCCGCGCCTCGCGGCTCATGGGCCGCGCCGTCATGGCGGTAGAGAGCAGAACGGCGCGGCGGCGCGACGAGGCCCGCTCTCACGCAGGAACGCCAACGCGGGAGAGGCTGCCCGTATCATGTCAACCTAGAGACAACATCAACCAGGAACGCGAGGTTGCACCTCGTGCGGAGCTATGATGGCGGCACGCCTCGCTATGACGCACGCGCGCCGCGTCCTCGCCGTCGCCACCGTCGCCACCGTCGCGCTGCAGCCCCTGCGCCGCCGGTCGACGGCGCGCAGCTTCGCCGGCGGCTTCCACGCCGAGGGCGCCGAGGGCGGCAACTTTGAGGGCACGCGCTTCTACCCGCAGCCGGACCTGATCGACTCCGGCGTCATCGAGGCGGGAACCATCCACCGGGTCGCCTACAGCGTCTACGGCAACCCCGACGGCAAGGCCGTGCTCTTCGTCCACGGCGGCCCCGGCGGCGGCACCGCGCCCGAGAACGCGCGGTTCTTCGACCCCGCGGTCTACCGCGTCGTGCTGGTGGACCAGCGCGGCTGCGGCAAGTCGACGCCCTTCGCCGAGCTCGAGGAGAACACGACCTGGGACCTCGTCGAGGACTTCGAGAAGGTGCGCGAGACGCTGGGCATCGACGAGTGGCTCGTCTTCGGCGGGTCCTGGGGGAGCACGCTCGCGTTGACGTACGCGGTCTGCCACCCTAAACGTACAACGGAGCTCGTGCTCCGCGGCATCTTCCTCGTGCGGAAGAAGGAGCTCGACTTCTTCTACGAGGGCAAGGGCACGAACTTCCTCTTCCCCGAGCCGTGGGAGGTCTACGAGGCGCAGATCCCCCCGGAGGAGGCGGAGAAGGACGGCTACGTCGCCGCCTACGGCCGGCGCCTCCGCGGCGAGCTCGGCGACGAGGCCATGCGGAGCGCCGCCAAGGCCTGGAGCGTCTGGGAGGGCTCCGTGAGCCGGCTCCGGCCGCCGTCGCGGGAGCAGATCATGGGCAAGTGGGCCGACGACGACTTCTCGCTCGCGTTCGCGCGCATCGAGAACCACTACTTCACGTCCGGCGGCCGGGTCGGCGAGCCCGCGGGCTTCTTCGAGCGCGACGGCTGGTTGCTGGAGCCGGCTCAGACCGACCGGATCAAGCACATCCCGACGGTCATCGTCCAGGGCCGCTACGACGTCGTCTGCCCGGCGACGTCCGCCTACGAGCTCCACAAGGCGCTCCCGGACTCGACGCTCCACCTCACGACGACGGGCCACTCGAGCCTCGAGCCCGACATCATCGAGCGCCTCGTCGCGGCGACGGACAAGTTCCGCCCGTAGTAAGACGAGGTTTTTCGAGAGCGAGCGCGGCGTTTAGGCGGTCTCGGGCCGCGGCGCGTTCTTCAAAACGCCGCGGCCGTCATGGGCGCCGCGCCCGCGCTCTAGCCTAGGGCGCGAAGTGGAGCGTCTCCTCCATCACGGCGTCGGAGATGCCCAGCGTCTCCGCGAAGAAGCTGCCGGTCGCGCCGCCGCGCTCCTCGACCATCCGGAGCGCGGGGACGATGTCGTCGGCGTGCAGCGCGCCGCTCGGCAGCTGCCACTCGCCGCCCAGGAGGAGCGTGGGGATGCCCGACACGCCCAGCTCCCGGAGCTTCGCCTGGGCCGCGGTGATCTCCTCCCGGCCCGCGTCCGGGTCGTCGAGGAAGTCCATCGCTTTCGAGAGCTCCGCGCCCGCCGCGACGGCGACCTCGAGCAGCATGGCGCGGTCGTTGAGCTTCTTGCCGAGCTCGAAGTGGCGGTGGTTCAGGTCCGCGTACATCTTCTCCGCCGCGTTGACGCCGTAGTGCTTCGTGACCCACTGCACGAGGCGGTGCGACGTCAGCGTGTTCGACGCGACGCGGTCCAGGTTGAACTTCTCGATGCCCACGGCCCGCCCCCGGCCCTTGAGGTCGTGGCGCTTCTTCTGGGCGTCCCAGCCCGCCTGGCCGCCCCACTTTCTCACCAAACGGACCCGGTTCGTCTCCTCGAACGCCTCGCCCTCCGGGTAGTCCGGCTCGAGGAAGAACGGCACGCGCAGCACGGTGAAGCCCAGCGGCTCGGCGCCGAGCGGGTTCGCGTGGACCTCGGCCATGGCGTTCTGGAGGTGCCGCTTGCCGATGAAGCCGTTGGGTCACATCGTGTCGCTGATGAGCTCGATCGTCACGCGCGGCGCGGTCGACGCGCGTCGCCGCGCGGCCTAGAGAGACGTCGCGTTGTGCCACGGTTGATTTCCGCGATGGGTGGCGCGTGCGAGAGCGTTTCGCACGATCGGATCGCCCACCGAAACGCTGGCTTGTTAATAGCGCCGGGGGCTCGGTCTATTCACCGTCGGTCATTTGGGGAAAGAAGAAACTTCTTGAGTTCGTCATCTCGTGCGCGCGAGCGAAGACACCGCGAGAAGGACGCGGGGACGCGCGCGCGCTGCGGCGGTGCGGAGCGCGGCCATGGACGCGAGCATCTCGTCAGTCGTCAAGGCCGTTGGGGTCGGTGATGCCGTCCGCCGGTCCTCACTGGCAGGCTCTGAGATGCTCTGATGTCCTCTCGCGCCGAGCGTGCGCCGACGCGTGTCCGACGACGGCGGCGGCGACGCCGCGCGCCCGCCACCCAAAAACACAGAACGCAAACTCCGGTCGAAAGCGATTTACCCTGGGGGGCGAAACGAAGCGGCGGAGCGAGATCGCGGCGTCACCATCGCGTCGGCTTGAAGCGGAAGTCCGTGTCGTCGCAGTGGGACCAGGCGAAGCCGTCGTAGATGTAGTGGAGCTTGTAGTTCGAGGGCGAGGAGATGTTGAAGATCTCCGCGTTGGTGAGGTAGGACGACGCGAAGTTGCCGTCGTCGTCCATGGAGTTTGTGAGGAAGGGCGTGACGTCCTCCGCGTGGTGGCCCATGCACTGGGACGTCATCGGGTTCGTGCAGTACATGGTGCCCATGGGCCCCGTCGTGCCGTCGGACCCCCAGCTCGGGTCCGCGAAGGGCATGACGATGCGCTTGTACTGGAGGAGCCGGTCGAGCGTCGGGTGGATGGGCCAGAAGGACACGTCCGCGGGCGACGCGGCCTCGATCTGCTCCCCCGGCGTCCAGGGCGTCGAGCAGAGCACGCCCATGAAGGCGTCGTAGTGGTCGTCGGGCAACTCCAAAATCCAGTCGCCGAACCAGGACGAGAGCAGCTCCTGCTCGTAGTTCGGGTTGTCGAGCTCGACGGACGAGCCCGCGCAGATCATGTGGCAGTCCTCCTGGGGCGTGTCGTCGGAGCAGTAGGCCGGAAACTCCGTCATGAACTCGCGCCACATGTTCTTCGGCACGTCGAGCATGTCCAGCGCGAGCTTCTTGTGCGCGGCCTCGGGGATCACGCCCGCCAGGCGCTCCGTCAGGTTGCCGCAGTTCGTGTAGCCGCCGATCATGAAGTGGACGGGCCCGTGGGGGTCGTAGGGCGCGGCCCAGACGTAGTCGTACCAGGAGTCGTAGGTGAAGGTCAGGTTCCAGTGCGTCTCGCAGGACGGCCAGAAGTCGACGTCGAACGTCGCGTCGCAAAATTTGTGCACCCGCGTGAGGTACGGCGACCGGTTCACGTTCCAGGGCGCGCGCATGTAGCCGTAGGCGTTGTGCGTGATCTGGGACGTCGGGTCGACCTTGGTGATGCGCTGGTAGGCGAAGCGGCCGCCCGTGACCGTGTGGCGCGGCGACCGCGTCGCGTTGCCGAAGACGTCGTCCTTCCACAAATCTAAATCCCAGAGCGCGGGCAGCCCCAGGTCGCGGTCGCGGATGAGCTGGGCGTCGTAGGTGTAGTCCCAGTAGGGCACGCTCAGCTTCGGGGAGATGGTCTGGAGCGACGTCTCGAACTCGTTCGTCAAAGCGACGTGCTGCGTGAGGAAGCCCATGCCGTCGTGCATCTTGTCGACCTCGCGCGCGCCCGCCCGTTCCAGGTGGACGCCCACGAAGTAGTCGACGCTCCGGTAGGCGGAGCCGTAGCGGTGCATGCCCTCGTCCTTGCGCATGGTGAGCATGAGCTTGAAGGCGTCGAGGTACGTGTCGCGGTCCACCGTCGTCAGCGACCGGATCGACCGGCGCACGTAGCGGCTGTAGAAGCTCTTCTCCAAAATCTCCGTCGGCTTCAGGTCGTCGACGACTAACACCCGCACGCGGTACGTGCCCACGTTCTTGAAGACCATCATGAGCTCGCCGCCGACGCTGTCGCCGTCCGCGCCGCCGAGGAGCGCCGACGCGTCGACGGCCGCGACGTGGCTCTCGACCTGCTTCCCGAAGGCCAGCGTGTTCGTGTCCTGCTCCACCTCCCAGCGCAGCTCGGACACGGATGTCTGGCCCTTGGACCCGCCGGTCCAGAGCACGCGCAGCAGCGTCTCCGCGTGCGGCTCGACGACGGAGCCCTCGGTGAGGAACGGGTAGCCCCGGCCGGGCTGCCCGTAGAGCCGCGAGTACTCGTTGGACACGACGATGGTGTAGTTGCTGTGCCAGCCGTGGGGGTGGCTCGGCGAACTCCGCAGGAACGTCGGCGCCGCGACGTGCGCCCGCCGCAGGCCCGCGACGGCGGCCGTGAGCGCGAGGGCGCCGCCGAGCAGGGCCCGCCGCGGCCGCCGCTCCCGCGTCGTCGCGCGCGGCTCCTCGGGCTCGTCGCGCGTCGACGTCCGCTGCGTCTCCGCGCCGCCGGACCCGTACGACCGCGGGGTGGCCGGCTGCTCAGATCCCACCATCGCGGCGGTCGTCCGCGAAATCCTCGGGCTGCCTCGTGCTTGATGTTTTGCAAATCTTGCTCATCTTGAGCTCGCGTTGAACCTGTCTCGGCGCGGCCGGTGCGGTTGCAAGCGGCCGTGCGCTGCGATCGCTGCCGCCTCGACCGCCGCCGTCGATGCGCGCAGTTTTGCCACTGCCGCGATGTACGCAATTCGCCGACGCGCGCGGCATCCCACCCGGCGAGGGGTGCGGTTCGCCAATACCGCGTGTACGGCCACGTCTGGAGCACCACCCGGCGCGGCGAGGGGTCGCGGCGGACAGCTGAATTTCGGGGCGAGACGCGCGGTTGTCGTTCGGCCTCGCGAGGCCTCGGCGTCGTGGCCAGAGAAAGGTCTTGCAAGGCGCTGAAGTCCTGCCCCGGGGTACCACCACGCGTAAGACGCCACACCCGTCGGCGATTCTGGGGCCTCGCGAAATATTCGAACTTTTGTCTCGGAGCGCGGGCCCCGCGGTCCCCGGAGACTCCTGCCGACGGCCCCGCCCCCGCCCGGGAGGACCGCCGCGCGCTTCGCCGGCCCCGGACCTCCGGCCGCGCGCGCGCGCGCGCTCGGGCCGCGCGACCCGCCCCTCCGCGCTCCGCCGCTTCGCCGGACCCGCCCCGCCGCCGCAGGATGGGCGACGACTCCAAGGATTTGACGACGGCGATCATGAACAAGAAGCGGTCCCCGAACCGCCTGCTCGTCGACGAGGCGACGAACGACGACAACAGCGTCATCGCGCTGTCGACGGCCAAGATGGAGGAGCTCCAGCTCTTCCGGGGCGACACGGTGCTCATCAAGGGCAAGAAGGGCCACGAGACGGTGTGCATCGTGCTCACGGACGAGACCTGCGACGACGCGAACGTGCGCATGAACAAGGTCGTGCGGAAGAACCTCCGCGTGCGCCTCGGCGACCTCGTGACCGTGAACGCGTGCGGCGACGTGCCCTACGGCAAGCGCGTCCACGTGCTGCCCCTCGACGACACCATCGAGGGCGTCACGGGCAACCTCTTCGACGTCTACCTCAAGCCCTACTTCCTCGAGGCGTACCGGCCCGTGCGCAAGGGCGACCTCTTCCTCGTGCGCCAGGCGATGCACCCCGTGGAGTTCAAGGTCGTCGAGACGGACCCGGCGCCCCAGTGCATCGTCGCGCCGGACACGGTCATCCACTGCGAGGGCGAGCCCATCAAGCGCGAGGACGAGGAGCGGCTCGACGACGTCGGCTACGACGACATCGGCGGCTGCCGGAAGCAGATGGCCCAGATCCGCGAGATGATCGAGCTGCCCCTGCGCCACCCGACGCTCTTCAAGACCTTGGGCGTGAAGCCGCCGCGGGGCGTGCTCCTCTACGGCCCGCCGGGCAGCGGCAAGACGCTCATCGCGCGCGCCGTCGCGAACGAGACGGGCGCGTTCTTCTTCCTCATCAACGGGCCCGAGATCATGTCGAAGATGGCCGGCGAGTCGGAGTCGAATCTCCGGAAGGCCTTCGAGGAGGCGGAGAAGAACTCGCCGGCGATCATCTTCATCGACGAGATCGACTCCATCGCGCCGAAGCGCGACAAGACGAACGGCGAGGTCGAGCGCCGCATCGTCTCCCAGCTCCTCACGCTCATGGACGGCCTCAAGCAGCGCGCCCACGTCGTCGTCATCGGCGCGACGAACCGCCCCAACTCCATGGACCCGGCGCTCCGCCGCTTCGGCCGCTTCGACCGCGAGATCGACATCGGCGTGCCCGACGAGAACGGCCGCCTCGAGATCTTCCGCATCCACACGCGCAACATGAAGCTCGACGACGACGTCGACCCGGAGTCCATCGCGCGCGACACGCACGGCTTCGTCGGCGCGGACATGGCCGCGCTCTGCACCGAGGCGGCGATGCAGTGCATCCGCGAGAAGATGGACCTCATCGACATCGACGAGGAGACCATCGACGCCGAGGTGTTGGATTCCATGGCCGTGACCCAGGACCACTTCAAGTACGCGCTCGGCGTGTCCAATCCTTCTTCCCTCCGCGAGACCGTCGTCGAGGTGCCCAACGTGACCTGGGACGACATCGGCGGGCTCCAGGACGTGAAGCGCGAGCTCAAGGAGCTCGTCCAGTACCCCGTGGAGCACCCGGAGAAGTTCGAGGTCCGTCGCGCGGCGTCCTTTTTTCGGAGTACTTCGAAGAGAGCGTCGTATAGTAAAACCGTTCTGTCGCCGGCATCCCCGCGGCGCGCTCGGACATAGTCGGCCGCGAGAGCGAAGCACGCCGGCGCCGGGTAGCTCCCGGGCGAGCCGCCGGACGCGTTCCGGCCGCCGCGACGACGGCGCGCGACACCTTCCCCCCCCGCGCAGAAATTCGGCATGAACCCGTCGCGCGGCGTGCTCTTCTACGGCCCGCCGGGCTGCGGCAAGACGCTCATGGCCAAGGCCGTCGCCAACGAGTGCCAGGCGAACTTCATCTCCGTCAAGGGCCCCGAGCTCCTGACCATGTGGTTCGGCGAGTCGGAGGCGAACGTGCGCGACCTCTTCGAGAAGGCGCGCGCGGCGGCGCCGTGCGTGCTCTTCTTCGACGAGCTCGACTCCATCGCGGGCCAGCGCGGCGGGTCCTCCGGCGACGGCGGCGGCGCGGCGGACCGCGTCATCAACCAGCTCCTCACGGAGATCGACGGCGTCGGGTCGAAGAAGAACGTCTTCGTCATCGGCGCGACGAACCGCCCCGACATCATCGACGCGGCGCTCATGCGCCCGGGCCGCCTCGACCAGCTCATCTACATCCCCATGCCCGACCTCGAGTCGCGCCTGTCCATCCTCAAGGCGACGCTCCGCAAGTCGCCCATCTCGACGGACGTCGATCTGGATTTCCTCGCCGCGAACACGGAGAAGTACACGGGCGCGGATTTGACGGAGATCTGCCAGCGCGCGGCCAAGCTCGCGATCCGCGAGAACATCGAGCGCGACATCGAGCGCGAGAAGCTCCGCGAGGAGAACGAGGACGCCATGGACGACGTCGACGAGCCCGACCCCGTGCCGGAGATCACGCCGAGCCACTTTGAGGAGGCCGTCCGCTGCTCGCGCCGCTCCGTGAGCGACCGCGACCTCGCCCAGTACTCGTCCTTCGCCACGACGCTCCACCAGCAGCGCTCCCAGATCGGCAACACGTCCTTCGCCTTCCCCAACGCCGCGCCGGGCGCCGCGCCCGCCGCGGCCGGCGGCGGCTTCGCGGCCGCGGCCGACGACGACGAGGAGGACCTCTACTCCTAGGCGCCCCCGCGCGCGCGCCGCTCCCCCGAACGCGCGATCCCGACTAATGTAGCGCGACAAGCAGCACCATCGAACCGTGACCGCCGGGCTAGGGGGACAGCGGCGCGCCTAGGAGTCGAGGGCGTCATGATCGGCGGGCGGCGGTTCGCGCCTTCGGCGTCGCCGGGGCTCCGGGTCCGCGGGCCAGCCGCGCGCCGCGCCGCGCTTGCGCGCCGCGCGCGTCCGCCCGGCGACGCGGCCGGGTTTGCACGACGCGACGACCATGATGTCGGCGTCGACGTCCGGTGGCAGGTCCGCGACGGCCGCGACGCGCGCCGCCAACTCCGCGTAGTCCGCCGGGACGTCCGGCTCGAGGCGGCCGCGCGCGCCGTGGCGCCAGTCGCGGTCGGCGGGTAGTGTCCTTCGACGTCGAGCCCGACGCGCGCGAGCCCGGGTCCGCAGAGCGCCAGGATATGGCGGACGTCGGAGAAGGTCGTGTTCGGTTCGTAGATGTAGAGGCTGCGGAGCGTGCGGCTCGTGTGCCAGCAGAGCCATCGGATGCAGTCGCGTTGGAAGGGCGCGTTCTTCGGATTGGCGTCGTACTCGGGCCCCAGGAGGCTGCGATCCCTGCACTCGAATATGAGCTCCTCGAGCGCGGTGAGCTGCTCGCCCAGGCGCATGCACGCGATGTTGGGCCGCTCGTGGAAGGCGAACCTCTCGCCCCACCAATCGTCGTCCGGTTCGACGTCGAGCCAGAGCCGCCGGAGCTCCGACCCGTGGCGCGCCGACATCCGCGCCACGACGTCGAACGCGGAGCAGGCGCCGGCCGCCGCCCACTCCAGCGGTTCCGTCCGGTCCAACTTGAATTTGTGTTCGTCCTCGAGCCAACATCGTCGCAGCTCGGCGGCGTGTCGCGCCGAGACCGGCGTCAAGTGATCGAAGGCTAATTTCTCGCCGGGATAACCGCCGAGACACCGCTCAATTTCGATGCCGCGCAAATCCGCGCCCGGCGGGAATAGCCCCTTCTCTTTCGTGAATTCGATGTCCATGGGATTGACCCAGAGCGAGGCGTCGATCTGTACTACCAAGCCCGGGTTCGCGCGCAGCTGGTCTGCGATGTCTGAGAGCGGGAATACATCTCTTCCGATGCTCAGCATCCGCAGCGGCGGCTGCACCAAACGGAGCGCCTTACAAGTCGACGTGAGTCGGAAGCACCTGCCGTCACCGATGAACGAGGCGATCGTGAGCGTGATGCGCTGATCCGCGAATCCCACGAGGCCGCAGCGGCGCGGCATCGTCGAGACGGAGCAGCCCCGCCCGCGGGTAAACATAGCCCGCAATTACCCTTCAACCAATGGGCAATGGGCGCAGATTAGGCCGCTCGACCCGTACGAGCTGCGAGCTGTCACCGCGAGTCCAAAGCACCGCCGATCCATGAGCGCTGCCGCACCGACTCCCTCGCTCGATCCATCATGAGCGCGGCGTTGCGCTGCGAGTGCGTCGTCGTCGGCGCCGGCGCCGTGGGCCTCGCCGTGACGCGCGCGCTGGCCCTGCGCGGCGTCGAGGTCGTGTGCCTCGAGGCCGGCCCGCGCGCCGGCGAGGGCGTGAGCTCGCGGAGCTCGGAGGTCGTCCACGCCGGGCTCTACTACGGCGACGATTTGCCGATCAAGCGGCGGTGCTGCGTCGAGGGCCGCGAACGGCTTTACGCGTACTGCGAAGCGAAGCGCGTTCCCTACGACGTCAAGGGCAAGCTCGTCGTCGCGCAGGACGGCCAGGCCGCGGGCCTCGACCGGCTCGAGGCGCTCGCGGCGGCCGCTGGCGTCGGCGGCCTCGCGCGCCTCGGACCGGGCGACGTCGCGGCGCTCGAGCCGAGCGTGCGCTGCGCCGAGGCGCTGCTGTCGCCGCGGACGGGCGTCTTCGACAGCGCGGCCTACGTCCACGCGCTCTTGGACGACTGCGAGGCGCTGGGCGCCGTCGTGGCCACGAACCACGAGGTGCTGGGGGTCGACGGCAGCGGCGCGCTCGCCGTCGACGCCGGCGGCGCGACGACCTCAGTCCTCGCGGACCGCGTCGTCAACGCCGCGGGCCTCTCCGCGGCGGCGCTCTGCGCGACCTTCGGCGCGGCGGCGGCGCCGGCGACGCTCCTCGCGCGGGGCACCTACTTTGCGCTCCGGGGCCCGTCGCCGTTCGCGCGTTTGGTTTATCCGCTGCCGGACCCGCGCGGCGGCCTCGGCGTCCACGCGACCGTGGGCCTCGACGGTCGCGCGCGCTTCGGGCCCGACGTCGAGTGGCTCCCGCCGGGCACGCAGCCCGACGCCCCGGACCTCTTCGCCGTCGACGAAGGGAGGGCAGCGGCGTTCTACGGCGCGGTCCGGTCCTACTACCCGTCCCTCGAGGACGGCGCGCTGGCCGCGGACTACGCGGGCGTGCGCCCGAAGCTCCGCCCCCCATCCGACGGCGCGGCCGACTTTTTACTCCTCGCGGACGGCGCCACGCTCCACGTCCTCGGCGTCGAGTCCCCGGGGCTGACCGCGTCCCTCGCGCTCGCGGACGAGGCCGCGGACGCCGCGCTGGGGCTCCCGCGCCGTTAGTAGGGGAGCGGGGTCGCGCCGTCGGAGCCGGAAGCGTCGGACTCGTCGCCGTAGCCCGGCGGCGGCGGCTCGAGGCGGACGCAGTGGACGGCCTTGCAGCGCCGCGCCGCGGACCGGACGACGGCGAACTCGACGGCCTGGCCCGCGACCACGGGCCCGCCGCCGTCGAGGACGTCGAGGCCGTGGAGGAAGAAGTTCTCGCCGCCGGCCTCGGGCTGGCACGCCGGGTCGTCGGGCCGGATGAAGCCCCAGCGGTGCTGCGCGTCGAAGCGGACGACGACGCCGGCCAACCGCCGCCCGTCGAAGAGGGGCTCGTCGCCCGCCGCGAAGGCGCCGAGGGCGCCTCGGCCGTCGCCGTCCTCCGGCCCGTCCGCCGCGGGCACGAGGCGCACGACGTCGAGCGCCTTGGGCCGCCCGCTCTGCGCCTGGATGCCGTAGGCGAACTCGACGGCGTCGCCCGGCGCGAGGCGCCGCGCGCAGCCGACGACGTCGCCCGCGTGGACGAAGAGGTCCGGGCCGTGGTCCGCCGGCGCCAGGAAGCCGTACTGCTTCCGCTCGACGTCGAACCACTTGACGCGGCCCAGCAGCCGCGCCGGCGGCGCCGCGGCGCCCGGCGGCCGCGGCGACCCGTAGCGGCCGTAGGCCGGCGGCGCGTAGGGCGACCCGTAGTAGGGCTGGGGCCACCGCGGCGGCGGCGACCTAGGCGTCCGACGGTGCGCGCGCGCGCGCGCGTCTCCGGGCGCCGGCGGTGCTCGCGGCGGGCCGTAGTAGGGCGGCGCGGTCGCGACGACGGTCACGTGCGCGGCCTTGGCGCGGCCGCGCGGGCACGTGCCGCGGCAGAACTCGACGGCGTCGTTCGTCCGCAGCGCGGCGCCGGGCCCGCCGCCGGCCTCGACGTCGTTGCCTGTGAAAACAGCCTCAGCGACGACATCGCGGCACAGTAATCATACCGTGGACGAAGACGTACGGCGCGCCGCCGTCGCCGCCGTCGCAGCCCGGCAGCGGCCGGTCCGGCTGGATGGCGCCGTAGTTCTTGCGCGCGTCGAACCAGAGCACGCGGCCCGAGATGCGCGCCGCGTCGACGACGAGCGCCTGCGGTGCGCCGCGGGGGTGGGCAGCCCATTTGTGGGACGCGAGCGGCGCACCTTGGAATTCCGGGGCAGCGGGCCGCCGCCGTCGAGGATGACGCCGCCCTGCGTCGCGCTGTCGAAGCTCCCGTAGGCGCTCGGCTCCGCCTGGATCATGGGCCGCGATCGTCGGAAGTACGAGCAGCCATGTGTGGAAGACAGCCAGTGACGGCGGCGAAGTGGCCTTCAACTTCATGAGTGGTAGGGGCCACCGATTCCGGAGCTTCGGATTGCGAACTTCAAGATGTTGGGGCGAAATAGGCGCTTCGCGCCGCGCGGGGGGCGCGCCTCCATCTGTCCCGGCCGCCTCAGGCCCGCGGGAGGAACTTGGGCGCGTAGGCGTCGGCCCACTCCGCGACGCAGGCGTCGTCGTAGTCGCACCGCGGCGGCTTCGGCGGCGAGGGCTGGTCGACGTCGTTGGCCTCGTGGGGGCACCAGACGGCGGCCTCCGGCGCGGACGAGTCGGCGTCGACGGCGGAGCCGTAGACGTCGCCGCGGGGCGGCGCCCGCGCCGCGCGGCCCGCGGCGCCGGCCGCGCGCGAGAAGAGGTACGGCGCGAAGCGCTCGAGGCCGCGGCGCACCGCGCCGACCGCGTCGCCGTCCGCGAGGTCCCGCCCCGCGCGGCCGCGCCGGCCCGGCGACGGCCGCGGGTCCTCGACGTCGCCCCCCGCGCAGAGGTCCGGCCGCGCGGCGCGCTTCGCGAAGAGGTCGGACTGGAGCCGCAGGAACTTGTCCATGATCTCCGGCCGCGCGAGCGTCGCCTCGTAGGCGCTGAGGCGCACGGCCGTCTGCACGGGCCGGGCCACGGGCGCCGCGCCGCCGAACGCGCGCGCGGGCTGCCGCCTCGGCGACTGCTCGAGCTCGAGGTCCGACATGTCGAGGTCGTCGCGGCTCGCCGCCTCGGGGCTGAAGGGCGGCGACGCCGGCTCCGGCGCCTCGACGACGTCGTCGTCGTCGTCGTCGTCGGCCTCGGCCTCGGCCTCTTCATCGTCCTCGGCCTCGGCCTCTTCATCGTCCTCGGCCTCGGCCTCCGGCGTCGCCGGGCTCCGCGGCGGCCGCGGCGCCTCGGGCGACGCGGGCGCCTCGGGCGCCGCGGGCGCGCGGTCGACCTCGGGCAGCTCGACGTCCTCGGCGGCGCTCATGTGCCGCAGGAGCTGCTCCATGGCCTCCTCGTTGCGCATCTTGTTCTTGAGCATGTGCATGCGCGTGTACGCCGCGTACGCCGTGAGCTTGCGCACCTCGACGTTCGGCGCGGCCCGCGGCGGCATGCTCGGCGCCCGCCGCCGCGCGGGGCTGGGTTCCTGCGCCGCCCGCTCCGCCGGCGACGGCGGCAGGCGCGACACGATGGGGTGCGTCGACTGGGCGCGCGGCGCCTTCTTCTTCGCCGCCGCCGCGCCCCAGTCCCGCAGCCCGCCGGCGCCGCGGTTCGACGCGTCGCCGAGCGGCGTGCGCGCGCGCGGGGGGCGCGGCGCGTCCGCCATGGCGCCGCGCGGCGTCGCGAGCCGAGCGTCCGGCGTCCGGCCCGCGCTGCCAGCGCCCGAGTGGACGTCCGCGCTCTTCGGGGACAGAAGGTAACGGCGCCGAGCTCGGGCTGCCCACACGGCAAGGTTTGTGATGCCAGTGGGTTGCAGCAAGCGATCGCGATTTAGTGGCAAATCGGTGTGAGACGGCGAGGGCGCGTTTGAACCCATGTGGCCACTGATCGCGCTCGCTACCGTGGCGGCGACGAGTGGCACGATCGTGCCCTGCGTCGCGCCCATCGATTGCGCCGCCGAAGTCAACTATACGGTGTGTGACGAGAATGAGCGCTTCTGTCGCGACGACTCGTCGACCTGGAGCGCCGACGACGGCTCGGGGAACTGCGCCTGGGTCGCGGAGGACCCGGAGGCCCGTTGCCCCCTCCCGGGGAGCGAGGCCGTCCTCGGCTGCGCGGGGGGCGAGGAAGCGGGCGACGCGGGCTGCGACTACGAACTCGTCTTCGAAGCCGCGCGAGCGTTCGAGACGGTGTCGGCGCATGGGTGCCCACGCGCCTACGCAGCCTCGTCCGGAGCCTACGGACCTAACGCGCCCACGCAGGTTCGAGAAGTGCTGCGACGCGTGCCGCTACGGCGTGTGCCGCGCGCCGAGATCGAAATCCGAGAGGAAACACTGGTCCCTCCGCGGCCTCTTTAAAGCCGTCGCGCTCATGTACGCCGCGGGCCTCGGGATCCTCGCGTGCGTCGTCTGCTGCACCTTCGCGTGCCTGCGCTGGTGCGACCGGCTCACGGCGCGGTGCGAGCGCGAGCGCCAGCGCGAGAAGCGGCGCCAGCGCCGCGAGGACCGGCGGGCGAAGCGGCGGGCGAAGGAGATCGAGGAGGACCTCGAGCGGCGCGCGTTCTCGTTCTCGCTGGACAGCGAGGGCGTCGAGACCGAGCCGCCGCCGCTGTCGCGGATCGCGGAGGAGGACCTGAGCCTCGACGAGGATTCCGACGAGGAGGTCGCGCGGAGAAAGCGGTCGCCGCTGTCTCTATCGCCGCCGTCGCCGAGCTCGCGGAAGCGATCGTCGCCGAAGAAGCAGACGCCGCCGCGCGCCGCGCGGTCCCCCTTGCGTGCGCTCTCGGCCTACTTCGGCAACAAAAGAAAAACGCGCGGCTAGCTCACGTTAAGACTCCCGCCGTCCGAGGGCGGTGGTCGTCGTACGACGCCCGAGGTCCAGTACTGGCGCAGCAGCGACCCTGCGGCGATGGGGTCGAGCACGAGGCCGCGGACGCAGTTCGCGGCGATCTCGAGGTCCTCGCGCTCGTAGGCCGTCCCGTCGAGGAGCGACATCTTGAGCACGGCCCGCGCGAGGTGGATGGGCACGCCGCAGAGGCGGATCTTCGCGCGGATCCGCAGCTGCCGGTGGCCGTGGGCCTCCGTCGCGCCGCCCGCCTCCGCGTACTGCGCCAGCAGCGAGTAGCCGTTCGCCACCATGCGGATCGCCGCCAGCACGTGGACGGCGCGCAGCGGCAGCCGCACGTCGTCGCCGGACCAGGGCCGCGGGTCGCAGGCCCGGATCCGGCCGCAGGACGCCGCGCGGACGAGGACGACGGCGCGCACGGCGGAGACGACGGCGCGGACGACGAACATCGCGTCCCAGCTCCAGTAGAACTGCGCGGCGAGCGCGACGGCGTTCGCGTACTGGCACGCGGCGACGGCGGGCGTCAGGCTCAGCGCGATGCCGTTGGCGACCAAGGCGCACGTTAGAGCGCAGTGCGCGGACGCGACGATCGCGCGCACCGCGAGCTGCGGGTGGCCCCCGCCGCGGACCTGCGCGTCCGTTGTTTAACCCGGGCACGCGGAGGGGCGCCGCCGGCCGGGCTGATAGCGGACGATCGATCTCCGCGCGGAGCAATGAATGCTGGCTCCGGGCCGGCTCGAGGCTTGAAAAGCCGGCTCGGAGCGTTCGCGCGTGTAGGTTGGAAGTTTCACGGGACGCTGTCGAACGCGCCGCCGCGCGCGCACACACTGGCTGCTCGCGCAGCGCCGACTTTTCCGTGGCATCGTTTCCAGCCCCGCTCGCGAGCTCGACATCGGCTGGCCGCATCGCATGGAAGCGAGGCCATTCGCTGTGCGGCACCATCGGCTTCGTGCACAAGGCTTGCACAGCAACGATCGTAGGATGGAGTCAAAACTGCTTAACACCCCCACTGCTGCTGCTGGACGGCGTGGGTCTGGAGGAAGGCGGAGAGCTTCGTCCGCGGCGTCGCGTCGACGTCCGCCGGCGGCGGCGGCGGCGCGCCGTCGCGGACGGGCGTCGGCGGCGCGGTCTGGAGGTCGCCCTGGAACGGCGGCTCGCTGAGCGAGCGGCGGGGCGCGGGGATCGCCGCCGCGGCCGTCTTCGGCGTACGGTCGTCCGTCGCCGGGTCCGCCGCGTAGGGGATGTAGGGCGCGTCCGGCGGCTTCCACTTGGACTCGCCCGTGGCGACGTTGAAGAAGTAGCACCGCTCGTAGTTGTCGTCGTAGCACTCGCGCCAGGGGATGGCGCCCAGATCGTCGTCGTCGAGGGACGCGTCGCTCAGCAGGCTCCGGTTGGAGAAGGTCCGCGCGCGCGACGGCGCGGCCGCGGCGCCGGCGGCCGGCCGCCTCGAGGGCGACGCCGGCGCGGGCGCGGGCGCGGGCGCGGGCGCCGGGGCCCGCGGCGGCGGGCGCCGCTTCTCCGAGAGGACGTCGTAGGCCGCGTGGCCGATGGGCCCGCCGTCGGAGTTCGCGCGGTCGATCGCGTCCGCGAGCTTCCGGCGGATCTCAGTGCGCCAGATGCGCTTCGCGCCGTCGTGGTCGTTCTCGAACTCCGTGGGCAGGGACGCGTAGACGGCGCGGAGCTCGACGGCGTCGAGGTTGTGGTACGCGTAGCGGCTCCGCAGGTCCGCGACGTGCGTCTTCGCCGTCGCGCGCGGATCCGCGTGCACGAGCCAGAGGATCTTCTCCGAGAGCACGCGCGTCGCCAGGGGCACGAGCCTTTCGTCGTCGGGCTGGAGGCCCACGGACTTGGCCAGGAATTCGGCCACGGCGCGGTGGTCCATGGTCTTGACCGTCCGCGGGATCAGCTTGCGCATCGCGGCGAGCGCGTCCAGGTTCGGCCGCCGCTCGCGCTGCTCCCACATGGCGTCCGCGGCCGCGCGCCGCGCCCAGAAGCCCGGGTGCTTGCGCACGGCGGCGCCGAGGCGCTCCGCCGTGAGCCGCGCGTCGCGCGCCGTGCCCGGGTTCCACTTCTCCTCGACGGCGACGCGCGCGAGCGCGTCGCGGAGCGCCTGCGCGGGGAAACTATGTAATACTTCAAACTTGCATGTCTTCTTCACGGTTTCGACATCTTCCGTCGCGAAGTCGCCGAGAAAAAACGATGCGTCCGAACATCGGCCGAAACGACGTCGACGCGACCGGGAGGTTCGAAGTTTCGCCGGACCGGTCGGTTCCCGCGCGGCGGCGCGCGTGCTCGAGGGACTCGAGCGTCGGCGGGCCCGCGGCGGCGACGACGCCCTGGAGCGACCCCTCGTCCTCGAGCTCGGGCAGCTTCTTGAGCGTCTCCACGAGCACGCGCGCGCGCGCGATGCGCCGCGGCGACCCGTCGCCGAGCAAAGCGGCGAGCGCGAACGCGTGGATGACCGCGCGCTCGTCGCCGCCGCTCGCGTGCTTCGCCTCGCCCTCGCTCGGGGTCTCGTCGGGGGGCGACGCCCGCGCGGTCTCGTCCCGCGGCGGCGTCGCCGCGGGCGCGGGCGCCGCGGCGGCGTCGCAGGCCGGCGGCGGCGACGCCGCGCGCGGCGGCGGCGGCGGCGGCGGCGACGCGGGCGGCGGCGGCGGCGTTTCGGCGGCCGGGGCGCCGCGCTCGAGGACGCGCTCGTAGAGCAGCGCGAGGCGCCGCCGCAGGAGGAAGCCGCGCGCGGCGCGCTGCGCCTGCGCCGAAATCAAACAGCGAGCTGGGTTTCAAACTTCAGAACTCTCCATCTCGGTCAATTCGAAGTCGATTCGGCTGATCTTTGGACGAATCGATTGCTCTCGTCGAGGTCTCGAAGCACAGCCAAAAAGCTTGCGTCGAAACGGTCTCATATGCTCACATTGAAGTCGGGTTGAAGATTTGATTTCGGCACGGCGCCGCGCGGCGGCGGCCGCGACGTGGCGCCGCGCGCGGCCCGCGTCGCCGACGCGCGCGACCCACCACCAGGGGTCGACGCTGCCCGCCGCCGACGCGGCGTCGCTCGCCTCGTCGGCGACGTCGGCCGCGGGCTCCCGCGGCGCCGGCGCGGGCGACGGCGGCGGCGGCGCGACGACGGCGGCGACGACGGCGGGCCCCGCGTCCGCCGCGAAGAGCGGCGGCGGCGGCGGCGGCGCGGCCTCCGCGTCCTCCTCCTCCTCCTCCTCCTCGAAGAGGGGGTCGTCGAAGAGGGGCGACCGCCGGGCCGCGCCCTCGGCCGCGGCGGGCGCGCCGCGCGCCCAGAGCTCGTCCGGCGACGACCGCGGCGGCGGCGGCCACTCGCCGTCCGCGGCGGCGGGCGTCGCCGGCGCCGCGGGCGCGGCCGCGGCGGGCGCGTCCGCGGCGGGCGCGTCCGCGGCGGGCGCGGCCTCGAGGGCGCGGTGCGGCGGCGGCGCCTTGAGCTTGGCGAAGAGCTCGGGCTCGCCCGGGTGGAGCGGCGGGAGCGTCGCGCCGTCGCCGCCGTCGCGCTTCGCGGCCGCGCGCGCGGCGACGGCCATGCCGTCGGCGATGGCGCGCAGGTCCTCCTCGTCGGCTTTCGTGGTGGCCGCGAGCTGGAGCGTCGCGTCGGCCGCGGCCGCGAGGCACTGCGCCGTCGCCGCGCGCCTGGGCGGGAAAAGCGTGCGAACTTCCCGACTTTGGAGGCCGGTCGTCTTCCACTCGTTTCGGCTCATGTTTGGACGGGCGATGATCTCTCGGAGCGCTCTCGAATCCTTTCTCCGGAACGATCGCGCGCGGCACACGCGTGTTGCGGCGACCTCGAATCGCCCCTTTCCCCGCCCCGCGGCGCGCGTCGCGAGCGACCGCCGCGTCAACGCGTCGACCGCGGACTCGATCGTGCGGTCGGCCTTGGACTTGGGCGAGTCCGGCGGCGACGGGTCGCCCCCGCGGGGCAGGCGCGGCGGCGACGGCGGCGCGTCCGGCGGCTGGAAGTCCGAGTCGTCGGACGCGGCGTCGTCGGAGCCGCGCGCGCGCTCGTCGTCGCTGATCGTCTCCGCGCGGCGCCGCAGCTGCCGCGGCGACGGGTGCGCGGCCTCGTCGTCGTCCGCGTCGGGCTCGTCGTCGCCGGGCCCCTGCGCGCGGCGCACGAAGACGCGGCCCGTCGGGTCCATGAGCGCCAGCAGCCGCTTCGTCGCCGGCGCGAGCGCCTCGTCGTCGCCGTGCTCGGAGGACCCCGCGAGCCGCAACAGCGCCTCGACGAACTCGGGCCAGCGCAGCGCCGACGGCGTCGCGTCGGCGTGGTTCCGGTGCCGCGCCGCGCGCGCGCAGTCGACGACGGCCGCGGGCGGGAACCGCGCGGCCGTCAGCAGCCGGAAGTCGCGCGCGAAGTGGAGCACGCCGAGCAGCGGCACGGCGTCGGGCGCGCCCTGGGGCTTCTTCGCGCAGTAGGCCACGAACAGGCACCGCAGCGCCATGTCGTGCTCCCGCGCGACGCGCAGCGTCGCCGCGTCGACGGCGACGTCGCACGCCGCGCACCGCGGCCGTCGCTCGCCTGTGCCGAAACCAAATCTTCAACCCGACTTCAATGTGAGCGTATTCGAATGTTTTGACACAAGCCCTTCAGCTGGGCTTCGAAAACTCGACCAGGGCGATCGATTCGTCCAAAAATCAGCCGAATCGACTTCGATTTGACCGAGCTAGAGAATACTCAAGTTTGGTCAGGACCACCCAAACCAGTGGTTGGTTTCGGCACAGCCGCTCGCCGCGCGGCGTCGCGGCCAGCACGGGCAGGACGCGCTCCGCGAGGAAGCAGCGCAGCACCAAATCGCCCGGCGGCGCCGCGGGCGACGCCGCCAATCCGCCGCGCGCGGCGCCGCCGCCCTCGCCGCGCCACCACGCGGCCGCGAGCTTCGACAGAAAGGCCTCGAACTGCTTCTCCGTGCGCAGCGCGGGCTCCGCGGGCCGGTGGTAGCCCCGGATGGCCTTGGAGTGGGCGACGTCGCGCGGCGACCCCTGCCCCGCGGACCGCTCGAGCGCGCTGAGCACGAAGGACGGCGACAGCGCGTCGCCTAAAAGCCCCGCGAAGCGGCAGAACGCGTAGCAGTCGCCCGCGCGCCACTCGGACTTGCCCAGGCACCGGAAGGCCGCCTTGGGCACGTCGTCGAGGTGCGGCGGCGCCCGCCCCGGCCGCTCGCCCCGGTCCAACAACCACCAGGGCGCGCTTAGCGCGAGCGAGCCCGCCAAACTCTTCTCGACGACGCGGCAGCAGTCCTCCGCGAGGCGCCGCAGGCTGCCCTCGAGGCCCTCGGGCGTGCGCCGCGCCCAGCCGGCGAAGAAGGTCTCGAAGGCGTCGAAGGCCACGCGCTCGCTCCGGAAGCGGCCGCGGAGCGCCTTGGCGACGGACGGGCCGCCGCGCGCGCGCGCGGCGGCGAAGTCCGCGACGACCTCGCTCCGCGGCGCCAGACCGCTCCGCGAGAGCACCTCCCAGCCCAGGGGCGCGGGGCCGCACCCGTCGAAGTAGCCCCGGAAGTAGTCGCCGGCCTCGAAGGCCGCCGGCGCGTCCTCGGGCGCGCGCCGGCTCCGCGCCTCGAGGAAGCAGAAGAGGCACCGGAGCGGCGCGCGGTGCGCCCGCAGCAGCACGTCGACGCGCGCCGTGTCCTCGCTCCGCACGCTCGAGGCCTCGCCGGTTTCGCGCGGCCGCGGCCGCTGCGGACCGCGCCGCTCGTCCCGCAGGCCGCCGGGCGACGGCCGCGCCACGCGCCGCAGCGGCGTCTTCTTCACGTTCACCGCGAGGCTGCTCGACGACAGCGACGACGGCGACGACGCCACGCGCGGCGCCGGCCGCGCGCGCGGCGCCATGCGCCTGCGGTCGGCACCGCGCCGCGACGACGTCGAAGGCAATCAAACTTGGCTCGTCGATGGGCAGCCCTGTTGAATGCATCAAACTTCACCTTAGAGCTGATCGAGCTGCACCTTTACCATCTTTACCCCGAAGTGGGAGGTGTGGAAACGATTTCCTAGCCCCAACTACGCTTCGTCGTCGCGCGTCGCGGACGCTCTGCACGATTTCCATCTCGTCCGCGACGTTCGTGCGATGGGTAAGCGCGGCCAAGCAACTCTCGAAGTGCAGCCGCAGTTCCGGCCCGACGCCGCGCCGCCGCCGCCCCCGCTGAAACCCGCACCGCCGCCGCCGGAACACGCCGCCGCGCCGGCGACGCGGCCGCCGGAGCAGGCGCCGGAGGAGCATGTGCCCTCCGGCGAGCCCGCGGCGGCGCTCCCGGCGCCCTCCGGCGAGCCCGCGGCGGCGCTCCCGGCGCCCTCAGGCGGCGAGGCCGCGCCCGCGCTCCCGGCGCCCTCCGGCGGCGGGCCCACGGTGACGCTCCAGGCGTCGGCGTCGGGCCTGACATCGCTGTCGCTGGAGCACAAGCTCCACTTCGACGGCGTCGCGCGCTGCTCCGTGCACTCCATGGTCACGAAGCGGTGGCGGCCGGCGTTCGTCGTGCTCGACCGGCCGGAGCTGCTGCTCGTCTTCCGGTCCCGCGAGGACTACACGGACTACCTCTTCAACTCGCAGATCCGCGACGGCGACCGCAAGTGGCTCGTCAAGAAGGCCGTGCCCGTGTCCTTCCGCACGAAGACGAGCCCCGTGGTCACGAAGCGCTACCCATCCTCCGGCTTCGTGTGCTACTTCACCGTCTCCGAGATCCGCGACATCGGCACCGTGACCGTCTGCAAGATCGGGGGCCAGGCGGCCGAGCTCGCGAAGATGCGCCACGCGATCAACGTCCGCGTCCGCGACGCGCGCGAGGCGCGCGAGCGGCGCGTCGCGGGCGCGACCGAGGTCGCCCGCCCGCCGCCGCCGCCGGCCTAACTCTTGTTGAGTACGCGCCGAGCCAGCGGGGAGGTTCGTGGAGCGGGCCGGCGTTCCTTTGGAAGCGGCTCCTAGCCCGGGGGTCGCCGCGACCCCGCCACTTCCCCCTTGCCCGCGACCCCACGCCGACGTGCCTTTTAAAACGGCCTACTCGCCCTCCATGGTGCTCTTCACGGCGGACTCGCAGTAGTCGAGGCTCCGCTCGAGCTTGGAGAGCTTCTCGTTGATGCGCGCGAGCTTGTAGCGCGCGGACGTGTCGAAGCGGTTGAGGAAGTTGGTGATGGTGAGGAGGTTCATCTGGACGATCTCGACGAGCTCGCGGTTCTCCCAGTCCTCCTGGATCGTCTGCACGACGTGCCGCGTCGCGGGGTCGATCGCGGACCCCGGCGCGGCCGCGGGCGCCTTGGGCATGGCGCGCGCCTGCGGGGGGGGTCGCCGTCAAGGCCGGCGCGCCGTCGGGGGGGGTGCTGTTGACGACCGGCGCGCGCGCGGCGGCGCGGCGGCACCGGCGCGCGCCGCCCCCGGGAACAGCTCGTGTGCGCCGACGCCGGAGACGCACGGCGGGGTGCGCGGCTCGAAGCGCGCGCTCCGGCAGCCGGTCACAAGGGGCGCTCCGGCGGGTCCGACGGACGGCGCGCGCAGAGGTGAGGCAGGGCCGAAGTCGCGGCCGCGGGCAAGGAGCGCAGCACAGATGCGAGCACTAGGCCGGTGGTGAAGCCTACTTGCCTGCAAGTGCAGGCGTGTATAAATATCTTGTATAAATGCAGCCCACGATGGACGCGCCCACCAAAACGCACGAGCCGTGACGCGATGCTTCGCCTGCTCGCGCTCCTGGGCGCCGCCGCGGCATCCGCGACGCGCGCGGAGCGCATCGCGGCCGTCGCCGCGAACCTGAGGCGCTCCGAGTTCGGCGCGCGCTTCGCCGCCGAGGCGCCGCGGCGCGCGCGCGCCACGGAGGCCTACGCGCGGACGCTGGCCGGCTGCGGGCGGCTCCGGGGCAACGTGTCGCTCTGGGTCGTCTACCACGCGACGGCGCGGCTGCGGGAGGGCGCGCTCGGCGACCCGCGCGCGACGCACGCGGTCGGGGTGCGCGCCGCGGGCCCCGCCGTCGCGTCGCCCTGCGACTTCGACGCCGGCGCCTTCAGCGAGCTGTTGGCCCCGGACTCGTTCCACCAGACGCTCATGTCCGAGCACTCGGCGCTCATCCTCCTGGGCCTCGCCGCGCCCGCGCTCGCCGGCGCGGGCCACCGCCTCGGCACGTGCTCGTGGAAGGCCGCGCTCAAGGGCCGGCCGCCGCCCTGCGAGCTGCTCCGGGGTTTGGCCGGCGCCGGCCCGCGGACGGTCACGTACTGGGGCCCCGACGCCGGCCCCGCGGGCACGGGCCTCGCGCGGCACCAGGCCTTCGTCGCGCGGAAGCAGCCCGGCGGCGAGAACCTGATGGGCGCGACGATCGGAAGCTTCTTTGTCCGCGTGGCTCGACGGCGCGCGGCCGCGGACCACGGCGTCCAACGCCTCGGCCGCGGCCTGCCCGGGCGACCTACGGCGACCTCCACGGCCAGGGCGTTCTAGCGAAGGTCGACGTCGATGCCAACTGCCGCTACTGCCGCGCGGGCTACTGGACGAACTGGCACCGGTGCCGCGTCGGCTGCCACCGGTGCTGGTCCTACGTCCTCGAGCAGCTGAACGTCATCTTCTTCCGCGCGTTGTCGGACCTGCGCTACGTCCACGACGACGCGCGCTGCGGCGCGCCCGCGGCGCTCGCGCCGCCGCGCGTCGCCGGCCGCGGCGACTTCGACGTCGCCTTCCTGCGGGACGTGTACGCCGCGGCCTTTGGCTAACACCAGGATATATACACGGACCCGCGACGCCCTAGAAGAGCCCGAAGAACTTCTTCTCGGGCGCGTTGATGTTCGCCTGGCTGCCGCGCTTCTGCAGCCGCTCGATCTCCTTCTTGCCGAGGGCGCCGGAGTCCCGCCACATCTGCTGGTCCGCGGAGATGCCGTTCTTCCGCGCGCGGCCCGCGACGCCGTCGCTGCCGGCCTCCTTGCCGCCGCCCGACCGCGCGCCGCGGCCCGTCCAGTCGACGGCGCCCGCGTCGCCGAAGATGCCCACGTTCGGCTTCGCGTTGTTGTACTTGACGTCGAACCTGTTCGCCTTGAACTTCTGCGCCTTGCCGTCGTTGTAGGCCTTCATGCCGCCGAAGCCCGTCGTCTCCCAGCCCTTCTTCTTGCCGATGCCGAAGAAGGAGAACTTGTTCGTGATGTCCGAGTTGTCCCAGGAGCCGCCGCGCTGCATGTAGGGCACGTCCTTGAGCGCGATCTCGCCCCGGCGGACCTTCTCGGGGTCCACGGGGAAGAGGTGCTGCGCCTCGCCCTTCTCCTTGGCGACGATGAACGACGCCATGGACCGCGACTGGAAGCCGCGCGCGCCGCCCGCGCCGAAGTTCTTCTTCTTCTTCTCGTCCGCCTCCTGCTTCTTGAGCTTCGCGTAGGCCTCCTTGCTCATGCCGCTCGGCACGTAGGCGGACAGCGCCGTCGTCGACGCGACGGCGCGGGGCGCGGGCGGCGCGGCCAAAAAGGCCGACGCCGTGGAGAGCGCGAGAGCGATGATGATTGCGCGCATGGCTCGCTGCAATGGATCGAATAGCGTGCACAGCTTGCGAGGTCGAGGCCGATGGAGGCAGCGGATCGTCGACCACGTGAGGTGGATGGCTTCGCTGAATGTGATGGTGAATCGATGTTGCCGCAGCCACGCCCGAGATATATCGGTTCTCGACGTTCGTGCACGTGGCCAACGTCCACACACACACGAAACAGCACAAAAGGCAGCGACCAGACGACAGACCCACGAAATTCCCCCCCCCCGCGTTACTACGGCGAATAGAAGCCCGGCGCGATCCGGGGGCTCGGCACCGTCGGGCTGCCCGCGAGGACCGGGTCCCGGGGCCCGCCGGCGTAGAGCGTCGAGCGGGGCGACGCCACGGGCGACAGGGAGCTGTCCCGGTCCTTGGCGCCGTCGACGTGGCGCCGCGCGTGCGACGGCGAGTCCGCGCCGCCTTCCACCAGAGCGCGCTCGCCGTGCTCGATGAAGTTGAGGTGGCGGACGACGGCGAAGGCGTCGTGGGCGTCGACGACCTCGACGCGCACGGCGGCGGACTCGACGCGCGCGACGCCCGACGCGCCTCTGACGTCGAAGACGAACTCCGTCGTCGTCCGCGTGGGCGCGTCGCGCGACATGGCCTGCGTGAGGTGCCGCCAGCCGTCGCCGCCCGTCGCCGGGAGCCAGTGGAGCCGCAGCTCCCGCGCGCCCGCGCAGTAGACGACGACCTTGCGGAGCGCGATGCTCCGCCGGAACTGGAGCGAGATGAGCTGCGGGAAGAGGCCCGCGGACATCCAGAACGTGGACATGTTGCGGTCGACGACGTGGCGCACGGGGTGGCGCGCGTCGTGGGACGACGCCCAGAGCTGCTTGATCTCGTGGCCGCTGACCTCGTCGTTCGCGGCCTCGCCGTAGTACGTGTCCACGGAGTCGTTGCTCCCGATGGACGTGTCGCTCGACACGTCGCTGTGCTTCCGCCGGCCGTGGACCTTGAGGTCGTGCTCGCCGCCGAAGATGACGGACGTGGACACGCCGCGCATCTTCGAGGACAGCGGCCGGACGTGCTGCTTGCTCTCGGGGATCGTCTTCATGATCTGGACGGACGGCTTCCGCGCGGACATGGGCCGCGCGGACCAGGGCCGCGCGCCCGGGCCCTTGCCCCGCTGGTGGCGGCTCGTGCCCTCGCCCGGCGCGCACCCGAGGCCGCCGGGGTCCTCGCCGCTCTCGCCCGTGAGCAGGTCGATCTCCGCCTCCAGCGGCTTCTTCAGAGCGTCGCTGTGCGCCGACGCGCAGAGGCGCTTCAGCTCCATGATCTCCAGGTCCTGGCGCTTCAGGTTCATCTCGTGCTTCATCGGCGGCAGGCTGTGGCCGCTGTCGAGCGTCAGCTCCACGCGCGAGAACGCCATCGCCGGCGTCTTCTCGCGCGTCGGGCTCCGCGGCTCCGACATGCGTTGACCGCCGGGCGCCGCGGCGGCGGCGGCGCGCGCTAACGGTGGATGGGGTGCTGGAGGCCGCGCATGGGCGCGCGCATCGGGGGTAATGGCGGCATTACGAGCGGGCTGCCAAGTACCCGCCGCTTTAGAGCTTTCAACATTGGCCTGCGAGGCTGAAGAAGACGATGGAGCCCCGAACATCGACGGAAGCACCAAGGGCAGTCCACGATAACAATCCTCGACCCAGGGCCGGTTTGGCAGACCGCAAGGTAAATGTTGGCTGGCTGGCTGGCTCGGTCGCTGGCAGCCACCCATTTCTTCAATGTAGACGTTGCATGTGCAAATCTTGCGATTTTCGCGCGGGAATCATGTCAAAATCTAATTAGGCGCCCGGAGTGGCCCGCCGGGGGTGACGGAAGCGCGAGCGCCGACGCGCGTGGCCGGCGGCCAGCCGGTCGCCGCAGCCGCCCCAGGACGGCGCGGCGCGCCGTAGGCGCGCGTTGTAGAGGTTGTAGCGAGGGGTCGTTTCGTGGACTGGACGTCCCTGGCTGGCTGGCTGGGTCGGCCCTGGGCGGCTGGCTGCGGTCTTGGCCTGCCCTTGGAAGCACGCACATGAATGGAGCCGCCGGCCGCTGGAGCGCGACCGTCGATGGACGACCTGCCGGCGGTCGTCCTTGCGACCACGCTGGCCTTCATCGACGGGCGCGGCCGCTCGCGGGCGGCCATCGTCGGCAAAGACTTCCTGCAGGCGGCCGTCGCCGGCAGCCCGGCGAAGACGTGGCGCGGCGCGCTGCGCCGCGCGGCGGCCCTGGACCGCGCGTATCGCTGGGACCAATTCGGCGCGGGCATGGAGCTCGCGGCCGGCGGCGGCTGGCTGCGCGTGTGGTCCGGAACGCTAAGGTTCGACGAACCGGAATACCATGGGTTGCTCGCTTCTTTCCGAGTGCCGACAAACCCCTGGGGTGAGCGCTCCCCGCGCTTCGCGCTTTATCGCGAGGTCTCGACGTGGGACGCCGACGAGGAATTCTCGACGCGTTTTCCAGAGGAACTCCTTTTCGGCTCGAGCCAATATACCTATCTACGGAAGGAACATCGGCACGTCAAGATGGAGCCTTGCCTCCTGCTCAACGAGCCCACGGAAGATCAAATCGCGGTCGCCGGCCACGCGAACTTCTTCGGCCCGGCCCAGCGCTGGTGCGACCTCGCGAAGCTCCTCGATAAACTGGAGGAGCGCAGAGACGTCATGCCCTTCTCCAGAGAGTTCGGCTCTGGCACATCAAACACGGCCGTGGCCATCATGCCCTACAGCCGCCTCGATTCGATGTCTCGGGCTGGACTGGTCTCTGGACTGAGCCTCCCGGAGGACGCGCGGTCTGTCTACATGGGCGGCCACGGGACGACGCAGACCGTCGCCGCGGTCATCGTCCGCCTCCGCCCCTTTGAAGAACGGCGCTTAGCATCGTCTCAGCGCCGTCATCGTCCGCCCGCGGTGAGGTTCGCGACGGCCCGCGTCACGCCGGCCTTGAAGGGCGGGAACGCGTCGACGTCGCCTCCGCCTCCGTCCGCCCTTTGAAGAACGTACGGGCGTACTACGTTGCCAGAACTGAACAAGAAGCAAGGTCATTACGTCTTCTTCTTCTTCGGCACGGGCGCCGCCTGTTTTCCCGCGCACGCGTGGAGGTTGAAGCCCTTGTGCTTCGCGTAGCCCTCGACGACGGCGACGCCGCAGAGGGACTTGTAGACCTCGACGAGGATCGTCACGTCGGGGGTTTTCAGGTCCACGGGGTGGTGGGGCGGGACGAGCTTCGCCAGCGCGCGGATCGCGATGTCCTTGGGGAAGCTGTCCGCGTTGCGCCGCTTGAGCTGGATCGCGTAGGACCGCGGCGGCGCCGTCCCCGGGTCCGCCGGCGCCTCGTCGGCGGCCTTCTTCGCCGCCTTGGCGACGGGGTCGTCGTCGTCGTCCGCGTCGCCGGCGGGCGCCGCGCCGCCGGCCGCGCGCCGCGCCTCCTCCGCCTCCAGGAGCGTCGCGCCCGCCGGAGCGCCGAGGCCCCCGAACGCCTCCGAGATCAGCGGCGCGGCGCCCTCGACGCAGGCCGCGAGGTCCGCGAAGCCCACGGTCTGCAGCGGCATGACGCGCACCATGAATTTCGACCCCGCGGCGGCGGACGTCGGCGCGCCGGCGGCGTCCTCGGCTAGAAGCGTGGCGAGGCGAACGACGTCGACGCGCTTGTCGACCGTCGCGTAGAGCAGGCCCTGGGACCCGAGATCGTGCAGGACGATCTTCGCGCCCTTCCTGCTCGACGCCGCCTCGGCCGCGAGCGCGTCGGCCAGCGAGCCGCCGGGCGCCGCCGCCGCGGCCGCGGCGAACGCCTCGGGCGCGACGCGCTCCGCGTACTCCTGCAGCAGCTCAAAGGCCTCGGACGCCGCCTTGCGCTCCTGGCGCGTCGGGCACGTGAACAGCAGCGCCTGGCGGCCGCGCAGGTCCCGCAGCTGGTTCACGCGCCGCAGGACGTTGGTGTTGTCCTTCTTGGGCTTCTTCGGCGCCGGCGCCGGCGCGGCCTCGGCGGCGGCGCGCTTCTTCTCGGGCGCCGGCGCCGGCGCCGCCGTCGTCGCCGTCTTTTTCCTCCCGAAAATCTTGCGGAAGAGGTCCATGATATCGGCTGCGGATGCTACGAGTGCTTTACAGAGAGCCCATGCTATAATCGCTGCTTCAGCGTTGGCTGCAATGACGTTCAAGGAGAGCGCACGATGGTGATTCGGAGGTGAACGACATGGTGCTAGTGTGACGAAGTAAGAGCACGCCAGGCTGCCCCGAAACCGCGACGGCAATGGTCCTGCCCGCGCTCGTCGACGAGGACGCGACGCGCGTCGTCTTGGCGTTCCTGGACCGCGCGGCGCTGGGCCGCTTCGCCGCGACGTCCGAGGCCGCCGACGCGCTCGTCGACGACGCCCCCTGGGAGGCGCTCTACCTCGACGACGTCGGGCGCCCGCGCGCGGCGGCGACGCGCGCGCGGCCGCCGGCGTGGTGGCGGCGCAAGACCCGCGTGTGGCGCGCGCTGTCGCGCGGGCTCGCGCTGCGGCGCGTCCGGCCCGGCGCGTACCTGCCCCTGGGCCTCGGCGGCCTCGCGGCCGCGCCGCTCGGCGACGGCGTCGTCCTCCAGGGCGGCGCCGCGCGCGGCTTCCTCTTCTCGGACCGGTGCTGGTTCTGGGCCGGCGGCAAAATCCGGGAGCAGGCCGGCTACTGCCCGCGCGGCGCCGCGACGGACGGCGCGGGCCGGTCCGCGCCCAGGGCAGCAAAAGAGAGCGAAATTCCCAACTTCAAAGGCTCCTATCTCGGCCGTTTTCCACTCGGTTTGGCTGACTTTTGGACGAGCGATCATCTCTTGGAACGGTCTCGAAGCGTGGATGCTTTTTCAGGAACGCTCGCGCGCGGAACACTCAAGTTGAAGCGAACTTGAATATCTCTTTTCCTGCCCAGGTCCGCGCGCGCGCCGCGGTGGCAGCACACGGCCGTCAACGCCGGCGGCGCGGCCTGGTTCTTCGGCGGCGAGGTCGACGACGCGCGCGAGCCCTTCCCGCGCTGGGACTGCGACGCGTCCCTGTTCCGCGTGACGCTCGAGCGCGGCGCGACGGTGTGCGCGCGCGTCGTCGCGTCGGGCGACGCCGTCGCCGGGTCGAGCGGCCACTCCTGCGTCGCCGACGAGGCGCGAAAACGCCTCGTCTTCTTCGGCGGCCGCGTCGGCCCCGGCGGCGCGTGCACGGCGGACGTGCGCCACTTCGACTACGAGCGCCTCGCGTGGCGCGGCGCCGTGCCCGTCGACGGGCGGCCGCCGGCGCCGCGGTGGTGCCACGCCTGCGCGGCGCTCGGGTCCGGCGGGTCCTTCGTCGTCGCCGGCGGCTGGAGCAACCCCACCGCCGCGCGCTTCTACTTCGACGACTGCCACGTCCTCGAGGGCGGCGCCTGGAGCGAACTGGGCGCGGACGTCGTGCGGCCCCCGAAGCGCACGCAGGCCTGCTGCTGGCACATCCCCGCGGCGGCCTCGCGCGGCTACGTCCTGCTCTTCGGCGGCGCCGCCGCCGAGCCGGGGTGGGAGGTCGACCCGCGCCCCGACCCGTCCGGCCGGCGGCGGCGCCCGAGGCCCGTCGAGGACCGCGACGACGCCTGGGTCCTCGACGTCGACACGGGCTGCTGGCGCCGCGCGGTCCTCGGCGGCGCCGCGCGCGGCGGCGGCGGCTGCGGCGCGACGGTCACGACCGCCGGAGGATCCAGGCTCCTCTTCGGCGGGAAGCGCGAGGTGCCCGACGCCTGCCCCGAGTTCCTCGACCAGATCTCCGAGCTCCGCGTCACCGGCCGCGAGCTCCACGCGTGCCTGCCGTCGCTCGGCGACCTCGACGAGGCGCCCGTCGACGACGACCCCGACGGGTTCGACTCCGACGACTCGGCGACCTGGGGCGGGCTCCCGGGCGGCTACGGGCGCGAGGTCTTTTTGTAAAAAAACGCGGCATCTTGAAGTTCGCAATCCGAACTTCTGAGTCCCGTCAAAGTTGCACGGCTCGGTCGCCGCAGCGCGATGATGGCTTCCATGATCCGCTGGGCTGCCGCCTGCGCGCTGCTCGCGGCGACTAGTGCGCTTGGGTTTATTCATCACATCTCACGCCCACTCGCTCCCCGGCATGGCGACCGGCGGCTGCGCGTCGGGCTCGCGAAACTCGCAGGGCACGACGTACGCGTCGAAGGGGAACTCGAGGGTGTTCTTGTTGATGATCCGGAGCGAGTGCGGCGGTCCCGGCGTCTTCATGATGGTGTAGAAGGGGTGCTTGTACCCGTCCGACGCGTAGAGGTTGATCTCCTGGTTGTCGTCGTTCGGCCCGGAGGTGATTTCGATCATCGCCTTCATGTTGCGCTTGCCCATGTCCTCCGTCTTGAGCAGGATCGCGATGGCTTCCACCTCCGGCCCGAACGTCCAATCCGCGATCTTGCCGCCCTGGATGAGCTTGGGTTCCGCGCCGGCGACGCCGGCCTGCTCGGACGCGCGGCCGACGCCGGCGTTGACGACGCTGGCCTCGAGCGGGAAGTTGTGCGTGCGGTCGTTGTGTACGGAGAGCGTCTTCGGGTGCTTCGGCGTCTCGATGATGGTCTGGAAGGGCGTGCCGACGCCGTCCTCGCAGTAGACCGTGAATTTCGTCGGCACGTACGCCGGCGTGTGCCACAGCTCGACGCTGGCTTCGAGCGGGCGGCCGTTCGTGCTGCAGAGCGACAGCTGCACGCGCTCGGTGCTCGTCTCCGCGAGGTCCCAAGTCTTGAGCGTGTCGCCCTCGATTCTCACGGTGTCGCCAGCGACGAGCGACGAGATGCCGTAGCGCGGGATGCGACCGCGGAATGCATCGGCGGAGCGGCCGCTGATGGAGAATGCGCTGGCGGTGCCGATGAGGATGGCGGCGAGCTTCATGGCGGAGGAGATTGTCGGCTGAGCGGTACGAAGCGGTGAGTGCGTGCAGGTACGAAGCGGTGAGTGTGCAGGCCGGTCTCAGATCATGCGCTCTGCAGCCGAGGTCTGTAGCTGTCTGTGAAACTTCAATCAGGCCTTCAAGCAAACGCGTGCGCGCGTCACTGTCGGCCTACGCGCCAGCGCCGCGCTGAGGCAGCCCGATGCGCACGGCGCGCAGCAGCTATGAGGGCACTCCGAAGCCCCTACGCGCTGAGCGCAGCGCCAGCGCGACAGAGGAGCCGGCGTCGCCATACGTGCGGGCAGTCGAGAGCCTGGAGGCGGTGGCAGACGTGGTCGCGCAGCAGTGGCGCTGGTGCACCCGCCAGCGGGTCGAGCGGCGCGCGGCGGCAGCTGCGATGCTCGCCGCGGCTGCGCATCTCCATCCTCGAGGTCCTACCCCCGGCGGCTCGACTCAGCCTCGGGACGAAGATCGAGTCCTAGCCCAGCTTTCAAGCTATGCGCAGCGTCTTTTTCGCTCCCGGGGAGAGAGTAAACGGGGTCGATTACGAGTCATCGGTCGTCGCAGTGACTCGCCGCGGGCGTGGCACGTTGCGCGGGCGAAAACGCGGTCCCGGGAGCCGCTCCGGCGCTCCGGCGGCCTCGTTTTCGCCGCAGCATCTGCGCGCCCCGCCGCGGCGGTCGCGCTCCCCGCGATGGTCCTCGGACCCGCGGCGGACGGCGACCGATGAGATGACGAGGGCGCGCGCGCCCGCCGCTCGCGACGGCGCCGCCCGAGCCGCGCCGCGCCGCAGGTCTCCGCCATGTACAAGCTCCTCGCCCTCGCCGCGTCGGCGTCCGCGCTCATCGCGCCCGCGCCGAAGACCGCGCCGGCGGCCCTGCGGGCCGCGGAGCTCCCCGAGGGCGCGAGCCGCCCCTTCGGGTTCTGGGACCCCTTCGGGTTCAGCACCTACGGCTCCGAGAGGACGCAGGCCTGGTTCAAGGCCGCGGAGCTCAAGCACAGCCGCGTGGCCATGGCGGCGTGCACGGGCTGGATCACGACGGAGCTCGGCTTCCGCTGGCCCGGCGCCTACGACCTCGCGGGCCACAAGTTCGCGGACGTGCCCGGCGGCCTCGCGGCCGAGGCCGTCTTCCGCGACAACAGCGGCATGGTGCAGATCCTCTTCACGGCGGGCCTCCTCGAGTTCTGGGGCGAGCTCCAGAAGCCCCACTACATGAGCGGCGGCAAGCCCGGCAACTTCAAGCTCCTCTGGGACCCCGTCGGCTTCACGGCCGCGATGCCCGAGGCCGAACTCAAGGTCCGGCGCCAGCGCGAGCTCAACAACGGCCGCCTCGCCATGATCGGCGCCGCGTCCTTCTGGTCCGCCACCTACCTCGACGGCTCCGTGCCCGCCCTCACGGGCACGGGCTTCTGAGCGGCGCCGCCGACCGAAGGCCGCGCGGCGCGCGCGGCCTAACCCGCGAGCGACGTCCCGCGCGAGCGTCGCGCGACGCTCCACGAGAGACACGAGAGAGACACACGATGCGGGGGCGGAGGCCTAGAGAGCGGGGAGCTTGTCCGCGGGCTTGGGCTCCGTCTCGGCGATCCAGTGGTTCTTGACGACGTCGATGTTCTTGAGGGGCGCGTCGAAGTCGACGCTCGGGATGGCGGCGATCTTGGCGAAGAGGGGGCGGATGAAGCCGATGAAGCCGAGCTGGAACTTGCCGAGGACCACGGAGCCGCGCGGCGGCACGGACGGCTTCGCCTTGCCGTTCGCGAGCTCCTTCTCCGCCTGGGCAGCACAAGAGTGATTCAACGTCGCTTCAACGTGAGTGTTCCGCGCGCGCGCGTTACGGAAACAACATCCACGCTTCGAGACCGTTCCGAGAGATGATCGCTCGTCCAAAAATCAGCCGAAACGAGTGGAACATGGCCGAGATCGGAGCCTTTGAAGTTGGGAATTTCGCACTCTTTTCCTGCCCCGTTCTCCGCCTGCGCGTAGAACTCCTCCATGACGAGGTCCGTCCATCGGAGGTGGGTCTTGACGGGCTTCGTCGGCGCCGAGATGTCGCAGGCGTGGACGATGGCCTTGACGACCGCGAGGTGGTTCGCGGGCGTCGCCGCGTCGCCGGCCGCGCCCTCCTTGCGTAATAACCCGTCGAGCTGGGCCATGGCCGCCATGTGGTGGGCCATGTCCGTCGCCAGGACGCACTCGATCCAGTAGAGCCGGCCCATGCGCTTGCCCGGCGCGTCGAAGGAGTCCCAGAACCCCTTGGCCTCGACGATGGACAGCGCCGTCGCGACGTGGTAGTTCTCGAGCGGCGACTGGTCGTTGTAGCGGACCGCGAAGTCGTGGCCCGTCTCCACGAGGTAGGCGTTCGTCAGGCCCACGTGGCCGACGTCGTGGGCGAGCGCGGCCAACAGGACGACGAGGAGCGTGTGGTCGTTGTCGTCGTCGACGGCCTGCGCGGACATCAACCGGTGATCCCCGCCGAACTTCGGAACTCTCTCGCTCGGCCGCGTCGACGTCGATTCGGCTGATTTTGGGACGAATCGAGCCCTCTCGTCGCGTTCTCGAAGCACATCTGGTCCACACCGTTCGAATACATGGAAGTCGGGTCGAAGATTCGAGGTCCGCGCGGTCGAGTGCGAGCGCGGCCTCGTATTTCGGGCTCTTCGCGAGCGTCGCGTGGAGCGACTGCATGCAGTCGGCGCCGTGGAGGCAGTTGTGGTAGGCGACGTCCTCGTAGCCCGCGACGATCGCGTCGACGCAGGTCCGCACGACGGCCCCGTAGGGGCCCGGCGCGAGGTCCCGCGCCTTCACTAAAACCTCGTCCGCGAGGACCTTCGCCGCTAACCGTTGGTCCCCGACGGCGTCGACGACGGCCCACATGTCGAAGTCCCAGCTGTGGATGTTCGCCAGCAGCGGGCCGACCCGCGCTACGACTGCGTCGGCGAGGTACGCCGCGGGCGCCTTGAAGGACGACGACGCGCCGAACGCCTCGACGGCCCGGTTCTTCGCGATGAGGTTCTTGACGGCGCGCACGCCGGCGCCCTTGCTCTCGCCCAGGACCCGGGAGACCTCGGCCTTGTGCGGCGTCGCGCCGTACGCCGAGATCATCACTGCGCGGCGCGCGCGCGTCGCGGCGCGCGCGGGCGCGAAGGGACGCGGACGTCGCGCTGTCGACGTCGGACTCGTCGTAGGCGCGCTGCGCCTCGCTGCCCTTGCACAGCTGCTTCAGGCTCTCGAGCATGTCGCCGAAGAGGTGCACCGTGTCGCGCCGGTCGCGGCGCCGGTTCGCCGGCGCGTGCTCCTCGAGGAGCTTGCGCAGCAGGCCTACGTATGTGTGGGAGTGCTCGGGCTGCCCATGGAAACGCGACGCACCGAGCTCCTCCCCATCGAACTCCAGGGGCGTCTTCGACTTCTCGTAGGCATCCAACTTGCCGAGCATGACAGAGGATGGCGCTGCTCTCTCCGGCCAATCCGTCTTCCGTCGGTTGTTGACGATCGAGCACGAATGCATGAAGGGCAACTGCATGATGCAGTCGAGTATCTAGTCGCTGAAGAGGTGTTGCCCCTCTCTGGCTGAGCCTCGGAGGCGAGGTGCGCGGCACTCGGCGTCCGCTCTGGCTGAGCTCTGAGGCGAGGTGCTCGCATCTCGGCGTCGACCGCCGCGCCGCTGCTCTCACTGATGCGGCGCCACAAGAGCCACGCGGCCGGCGGCCTCTGCAAGCGCGGCCACGACATGACCTGGGCCAAGGTCGAGGCGCTCGTGGCGCCCGTCGCCGCGGCGAAAGCGCCGAGACCCGGCGACGTGCGCATCGTCTTCTACCGCGACGCCAACGCCTGGTGCCCGCACTGCCACAAGGTCTGGTTCGCGCTCGAGCAGAAGGGCCTGCGCTACGAGACCGTGCGCGTGCACCTCCGGGGCGACCCGCGCGAGCCGCCGAAGCCCGCGGCGTACGTCGACCTCGTGCCGTCGGGCGCCGTCCCCGCGGTCGCGCTCGACGGCGAGGTCGTCACGGAGTCGCTCGTCATCCTCGAGCGGCTCGAGGCCATCGGCGCGCCCCTCGGGCCCGGGTCCCTGTTCCGCGCGCAGAAGGACGCGCTGCTCCGCGCGTCCGACGATTACGACTGCGACGGCGACCGCTGGCTGCGCAACGGGGACCCCGCGAAGGAGGCGGCGCTCAAGGCCGACGCCGTCGCGAAGCTCGAAACGCTCGACGCCTGGCTCGCGGGCGGCCCCTTCTTCCTGAAGCTGCGGCGACCGTCCCTGGTCGACGCGGCGTACGTCGGCTTTTTAACGCGGTTGGCGCACAACTACGCGTACTTCAAGGGCTACGACGTCAAAGAGGCGCACGCGAACGTCGGCGCCTGGTTCGCGGCCATGGAGGGCGAGCGCGGCTACCGCGCGACGCGCCAGGAGGCCTGCTTCGAGCAGCGCGTCTACCAGTTCCACCCGTCGCGGCGGAGGCACGCGGAGGCGTGCATGGGCCTGCGCCGGCGGCTCGTCGGCGAGCCCGACGGCGCCGTCCAGCCCGCGCCGGAGGTCGCGGCCTGGGGCGCCGCGGCGCCGGCGGACGCGCTCGCGGCGGCGGCCGCGCTCTGCGCGCGGCGCGAGGCCGTGCTGCCGTTCCTCGCGCGCAAGGCCGCCGAGGGGCCGCCGCCGCCGGCGACCGTGGACGCGCGCGGCAAGGTCGCCTACGCGGCCGCGCCGCCCGCGCCGCCGGCCCCGGGCGCCGACGACGCGCTCCTCGCGCTCTGCGCGCTCCTCGGCGGCGCGTGGCCCGACGACCGCGGCGACCGCGGCGCGGCCGCGGCCGCGGCGGCCGCGGGCGGCGCCGCGGCGCTCGGCGACGGCTCGCCGCTGGCGACGCTCGCGGCGACGATCGGCACGCCGCGCGACATGCCCGCGGCGGCGGCGGCCGCCGCGCGCGGCGCGATCCGGGCCATGCGCGTCGCGTCCGGCGTCGCGGGACCGACGTGCTGCGCGTGCGGCGAGCCGCGCGCGGGCGAGCCGCCGGCCTGCGAGTGGGCGGACCCGTGCGCGTCGTGCGTCGACGACATCGCGCGGGCGACGGACGCGACCATCGAGCTGTAGTCTTGTTTTACACGTTGTAGGTCGTCTGGCCCGCGGCGCCCGCGTCGCCGAGCCTCGGGAAGAGGCCGCCGGTGCGCGCGACCCACGCGTCGAACGTGGGCTGGCCGCCGTAGGCCTCCCGCTGCTTGCCGTCGAGGCGCTTCGTCGCGCCCGCCATGATGCCGTAGATCGCGTAGAACCCGACGCCGCCCATGATCGCGGGGCCCAGCGCCGCGGCGCCGGACCCGAAGGACGGCGCGCCGCCGACGAGCAGGCCGAACCAGAAGAGGACCTCACCGAAATAATTCGGCTGCGCGGGGACGGATGGGTGAGTGGGTGTGTGTTTCGCGGGGCGCCGGGAACGCGCGTGCCGGCAGCTCGCGTAGAGCCCGCCCATGGGGCCCTCGAAGGTGCCCGGCGCGACGGCCGCGTAGGCCTCGCGCTTCTTGACGAACTTGTGCGCGTCGGCCCAGGCCTCGACGAGCGCGCCGGCCCAGGCCATGGAGGCCCCGGCCCAGGCGACCGCCGGCGCGGCGGGCGCGGACCGCAGCGCAAAGAGGAGCGGCGACGCCATGAGCGCGTAGAGCGCCGCGACGCCGGCGACGAGCGGCAGCCGCTGCAGCCGCGGCGTCTTGTCGAAGGCCTTGATGCGCTCCGCGATGTCGGGCACGGTGACCTGGCGCGCGAGGAGGTGCGCCGCCAGGCGCGCGCCGTAGAAGACCGTCGCGCCGGCGAGGGCTTTGGCGACGGGCGTCGCCGGCGGCACGGCCGCGTAGAGCGCGGCGCCCATGGCGGCGACGGCCGCGCCGTAGCCGACGCTGAACGAGTAGCCCTGGCGGTACATGGTCAGCGGCGTGAGCACGGCGGCGCCGACGGCGGCCATGGCCGGCACGCCGAGCGGGCCCGCCGCGAGGGCCTCGGCGACGGGGAGCGGGACCAGGGCCGCGTCCAGCGCGACGGCGCCGCGCCGCGGCGGCTGGGACGCGCGGGACCGCGGCGCCTGGAGCGCGCCGGCGGCGGCGAGGAGCGCGACGAGCGTCGTCTTCATGCTGTTTGTAATCGGAACGGCGCGCCAAGAACGACCTCAATCACCTTCAAGCAACCAGTTGAACGTCCGACGAGGAGGATGGCAGCATCCAGATAGAACACCGCGCGATGGCCTCCTACGCGCAGAAGGGCGACGCCGCGGCCTACTCGCGGGACGCGATCATCTCGAACATGCTCAGCGAGGTCGGCGACGCCCTCGAGGGCAGCCTCGAGTGCTGCCCCGCGCTGCCCACGGTCCTAAAGCTCGCCCACCGCGACTTCGCGGCGCAGCCCGGCGGGCCGGCCACGGGCGGCGAGCGCGTCGCCGTGCGCGAGACGGCGGCCCACGGCCTCGAGACCGTCGCCGCCGTGTCGCTGCGCGCGGGCGTCGCCGCGTTCGTCGAACGCGCGACGATCGACTGGTCCGACGCCGACGCCGCCGCGACGAGGGAGGCAGAGGCCGCCGTCGTCGCGTCGGGCTGGACCCTGGGCGGCGAGGAGCGCGTCGCGCGGCAGATCGTCGCCTTCTGCGGCGCGTCGGCGGAGGCGCGAACCGAGGCGAACGCGCTCCACGCGCCCGACGACGTGCCGCGGGCCGCGCGGGCCGCCGTCGACCGCGCGGCCGCGGCGGCCGTGGCCAAACTGTACCCGCAAACCGACGCGGCGGCCCTCGCGCGGTTCCTGCGGGTCTGCGACGTCAACGCGACGGGCGAGGCCGTCTACGCGCGCGTGTCGCGGTGCCAGCACAGCTGCGCGCCGAACTGCTGGGTCGCGCACCACGCCGACGGCGCCCTCGGGTTGTACGCCATCCGCGACGTCCGCAAGGGCGAGCCGCTGACCTTCGCCTACGCGGGCGCGAACGCGCTCCTCCTCCTGCCGACGCGGCTCCGGCGGCGGTCGCTCGCGAAGCTCGGCTTCGAGTGCGCGTGCGCGCGGTGCCGCGGCGAGGTCGAGGACGGCTTCCCGAGCCGGGAGGCGCTGGACCTCGCGCTCGACGCCGCGCGGCTCGCCGTGGCCGACGACGGCGGCCTGCCGCGCGACCTCGACGCGCCGCGCGCGTTCGAGCTCTTCAAGCGCTGCTACCGCGCGCTGGGGCCCGAGCACTGGGCCGTGGCGCTGCTGGGCCTCGCCCTCCTCGACTCGGCGGCGGCGCAGCTCGAGCGCACGTCCGCGCTCCGCTTCGACCTCTTCGCCGCGCTCGCGTGCGACGCGCTCACGTGGTTCGCGAACCACGCCTACCTCCGCGGCTCCGTGCCCCACGCGCGCGCCGTGTCCGCGGCGAACTTCGTCTGGACGCGCACGACGGCCTTACAAAACGGGTCCTAGGCCTCGTGGGCCTCCTTGTCGCGTTTTTGCCGCTTCTGCTCCTCGCGGATCGCGTACCACGTGACGGCCTGCGACGGGCGGGGTGCTAACGTTCGGGAGGGCGGGCACGGGCGGACGCACCACGAGGAAGAGGAGGAAGCCGATGACGAACCAGATGAGGCCGCGCTCGTGCCACTTGGGCGGGTGGTCGCCCATCTTGTGCCACTTCTTGTGCCGGTGCCATTTCTTGGTGCGCACGCGCGTGCCCGGGCCCTTGCCCGCGTCGGCGAGGGCGACGAGCAGGAACGTCTGTACGGTCGCGAGTGCGACGGTGGAAACCGTGCGGGTCCGGCAGGGTGTATGGGCAGCCTCCATCACGCGCTGAAACCGGCGCTTGCAAACTTCAGCACGAGGGAGTTTCCTTGGTGATTGGCAGACGCCTCGGGATTTCGACCTTGGTCCACGTATTTCGACAGCCGAGCGAGACGCCGAGAGCATAGCTCGATCTCGGTCCGTCGAAACCATGTTCGGGACGCCGACGCAGGTGAAGGATGAGCCCCCGAAGACGGAGCACGTCGTCGCGCCGCAGGGGAAGAAGAGCTGCTGCGTCATCGGCAGCGGCGCGTCGGGCCTGACGGTCATGAAGGAGCTCACGTCCCTGGGCCACAGCGTCAAGTGCTTCGACGAGAACCTGCGCATCGGCGGCGTCTACACCAAGTCCTACGACCGGACCATGCTCACGACGTCGTCCCTGCTCACGGCCTACAGCGACTACAGCGACGGCCGCGAGGACCGGCCCAAGTTCTGGTCCGACGAGGAGTACCTCGCGTACCTCGACGGCTTCGCCAACGAGTACGAGCTCTACCAGCACGTCAACTTCCGGTCCACGGTGAAGAAGATCACCAAGTGCGCCAAGAGCGGCAAGTGGATCGTCACGGTGGCCGTCGGCGGCTGCCACGTCTGGCCGCACCGGTCGACGTTCCTGTTGGGCAAGCACGTCGCCCCGGAGGTCGTCGCCGAGGCGCGCACCGAGGGCGCCAAGACCCTCAAGGCCTTCTACGACAAGGCCGAGGCCGAGGGCTTCGACAAGGTCAAGTCCGGCCACGTCTACGACTACTACGACCACGTCACGGGCGAGAAGCGGACGATGGACCCCGCGGACGCCCGCGCCGCGGTGACCAAGATCTACGCCTTCGACCACGTCGCCGTCTGCACGGGCACGAACACCTGGGCGTCCCTGCCGCGCTTCGAGGGCCAGGACGACTTCCTCAACGCGGGCGGCACGCTCGTCCACTCCGAGAACTACAAAAAGCCCGAGGTGTTCAAGGGCCAGCGCGTGCTCATCGTGGGCGCGGGCGAGTCCGGGTCCGACATCTGCAACGAGATCGCCGACGAGGCCGCCAAGGTCGCCATCGTCGTCCGCGGCAAGCACGGCCACCTCATCCCCCGGAAGCAGGCCGACGGCCGCGTCACGGACCTCAACACGAACCGGTGCCGCTACAGTAACCCCTACGTGCTGGGCGACTGGGTGGGCTACGCGAACCAGCTCGCGAAGAAGTTCGTCGCCAAGTACGGATCCGACCCGTCCAAGGAGGCCGACGAGCGCCGGGTCTTGCAGAAGATCGGCGAGCTCAACATCGAGCAGGGCACGTCCGCGTTCTCCAAGTTCGGGTGCAAGAACGAGGGCTTCGTCACGGCCATGGTCACGAAGTCGGCGGAGCTCCACCGCGACGGCTTCAAGCTCGCCGCGGGCAAGGCCGTCTTCAAGGACGGCTCCGAGTTCGCGTGCGACGCGATCGTCGCGTGCACGGGCTACCGCAACAGCTTCCCCATGTTCGAGCACCCGGACGTCTGCGACGACGTCGTCTGCGCCGGCTGCGGCTGCAAGACCAAGGACCTCAACGCCTTCGGCCAGAACCCGCGGCGCCTCTACAAGCAGATCTTCTGCCCCGTCTTCCCCGACGGGCAATTGGCGTTCTTCGGCTTCGCGCGACCCGCGTTCGGCGCGATCCCCCCCACGGCGGAGATGCAATCCCGCTTCTTCGCGTTGGTCGTCGACGGCAAGGTCAAGCTGCCGGACATGGCGGGCATGGAGGCCATCGCCAAGGAGGACCAGGCGAACTGGGAGTGGCGCTTTGGCTACGACGCGAAGCGCGTCAAGGGCCTCGTCGACTTCCAGCTCTACTGCGACGACCTCGCGGCCCAGACGGGGTCCCTGCCGCCCCTCATGAAGCTCTTCCTCACGAAGCCCAAGATCTGGTGGAAGATCATGTTCGGGCCCTTCACGATGCACCAGTACCGCCTCGTCGGCCCCTACGCGAACCCGAAGCTCGCCGCGCGCGTCTACGAGAAGCAGCCCGTCGGCGACTTCCTCGAGTGCTCCATCACGGCGGCCTTCCTCCTCACGGCCAAGGTCCTGAGCCTCTGCGGCTTCAAGGACTTCACGCCCAACAACTTCTAGGCGCGCGAGGGCCGCGCGCCGCCCGTCGCGCGCGCGCCCCCTTCCCCCCCGTTTTCTTTGCTCCCTAAAGACGAGTCCCCGCGGCGTATCTCAATTTACATACTGGAGGAAACGACGTCAAGTGATCATCTCCTCGGCTTCATGCACAAACGACGGCAAGTGCTGCCCGCGAGGGCAGGTCGACCTTCGGCGCGTCGCAGCAGAGGAGCATGCTCGGCGTCGCCGCCGGGGGCTCGGGCGGCGCGGCCTCGACGACGGACGCCTCGGCCTCGGGGATGTCGGGCTCCTTGTCGCGCGCGACGACCTCGGCGACGGGCGCGACGAGCGGCGCGCCGGGCTCGTCGGTGACGTACTTGCCCGTCTTCAGGTCCAGCCGCTCCTCGTGGCAGCGGCCGCAGAGGCAGGGCGTGCAGCAGACGGGCACGTTGAAGCACGTGCAGTGGCAGCAGCAGCACTGGCAGCCGTAGTTCGCGCAGCACTTGGGGCCCTGGCACTTGGGCGCGCACTGGCACTTGGGGACGAGCGACGGCGAGTGGGGGAGCTCGCAGCAGTGCTTCGGGCAGCAGGACACGGCGCACTTGCAGTCCTTGTACTCCGGCCCGCAGCAGAGCCCGACGTAGCAGCGCGCGCAGTAGCAGCGGCAGAAGATGTCGTAGAGGCGCTCGCAGGGGCAGTCGAAGCGCAGGAGGCACGTCGTCGGCCCGACGCAGCAGCAGGCGCCGAGCGGGTAGCCCCGCAGCTCCACGGCGTCGCCGGGGTGCAGGTGGTGCGGGTTGTCCGGGGGGGGCACCATCCCCGGAAGGATGTGGCCAGACGCTGCCCAAAAATCTTCAGCGTTGAAGTCAACCTACGGCGGGGCTGCCGTGAAAAGCTGCCCTTGGTGCTCATCGATCGACGATGGCCGCGCTCGAAGACCTGCGCGCGGCGAACGCGGAGCTCGCGGCCCGGGTCGCCGCGTACGAGGCGTCGGAGAAGGAGGAGAAGCGGCGGATCGAGAAAGCCATGGACCGCGCGGAGCAGAAGATCCGCGCCGCCGCCAGCAAGGTCGAGCGCATGGCGAAGAAGCACGAGGACGAGGGCCGGGAGCTCGAGGAGAAGCGCGCCGAGGTCGCGCGGCTCTACAAGGACTGCCGCGAGTCGCGCGAGTCGAGCGACAAGTACAAGTTCGAGTGGGACCGGTCCACCCCAGGGCAGGAAAAGAGTGCGAAATTCCCAACTTCAAAGGCTCCTCTCTCGGCCGTTTTCCACTCGTTTCGGCTGATTTTTGGACGAGCGATCATCTCTCGGAACGGACTCGAAGCGTGGATGCTTTTTCCGGAACGCGCGCGCGCGGAACACTCACGTTGAAGCGACGTTGAATCTCTCTTGTCCTGCCCAGGTCCAAGGAGGAGGTCGCGGAGCTCAACGACCGCATCATGCGGCAGCACACGGAGCACCGCATCACGCAGATGACGTCCGAGGACGCGCAGGAGAAGCAGGCCAAGGCCGAGGCCGAGGTCAAGCGGCTGGCGACGGAGAACGCGGCGCTGAGCGGCGCGGGCGACGAGGTCGTCGTGCACCTCGCGGAGATCCGCAAGCTGAAGGCCGAGCTCGCGCGCGTCAGGGCGGACCACGCGAGCGACCTCGAGACGGCGCGGGCCGCCCTGCGCGCCGAGGCCGCGAAGCCGGCCTTCGGCGTCTGCCCGAGCTGCGGCTACGAGCCCGCGAAGCCCGCGAGCCGCTACGACCCGAATTTCTAAAAAGGAAAGAAAAAAGGGCTCTAGACGTCCTCGGCGTCGCTGTCGCTCGTGTCCGACGCGGCGTCGCCGGGCTCCGGCTCCGGCTCCGTCTCCGCGTCCGTCTCGACGGCGTCCGCCTCCGCCTCGTCGGCCTCGGGCGCCGCGGCCGCGGCCGCGGGCGCGGGCGACGGCGCGGCGGGCGTCGCCGCCGCGCCGGGGCTCGCCGCGGCCTTCTTCGGCCGGTGCCGCCGCCGCGTCGTCCGAGGCGCCGACGCCGCCGCCGGGAGCGACGCCTTGCGCGCGACGCGGCTCGGCGACAGGTACGAGCCCGGCGCGGCCGCGGCCGCGGCGCCGGGCTCGGGCGCCGCGTCCGGCGCGCCCCTGCCGAAGGGGTCCGGGAGCTTGCCCGTGCGCGCGTGGTAGTCCTTGATCCAGCCGCTGTCCTTGACGTAGCGGTCCAGCGCGCCGGCCGCGTCGGCCCAGGGCTTGCCCTCGTCGAGCCGCAGCTTCAGGACGCGCCACTTCACGGGCTCCATGGAGTGGACGGAGCAGGGCAGGGGCAGGCCCACGTAGACCTTGACGAGCTCGTGGCCGCACGACTCGTAGCTCCGCCGGTAGTCGTCGACGAGCGCCGCGAGCGACTCGTGCCGCACCTCCTTGCCCTGGAGCGTCTTCCGCCGCGAGATGCCCAGCGCGCCCCACCTGTCGTCCTTGGCCTCGCGGATCGCCAGCACGATGTGGCGGTACGCGTTGCCGTCGCACTTCGACTTGAACGACAGCGGGAAGCGGCAGAGGTCCGGCGCCTCGGACGTGAGCAGGATCGCCAGGAACACGGCCTCCACGCACTGGATCGGGAGCGCCTCGCGCATGATCTCCTTGGCCGTCGTCGTGACGTGCTTCAGGCCCCGGTCGCGCTTCATGACGTAGTAGCCTGGGCGGCGAAAGGATGAGCGACGCCCGACTTCGCGGGCTTTTTCGCGATCTCGGTCATGTTCCGCGCGTTTCGGCCGATGAGTGGACGAGCGATCATCTCTCGAAGCGCCCTCGAAGCGTCCATTCTTTCTCTGGGGAGCGCGCGCGCGGAACGGTCCCGTCGAAGCTCCGTCGAATCGCCCGTTCGCGGCCCCGGGAGTCGCCCACGCCCGTGTGGTTGTACTCGAAGGCCGCGATGTAGCGCGTGATGGCGTGCAGCTTCTGCTTCGCGCTCATCTGGCTCGACAGGGCCGGCCGCCGCGGGACGGGCGGCGCGTGGAGCGTCGGCGTCGTCTTGATGGCGTCGATGCGCGCCTGCGTCGCGTCGTCGACGTCGCGGTGCGTGCGGTGCGTCTTGACCATGGTCGACGCGTCGAGCCGAGCGGCGAGCGGAGCCGAGCGCGGGCTGCGGACGGCGCTGTTTCGTGCCGCTGCGCTCCGGGCAGCACGTCGGGGCAGCCTAGCTAGCGCACATCGATCGTGCCGCGACAACGACTCCCGTGACCGGGTTGTTGCCCTGCAACGTGAAGCCTATGAAACCCGATGATTGAACACGGCTTCCTCGCTCCGCCGTAGCCGCCTCTTGCCGTCGCGCCTTCGCGATGCGCCGCGCCGCCCGCGCCGCCGTGGGCCTGCTCGCCCTGCCTCGGCTGGCCGCCTTCGGCGTCGCGCGGCGCGGGGCGGCGCGGCGCGTGGCGACGGCGTCGACGCCGGGCGACGTGGGCACCTTCATCCCCGCCGCGCGCGAGAACTTCTCGCCGCCGACGCCCGAGGAGCTGACGCCGCGGAGCGAGGCCATGCTCGCGCGCGCGGCGAGGTGCCGCGACGCCTTCCCGCACCGCTTCGTGGCGCCCGCGGAGGCCGCGGAGATGATGCGCGTCGGCGCGACTCTGTGCGACGTCCGCACGGAGCAGCAGGTCCTCGACCACGAGGTCGGCGGCGCGCCGGGCCGCGTCGCCGTCGACTCGCGGCGCCTCGCCCTCGACAACATGGTCATCGCCGGCGGCCCGCCGCCCATGCTCGGCGGCGGCGGCCGCAAGGTCGTCGCCGTCTGCACGGCCGGCCCGAAGTCGGCGATCGCCGTCGAGTTCCTGCTCGAGTTCGGCATCGACGCCTACGCCGTCGACGGCGGCCTCGCCGGCTGGCACGCCGCGGGCCTGCCCGTCGCCGGCCTGCTCGACGACGACGACGACGACGACGACGACTTCGAGTGGGGCTTCGGCGACGACGAGGACCCGTCGGAGACCGTCGAGCTCACCGTGCGGAAGTCCGAGGTCCCCCGCTAGAACGCCTCCTTCCACCCGTTCTTCTTGGCGATGGCGTACCGGTAGGCCCAGTTCTTGCAGCCGTACTCGTCGACGCACGGGTTCCCGTAGACGCAGGAGCACGTCTCCGGGATGCCCGCCTCGGCGTACTCGGACCGCTGCCGCTCCTCCTTGACCTCCGCGCAGAAGACGCGCCGCGTCTTCTGCTGGTATTTCTTGAACTCGTCGTCGTTCTCCTGGATGTAGGCGTAGTACGCCGTCGTCGTCTCGAGGCCCCGGTACGTCTGCTTCGGGTCCTCCTCGACGTAGTAGAACGCGTCGATGCCCTCGTCGAGGAATGTCATCTTCTCCTGGGGCGAGATGGGGCTGAGGAAGATCTGGCATTTCGGCATCACGTCGCTCAGGCAATACAAGTCGTCGACGGCCGCCGCGGTCGTGCTGCCGTCCACGATGTCGAACTCCTCCGCGTACATCTCGTAGCGGATCACGACTTTGCCGTTGCCCAGCTCCTTGCGTCGCCGCGCCTCCTCTTCCTCCGCGGCTTTCCGCGCGGCCTCCTCCTCGGCGGCTTTTCGCGCGGCCGCTTCCTCGGCGGCGGCCTCCTCCTCGGCCTTCTTCGCGGCCGCGAGCTCCGCCTCGCTCGGGCCCTTGGGCACCGCCTTGCCGCCGGCCGCCTTGCCGCCGGCCGCCTTCGCCGCTTTGCCCTTGGCGGCGGCGGCGGTCAGGAACGTGACCTTGAAGGGCTTGCCGCTCTTGCGCGCCGCGGCCAGCGCGTCGTTGATCTCCGCGGACGTGTTCACCGCCGCGCCGTCGACGTCGTAGCAGCGCCAGCCCACGGCGACCTTGCTCTTCTCCGCGAGGCCGCCGGCGTTGACCTTGGACACGCAGCCCGCCTTGCTGAAGGACAGGCCGGCCTTGCTGCCCTTGGGCACCGAGAGCACGACGACGCGCAGCGCGCCGCCCTGCGCGATGGAGTCGTAGAGCGCCGCGTCGAAGCGGCCCTTCGCCAGCTTCTCGGCCTGCGCCTGGTCGATGGAGGCCGAGGCGCCCATGCTTGCTCGCAATACATGTCGATAGTGAAGCCGTGTCGAAACCGCATTGCCATTGCATTTTGCGATAGGTCGCACGGCCTCCGCCGGATCGCGTCGAGGGGATCGCACGCCGCCGGCCGCGGCGCGCGCCCGAGCATGAGCGACGCGAAGCCCGGCGTCATCTACCTCGCGCGGCTGCCGCCGCACGTGCGGCCGGGCAAGGTGCGGCGCCTCCTCGAGCAGCACGGCGAGATCACGAAGCTCTTCCTCGAGGCCGAGGAGCAGAGCGCGGCGTCGAAGCGGAAGAAGCGCGGCAAGCGCTTCGTCGAGGGCTGGGTCGAGTACGCCGACAAGAAGGTCGCGAAGCGCGTCGCCGCGTCGCTGAACACGACGCCGATGGGCGACGGCCGCCACGCCGAGGACCTGTGGGCGATCAAGTACCTCCGGGGCTTCGAGTGGAAGCACCTCACGGAGAAGAAGGCCTACGACGCGCGCGTCCGCGACGAGAAGCTCCGCGTCGAGTTCTCCGCCTCCCAAAAAGCGAACGCGGAGTTCGCCGCGCTCGTCGACCGGCGCGACGCCGCCGCCGCCATCAAGAAGCGCAAGCGCGCACGGGACGACGCTAACGGCTAAGCCGCGCCAGCGCCCAGTCGATCTGGGCCGGGAGCGCGTCCGCGCAGTACTCGTGGAACGCCCAGGCGACGTGGAGCGCCTTCGCGAGCGAGCTGCGGCCCGCCCTCAGGGGCAGGCATTTCGCGGCGACGCAGTACCGACCCTCGTCGCTCCGGCCCGTCGCGTCCGCGGCCGCGAGGACTTTTCGCCAGTCGCTCCGCGTCGGGTCCTTCGCGAGGAAGCCGCGTTCGTCGAGGTGGCCCGCGGCGCCGAGGGCCGCGACGGCGCCCTCGAGGGCCGCGGGCGCGACGCCGAGTCGGTCGCCGAGGTACGCCGCGTCGACGGCCCGCGGCGCGCACTCGGCGAAGGGCGCGCGGCGGTCCGGAGGGAACGCGTCGAAGAACGCGCGCGCGCGCTCGTGGCCGCGCGCGTCGCGGGGCATGCTCGTCAGGGCCAGCAGGTGGTGTCCCCCGGCCTTGTGCCCCGGCGCGACCTGGCTGAAGGCCGCGGCCGCGACGCCCGCGGCGCCCAGGACCTCCGCGAACCAGCCGCCCGACGACGCGCCGAAGGCGACGACGGCCGCGCCGTCGGGCGCGCCCGCGCGGCCGCGCCACGCGGCGACGACCGCGCGCGCGGCCGCGGCGTCGCCGTCGGCCCAGCACCCGGACCGCCGGTCCCGCGACGACAGCGCCGCGACGTCGAAGCCGGCGTCGGAGAAGGCGTCCGCGACGCGCGCCTCCTCGCAGAGCCCGACGCACGCCGGGCAGGCCGGTCCCGGCGCGAAGAAGTCGTAGGCGCTGTGCGTGCAGGCGTGGAGCAGCAGCGCGAGCCGCGTCGCGCCGCCGGCCGCGGAGCGCCAGACGACGTCGACGTCGACGTCGCCGGCGCGCAGCTTTTCCGCGACGGGCCCGGGGAGGCGCGGCGCGGGCGCCGGCGGCGCGGGTACGGGCGTCGCGGCTGCCACGCGCGGCGCGGTGGCTGCTACGTGCGGCGTCGCGGCTGCCACGTGCGGCGCGGTGGCTGCCACTCGCGGCGCCGTGGCTGCCACGTGCAGCGCGGTGGCTGCTACGTGCGGCGTGGTGGGCTTCGGCTGCGAGGCGACCAGCGCCAACGCCGTGAGAACGACGACCGCCGCCGCCCAGGCGCGCCGCCGCCGCCGCCGGAGCGCGGCCTCGGCGCCCATCGTTACAATCGGCTAAATGCCGTGTGGCATCATCATCACGGCTCCACGCCCTCTATCGGCTCACCATTGAATCTGAAGCGCAGAGCCCATTGCCACAAGCGTTTTGGTTGTTGAAGGCTTAATTGAATTTCAAGCGTTTCATGTTGGCTTCTCTCGACGGCCGCTCGAAGCGCTGCCAGCGCTCGTCGAGGTCGGCGGCCCGCCTGGGCGTCGCGCTCGACGCCGAGGCCGCGGTCGAGCCGGTCGGCGTCGAAGCGCGAGCCGCCGTCAGCCGTCGAGAGGCGCCGCTTCGGCGAAGGAGCCCGCTGCGGGCAGCCCAGGTCGAGGGCTGCCCCGACCCGAGCTGCTGCACGTACTTGCGCACAGTCCCGCGAGCGTGAGGTTCAGCGCCGACCATGCCCAAGCTCGTCGTCAAGGTCGACCACACGAAGACGAAAAAGAAGATCCAGAAGGAGAACAAGATCCTCGTCAAGGAGAAGAACGAGGACCGGCACGTCGGCTTCAAAGCCTACGGCGACGACGGCGAGACCGGCGGCACGAAGCTCGGCAAGAACGGCATCGTCGAGTGGAGGGCGGACACGAAGCAGGAGGCCGCTAAGAAGCAGCAGGCGAAGGAGAAGAAGATCTACGACGCGGACCACAAGGGCAAGGAGCACGCCGGCGACAACAAGTTCATCCAGAACTTCGACAAGAACGCGTCCAAGGGCCTGCGGACGATCCAGGTCGGCGCGAAGAGCCCGAACGAGGCGCCGGACCACGACGCCGAGGGCGCCGCGCTCGCGGCCAAGGCCGACGCCATCGCCGACCGCCACCACGCGGAGGACGCGCGCATGAAGGCGGAACGCGAGGCCGCCAAGGCGCAGCGGGAGGCCGACGCGCTGGCGGACAAGAAGCGCATCACGTTCCGGCGGTCCATGAACATGCGCCACGGGTCCGTGCGCTGGAAGCGCATGACGGCCGTCGTCGGCCACAAGGGGAGCACGGACGTCAAGACGCGGGACACGCTGCTCCTCCACTTCCAGAAGATCGGCAAGGGCAAGACGAAGCTCACGCGCAAGGACATCGGCAAGTTCTTCCACGCGCTCAACGGCGTCCAGCCGCCCTTCGACGCGCTGGAATACCTGCGCGCGGACACGGAGGGCGTCACGCGCGAGAACATGCGCGAGAAGGTCGACGACTACAACACGTACATGAAGTCGCGCCGGGACGTCCGCGCGCGCCAGAAGCAGTTCATCGCCCAGTTCGAGCGCTACTACAAGGGCACGGACGCGGGCGACGCGCGGCGCTACCACGAGCGCGACGTCTACAAGATGGTCGCCGAGCTCTGCGGCGAGGAGCACCCGGACGAGTGGGCCATGATCTACGCGTTCCGCGACGTCGGCGGCTACGAGCTGGACTGCGTCAAGCACCGCCACCTCCGCGTCAACGACGCGGCCCAGTTCCTCGAGGCCTACACGGAGCGGCGCAAGTTCCAGGAGCGGGAGAAGGCGAAGCGGCGGGGGCCCATCGGCCACACCTACGCCTGCATCATGGGCCTCTTTGGGCCCAAGGACAAGGCTAAGTATCTCCTGTAGGTCGACGGGCGCCGCGCCGCGGCCCGCGCGAGGCGACGGCCGGCTCGGCCTCGGCGCCCGCCCTCGCCCCCTCGAGCGCGGCCTCGCGGCGCGGGGACGCGTGGTCGTCCCTCCGGCCGACGGCGAGCGCGCCGAGGAGCGCGGCGTACTTGCGCGCGATCGCGGCCGGGGAAAAGCGCGCCTCGACGAGCGCGAGCCCGCGGTCGCGGCACTCCGCGAGGAGCCGGGGCCGCGCGGCGAGCCGCGCCAGGAGCGCGCGGAGCTCGGCGGCGTCGCGGAACTGGCACGGGTAGCTCTCGTCGACGTAGAGCGCGTGCGCGCCCGTGCGCTCGACGACGGCGGCGACGCCCGCGCGCATCGCGTTGGCCATGCGCTGCACGCAGTTGAAGAGCTTCTTCGGCCCCGTCTTCGAGTAGACGAGCACGGCGTCGTAGTTCCGGAAGAGCCGCGAGTACCAGTAGGCCTCGCCCCAGACCGTCCCCGCGAGGTCGCGCGCGACACTGGCCGCGTCGACGCCGAGCTTGCGCGCGAAGAAGGCCGCGTCCCCCGCCCGCGAGCCGTTGACCCGCTCGTGGACGCGCTCCTCGCAGTCGTAGGCCACGCCCGGCACGTCGCCGGCCATGGCGCACAGGTCCTTGGAGAAGCGCGACTTCTCGTGGATCGTCAACACCCGGAGGTCGCCGGCGGGCTCCGCCGCCGCGGGCAAACTCGTCGCGTTCATCAGGGGCGCGAGGTGCTCGACGACGAAGGCCCGCCCCCCGGAGCGCCCCAGGGCCCGGGCGCCGCACCAGGCTTTGGCGTGCGCCGGGTTCTGGACGACGACGGACGCGCCGCGCGGGAAGTCGCGGACGTCGTGGCGGTCGACGCCGCCGCCGGCGAACGCGTCCGCGTCGACGACGTCGACGAGCACGTGGTCGAAGAGCGCGGCAACGGCGGGCGGCGGCGCGGCCTTGACGGCGATGCCCACGTCGTAGCGCGCGCCGGCCGCGCGGACGTCGTCGAACGACGCGAGCGTCACGTCGAACGCCGACGAGTGCCTGGGCAGGAAAAGAGTGATTCAAGTTCGCTTCAACATGAGTGTTCCGCGCGCGCGCGTTCCGGAAAAAGCATTCACGCTTCGAGACCGTTCCAAGAGATGATCGCTCGTCCAAAAATCAGCCGAAACGAGTGGAAAACGGCCGAGAGAGGAGCCTTTGAAGTTGGGAATTTCGCTCTCTTTTCCTGCCCTGACGAGTGCGCCTCGAGGTAGTGCTTGAGCAGGACGCACCGCGACGCCCAGACGCCGCCGGCGCCGATGAGCCGCGGGCGCGCCGTGCAGGCGACGGCGATGCGGCGGCCCGCGGCCTTCCAGGACCGCGGCCGCGGCGGCGCCGCGAGGAGCTCGGCCGCGCGGAGGTCGCCGAGCGTCGCGTTCGCGGGCCGGAGGCCGTCGCCGCCGACGACGGCGACGCCGCCGCAGCGCAGCGCCGCCGCCGGGGCGCCGCATTTCAGCGCGTCCGCCGCTTTGACGCCGCCGCCGCCGCAGCGCTTCCGCCCCTGTTTCGCCGCGGCGCGGCCGACCGCGCCCGGCGCCGCGACGACGGCGCCGTCGAACGCGCAGCCCGCGGCCGCCGGAAGGCCCGGCGGCCCGGCGGCGCCGCGGAGCGCGGCCTCGGCCGTGGCGTTGGCGAGGCCCGCGGCCCAGCGGCCGAGAAACGCGTCCGCGGCCGCGGACCGGCGGAGCGCGACGACGCCGGACCACCGCGCCGTCGCGGCGCCGCGCGCCTTCCCGCCCCGCGTCGCCGCCGCGCCCGTCGCCGCCGCTTGCTTCGTCGCGGCCGTCGCGCCGCAGGCGAGGAACGGCGCCGGGTCGCGCAGCCAGAAGGCGTCCGGCGCGCTGTAGAAGGCGCCCGCCGCGGCCGGATCCGCGAGCGCCCAGCGGAGCAGGCCGACGGCCGCGCGCGGGGGCGCGAGCCGCGCGCGCTCGCGGCGCCGCTCGTCGACGGCGCCGCGCGCCGCCGCGAGCGTCGGCGCGTCGGCGGCCAGGACCTCGAGGCGCCAGCACCAGGGCGACGAGCCCGTCGCGCGCCGGAAGCTCGCCACCCAGGCGCCCAGGAGCGGCGCCGACGCGCGCGACGCGGGCACGACGGCGGTCCAGGACTCGGCGCAGGTCCACCCGTCGGCGACGCGAGCGGCGCAGGCGAGGACCACCAGCGTTCTTGCGGGGCTGCGCATCCTAGCAGGCGGTGCGCATCATCGCCTTTTATGCGTAGCTGCCCATCGATCCCATCGTCATTTTTGGTGCTTGCCGTGACGTCCTTGTTCAAGAAAACGTGTTGCAGCGGATCAAACCAAGTTGAATGTTTGGGTTGCAGCGGATCAAAACAAGTTGCAGCGGATCAAAACATGTTGCAGCGGATCAAAACAAGGCGAGTTTTATAAAAACCCCTAGGATTTACATTATACGGTATACAATGTCATACTATTCCACTACATTATACCGTACCACTTGCTCGGTTCAAGTTGGTGGCCCTACCGAGCCCACGGCCGACACCCCCCCCGCGGTTTCGGCTCGACGGCCCGCGGCCCCGGCGCCCTTGACGTCCACGCGTCCCCGGGGCGCACGGGTGCGTAGACGCGACATGATTTCGATGGTGTTGCGACTCTAGCGAGTCGAGTTTAGGCCTACGCGCGGTGGTGCACCAGCATGATCTCGGCCCAAAACGCAAAGGTTTGACCACGCGCAGCCTCGGGGATCGTTTGTCGACGTCCCAGCACCATACAGATGCAAGGGCTGAGCCGCGGGGCTTTAAATCGCCGTGCTCCCCCCATCCGATGTCCGCGCCCGAACGTCGCGCATACGCTCGGCGAGCGTCAATTTCGGCCATGGGCACCGCGGAACCGCTGCCAGTCGTTCTGAAGCACCCCGGACTCCCCTATCGATGCCACAAGGAATCGCAGCCCACCAGGGCTGGGAAAAAGTGGGGGGCGCGCCCCGCCTCTGCCGCCAAGGCCGCCGTCGTGCCAACGCCGAGGCTGCCCGAAAATTTCGCTCGGACGTCACGGGAAGACTAAAAGCGCCGTTTGATCCTCGAGAGACGG
>NW_008705562.1:641493-657891 GCF_000186865.1 Aureococcus anophagefferens
GAAAACCCGTCTCTCTCGGATCAAAACTAGCACTTTTGGTGCTTGCCGTCCTCATTGTCTTCATGATGCGGCGGCACGCGCCGGCCCGGTACCGCATGCCCACGGCCAGGAGTATGGAGCCCGCGACGTCGTCGATTTTGGACGCGGGGCTCGCCGCGAAGAGCCTCGCGAGCGTCGCCGGCGTCGCGGGCGTCTCGACCTCCAAGAAGTGCTGAAAAGGTGCAGCTCTCACAACGATGGCATCGACCGCCGCCAAGCGGCTCCTCGTGCTGAATCCGAACACGTCTTCAGCCTTCACGGAGAAGATCGCGCGCGTCGCGGCGCGCTGCGCCATCCCCGACGCCGTGGAGATCGAGACGGCGCAACCGAAGACGGGCCCGCGCTCCATCGAGAGCGTCTACGACGAGCTGCTCTCATCCGTGCCGAGCCTCGAGGCCTTCCTCGAGCGCGCCGCGCGGCGGCGCATCGACGGCGTCGTCGTCGCGTGCTTCTCGGACCACCCCGTGCAGCAGGCCCTGAGGGAGGTCGGCGGCCGCGCGGCCGTCGTCGGCCTCCTCGACGCGTCGCTCGCGGCCGCGAGCCTCGCGGGCGACCGCGTCGGCATCGTGACGACGTCCGCGGGCTGGGAGCCGCTCCTCCGGAGCGGCGTCGACCGCCTCGGCTACGGCGACCGATGCCGATCGATCGTCGCCGTCGGCGCGCCGGTCCTCGCGCTCGAGGGCGACGACGACGAGCTCGCGAGCCGCGTCTGCGAGGCCGCGGCGCGCGTCGCGGCGTCGAGCGACGTCGTGATCCTGGGCTGCGCGGGCATGGGCCCGCTGGCGACGCGCGTCGAGGCGGCGCTCGGCGGCGCCGCGGCCGTCGTCGAGCCCGTCGAGGCCGCGGTGCGCGCGTGCGCGAGCCTGGCGCTGCAGGGCCTCGGCTCGTCCGCGGCGCGCCCGCTGTTCCAGCACCACGCGGGGCCCCTCAGCCCGCTCCTCGCGGGCGCCTACGCGAGCCGCGGCGCGGCGCCGGAGGCGCCGTCGCCGGAGGCGCCGTCGCCGGCCGTCGACGGCCACGCGCTCTCCTACTACGACGACGACGCGTCTCCTACGGCGCCGTCGACGCCGCCGCCGACGACGAGGCCGCCGCCGTCGATGCCGCCCGGCCTCGACGACGGCGGTGACGTCCTCCTGTCCTTCGACGACTACGTCAACCCGCGGAGCTAGGTCGCTACCGGTTATGGTAGAGCCGCGGCCGGTTGCCCTTGAGCCCCGTCGTCGTGCCGACGTAGGTCCAGTTGCCCGCGACGCGCTTCTTGCACATGCACGCGTGCTTGTTGGCCATGGCGCACTCCCACTCGTCGCCGCGGACCTCGTAGCGGCACGCGCCCGACGCGAGGCTGCAGGCGTAGAGGACGTCGGCGTCGGCCGTCGCGTCGCCGCCGGCCGCGGACGCGAGGAGCGTCGCCGTGCCGTCGTAGCGGTCCGCGCCCGGCTCCGGCGGCGGCGGCGGCGCGACGATCCGCCGCGTCGCCATGAGGAAGACGACGAGGGGGAGGCCGTCGCCCGGGAGGTCGCCCTCGCCGCAGCCGTCCTCGCCGCCGTCGTCGACGCAGAAGGCGAAGAGGGGCCGCACGCGGAGCAGGTTCGCGTGGAGGTAGGCCCAGTCGTAGGCCGCGAGCACCTCGGGCAGGCGGCCGACGTCCGCCTCGGCGATCTCGACGGAGAAGGCGCTCCAGTCGAGGACGGTGGCGTAGGGCGGCGCGAGGCTCGGGCTCAGGAAGCAGGGCACGCAGCCGAGGGCGACGGCCTCGGAGAGCCGCGGGCTCCAGGGCGAGAAGCCCTCGGTGACGACGCAGTACTTGGCGCGCCGCATGCTCTCCGTGTAGTTGGCCTTGGCCATGAGGAAGCGGACGTCGACGCGCGGGTCCAGCGGCGGCGGCGCGCGCGCGACGCCGCGCTTCGCGCGGAGCGGGCCGCCGGGGTCCCAGGCGTCCGTGAGCGCGCGCCGGAGGTCGTACTCGAGGCCGCCCGCGCGGCCCTCGGCGGCCATGACGAGCGTCTCCTTGCGCGCGTCGGCGTCGAAGAGCGCGAGCAGCTCCGCGCCGCTCCGGCCGGGGGCCCGCGCCCGCCGCCGCCGCCGCCGCAGGAGGAGCGCGGGCGGCGGCAGCGCGACGTCCTTGCGCTCGTCGAAGCACCGGATCTTCGGCGCGGTGTCGCGCGTCGCGGGCGCCTTGTACTGCGTCGGCCGCAGCAGGTGGTCCGCGAAGCGCGCCTCGCGGAAGAGCCAGGGCCCGTGGCGCTTCTCGCCGACGTGGCCCAGGAAGTGGTGCGCGAGGAGCCCCGGGTCGCGCGCCTGGCCGCCGTCGCAGCAGCCGCCGCGCGACGACGCGGCCGTGAACCAGAACGACGCGCCGCCGTCGCGGCCCCAGGTCGCCGACGACGCCGCGACCTTGGCGCGGCACCAGCTCAGCGCGTTGCGGTCGTTGCGCCGGCTCTGGTACATGACGACGGTCGCGTCCGCGTCGCGGGCCTCGGCGGCCGTCCGCGCGCCCCAGCGGCTCCGCGCCTGGGCGGGACGAGAGAGGCTCGACGTCGCTCCAATGTTGGGTGTTCCGCGCGCGCGCGACTCCATGAAAAGCATCCAGGCTTCGAGACCGTTCCGAGAGATGATCGCTCGTCCAAAAATCAGCCAAAACGAGCGGGAAACGGCCGAGAGAGACGTCGGGAACGTCGCGCTCGTTTCCCGCCCGGCTCCGCGCGAGCGCGAGGGGCAGCCAGACCTCCGTGCTCCACTTGCCGTGCGTGAGCGCGAAGGCCTCGGGGTTCCACCACGGCGCCGCGCGGTCGTCCCACGCGAGGCCGCTCGAGCTCCAGGACCCGGGCCGCAGGGCGCCGTCGACGCACTGCGCGCGGCGGGGGGGGAACGCGGGCGTCGCCTCTCCCGCCGCGGCGCGCGCGGCGGACGCGGCGGCGCGTGCGCTCGGGTCCAGCGCGATGCGGTAGCGCTCGCTCGCGCCGCCGGGCGCGAAGAAGGCGAGCAGCGCGTCCCAGGCGCCGGGCAGCGCGACGGGCTCGAGCTGGCGCAGGCTCGCCGGCAGCCAGTCCGGCGCCGCGGCGCCGGCGACGCGCACCGCGACGACGAAGCGCAGCCACGAGGTCCGCATGCAGCACGACGAGCAAGCGTAATCACGGCGACGCTCGACGATGATGGGCGCCCGTCATCACGCGCAGCCCATCAATTTCTGTTTCAACTTTAGCAAGTTGCTTGGCTCGTCCGTCCTGCTGACGTGCTCGACGATCCGGACGACGGCCTTGTCGTCACGCCAGGATAGCCGCCGCGCCAGCGCGATCCGACCAGGCGCACATCCGGCAACCACCATGTACGGCTTGGCCTCCGCCGCAGAGGGCCGCACGGGAGCCTCCACATCTCGGGCCAAGGCGTCGTGAAGCTGTGCGATGGTTGTACGATACCGAAATTACAATCGTGCTTAAGGCCGCCAGTACAAGGCGCCGTTCCGGGTGAAGCAGCGAGGCGCGCTCTCCGTCGTGGACCTCGATGAAGACGTCGTCGCGTTCGCGCGGAACCTCTCGAAACGGCCCAAGTACACGTCGGGCAAGAAGAAGGGCAAGTACATCGAGAAGAGCTTCTACTCCCCGCACACCTGCCTGAACGCGGCGGCCAAGAAGGAGGTGCTCGACGGGCTGCCGGAGTACGTGAAGGAGGCCGTCGAGCGCGCCATGGCTCGCATCGACAAGGACAAGGTCACGCGCGCGTTGGTCGACACGTTCGTGGAGGGGTCCGCGCCGAAACACGTCGACAGCCTCATCACGATGAAGCTCGCGGTCCGCGGCGGGCGCGTGATTCAGGTGTACATCTCGCAGCGCGTGCTCGACTCCCTCGTCGACGAGCTCGGCGACCTCTACGTGGGCTCGCCGCACCTCGACGCCGTGATCAAGGCCCTCTACGCGGACACGACCAAGTTCTACTCGCTCGCGCTGGGCATCGTGCCCGGCAAGCTGGCGGACACGGTCGAGAACGACTGCATCAAGATGGCGAAGGAAGAATTCGGGTTCAAGGTCTGCGCGCAGAGCAGCCGACTAGACGGCAGAATCAAACCGAAGCGCGGCGAGAAGAAGCCCGCCGGCTTCGGCGCGGTCGTGGCAGCGGGCATAGCGCGCAACAAGAAGGAACCGAAGGACCAGAAGCTCAAGTGCCCCAGCGGATGCGGGGTAGTACCCTTCTTCAACCTGGCCGCTCTGTCGAGACATCTGAGCGCGTGCACGGGTCCCAATTTCTGGACACGCAAAGCTGCGTGTCGGGCTCGCTCGCGCGCCGCGACGCGCGCGAAGAAGACGGGCAAGCCCATCGAGAAGATCCCGAAGAAGTGGCGATCTTGGCGCCGGGAGCACTTCGTCCGGCGCAAAACTTATCCTCTGAGGGCGAAGCTCGCAGTGTCCAAGAAGGCGAAGCTCGTAGCGTCCAAGAAGCCCAAGTCCAAGGCCGCGAAGAAGGCCGCCGCGAAGAAGAAGGCCGCCGCGCTCAAGGCCGCCGCCAAGCCCGCGTCCAAGAAGCCCGCGTCCAAGCCCGCGTCCAAGCCCGCGTCCAAGAAGCCCGCGTCCAAGGGCTCCAAGAAGTCCGCGAAGCCCGCCGCGAAGAAGCCGACGGTGACGAAGTCCGTGTCCCAGAAGCCCGCGGCCAAGGCGCCCTCCAAGAAGGCCATCAAGGAGCAGAAGCGCCAGGCCAAGGAGGAGCAGAAGCGCCAGGCCGCGGAGAAGAAGGCGAAGAAGGCGAAGAAGCGCGTCCACGACAGCGACGACTCGAGCGTCGGCGAGGACGACTTCGACAAGCAATTCGCCCCGGCCAAAAAGAAGGCCAAGAAGGTCCAGTTCAAGGTGCCCTCGCCGTTCGACGAGGACACGGACTAAGACGACGACCACGACCACGAAGACGACGACCACGACCACGAAGACGACGACCACGACCACGAAGACGACGACCACGACCACGACGGCCCGCGCGCGCGCGTCCGACCCAACACAAGGTCCGATCGTATGGCGAGTAGGAGCGTGTGGGGTCGTAACAAAAGACGAGTTAGGCGCATTTCGGGCAGCGCATCTCGGCGACGCAGCGCGAGCAGCGGCAGAGGAACCCGTAGTCCGCGAGCGCGGCGCGGCGCTCCTGCCAGGGCGCGTCCGTGTCGACGTAGGCGATCGTGAGCTCGTCGCCCGCCGCGACGGCCCGCCGCGCGACGAGCGACGCGCGGAGCGGCGCGCCGAAGCGGCCGGGCCCGGGCTCGCCGCCGGGCTCCGAGGGGGCCGCGTAGAGCACGTCGCAGCTCTGGTCGCAGGCGTGGTTCGCGCAGCAGATCGTCGAGTAGAGCGCCGTGCCCTCGAGGGGCGGCATGCCGTAGGCGCCGCCGCCGCCGTCGTCGGTGCCGTCGCCGTCGTCGGTGTCGGCCGTCGCGTCGTCGTCGGCGTCGCCGTCGTCCGGCGGCGGGCAGCCCGCGAGCGCGAGCTGCGCGCGCAGCGCCCGCTCGTCGGCGCCCTCGACGCGCGCGAGCTCGTCGCCGTCGCGGAGGAGCACGAACGTCGGGAGCGCGCCGGCCTCGAAGCGCGCCGCCGCGTCGGGGACCTCGTCGACGTCGACGGCGACGAAGCGCGCCTCGGGCAGGGCCTCGGCGAGGGCGGCGAAAGCCGGCGCCATCGCCCGGCAGGGCGCGCACCACGCCGCGGAGAACTTGACGACGGCGACCGCGCCCGGCGCCGCCGCCAGCCGGTCGACGTCCTCGAGCGACGCCGCGCGCGCCACGGCGCCCCCGTCCTCCGCCTCGTCCTCGTCGTCGTCGTCGTCGTCGTCGTCCTCCGCCTCGTCGTCGTCGTCGTCGTCGAGGGGGTGGCGGAGGCGCACGCCGACGTTGTTCTGCTCGAAGGTGCCGACGATCCTCGCGAGCCACTCGGGCGTGACCTGGGCAGCACGAGGGTGATTCAACGTCGCTTCAACGTGAGTGTTCCGCGCGCGCGCGTTCCGGAAACAGCATCCACGCGTCGAGGCCGTTCCGAGAGATGATCGCTCGTCCAAAAATCAGCCGAAACGAGTGGAAAATGGCCGAGATAGGAGAGTTGGGCATGTCGCTCTCTCGTGCTGCCCCGACCACGACGTCGGCCGCGTTGGCGAAGCCCCGCGCGGCGAGCGCGTCGCGCAGCAGGGGCGCGGCGTCGCCGCAGAGGCGGCGCAGCGCCTCGCCGAGGAGCGCGCCGTCGCGCGCGTCGTCGCCCCGGAGCGCCGCGGCGTCGGCGACGACGCGGTCCCAGGGCACGCGCGTGAACGGGAGGAACGCGGCCGCCGCGGCGCCGTCGGCGAGCGCCGCCGCGACGACGTCCGCGGCCAAGAACAGGATCTCGTTGCTCTCCGTCGCGAGGATCTTGTAGCGCACGAGCGGGTCCGCCGCCGCGTCGGCCTCGGCGACGGGGCCGACGCAGAGCGCGCGGTGGCACCGGCGCCGGTGCGCGTCGCGGCACGCCGCGGAGCAGTAGAGCTCGCCGCAGCCGTCGGCGCAGCGCGCGACGGGGCCGCCGCCCCGCGCGACGGCGGCGTCCGCGGCGACGCGCGGCGACGCGCCCGCGGCGACGGCCTCGAGCAGGTCGCGGCCGAGGTCCAGGAACGCGAGGCACTCGCCGCAGACGAGCGCCGCGTGGCGGTTCGCGAGGTCCTGCATGGCGACGAGCGGCGCCTCCACGAGGATCGTCTCGCCCGCCGCGAAGTCGCGCGCGGCGAAGAGGCCGCGGCCGTGGAGCGGCGACCGCTCGACGCGCACGCCGGACATGTCCGTGGCGTCGGTCGCGTCGGCCGCTTTCGACGTGTCGAGCAGCGCCGCCATGGTCACGCTATCGAGCGACTGCGTCGTCGTTTCCACGAGCGCGGCCATCGATCGTTCGGAGCGTCAACAACCATGCTCGTGAATGTCGCCAAGGCCGCAGAATGAAGTCAACGAGGACGACAACTTTGTCCTCGACATCGAAGAGTTGCACGTAGTTGCGAGAGCTGGTCTGAGGCTGGTCGGGTCGCTTCGGATCCTCGGGGCAGCCCTCACGACCGACGATGGACGTCCTCGCCCGCGCGTCGTCCTGCCTCCCGAGCTTCATGGTCTGCACGAACCAGACCGACGACGCCCCCGTGTGCTGCGCCGCCGAGGAGGACGACTCGCTCGAGGGCCTGGCCGGCCGCAAGGCGTCGCTCAGCGCCGCGCAGACCGACCGCGTGCGCGGGCTCATGGTCGAGCGGCGCGCGTCGGAGGCGGAGGCCGCGCCGCCGCCGGCGGAGGCCGCGCCGCCGGCGGAGTCGCCGCCGGCGAAGCGAGCCGACGCGCGGCCGTCGTGGCTCGCGGAGGTCACGGGCCCGTCGCTCTGGAACCTCTTCGCGTCGGCCGACGACGAGCCCGACGAGCCGGCGGTCGTCGTCGCGCCCGCGGACCCGCCGCCGGCGGCGACGCCCGCGCCGGTCGCCGGCCAGTCGCTCCGGAACCTCTTCGCGTCGCCCGACGACGACGCCGCGCCGGCGCCCGCGCCGGAGCCCGCGCCGGAGCGGACGCCGGCGCAGCCCGAGGAACCCGCCGAGCCCGCCTACCGCGTCCTCCACGACCTCTTCGGCGGCCCGAAGGACGCGCCGCCGCCCGAGGCGACGCCCGACGCCGACGCCGAGCCCGCGGGGTCCAAGGTCTGGGTCTGACCGTCCGACGCCCCCCCGCGGTCGTATAGACGGCGATTAGGAGGGGCGCGCGCGCCGCGTCGCCGCGCGCGGATAAAGGAGGGAGGGGCCTACGCCGTCGGCTGGGCCGCGGGCGCGTCGCCCGCGGGCCGCGGCGCGGCCGCGGCCTGCCCCGGCGGCGTCCTCGGCGCGGGCGTCATCTTGCAGATGCGGCCCTGCTTCGTGCCGTAGACGATGCCCGCGCCGGGCACGGGGTGGAACCGCGCGATGTTGACGTCGTCGCCGACCTCCTTGCGCGTGTCGACGCGGACCATGTCGCCGACGCGGTACATCACGGAGACGACGCGGGGGACGCCGTCGCCGAAGGTGCCGTCGCCGCCGCGGCTGTGGCCCAGGAGCACGAGGGACGCCGTCGGCGACAGCTTGACGGACGTGACGATGTCGGATCCCGCCGTCTCGCCCGCGGCGCCGGAGAAGGAGTGGTCATCGAGCGCGGCGGCCTGGAGCAGGGCGCCCTCGCCGTCGTCGGCGGCGTCCTCGAGGGACACGACGACGAGGTGGGGCTTGTAGCGGCCCTTGAGGCGCTGGCGGCCGCCCGGCGAGCCCGCGCGGTCCGCGGGGGCGACGGCGCCGTCGCGGCCGCCCGGCGACGCGCTGTCGCCGGACTCGTCGCCGTCGCGGCGCCGCGGCGGCGTCCGCGGCGCGCCGCGGCCGAGCCAGCCGCGCGCCCCGCCGCCGCGCGCGTAGACGCGCCACCAGGGCAGCAACGGCGCGTCGCGGCGCGGCCGCGCGCCCGGCGACGCCGGCGCGGCCGGCGCGCGCGCGCGCGCGCGCGCGGCCGCGGACGAGAACGACGGCAGGGGCCACGCGGCGGCCGCCGCGGCGCGCGCGGCGCCGCCCGCGAGGCGCCGCGGCGGCGGCGGCGGCGGCGCGTCGCCGCGCGGGTGCCGCGGCGGCGGCGCCGGCGGCGCGTCGCCGTCCGGCGGCGCGTCGCCGTCCTGGTCCGCGTAGGGCAGCCACAGCTCCGCGCAGGAGCAGAGGAAGCGGCCGCAGGGCGACACGTCGAAGCCGCCGTCGTTGTAGAAGAGCGCGCGCCGGAGCACGCACCGCGGCCGGCGGCTCACGGCCCGGCCGCTCCCGGCCACGGGCGCGAGCAGGGGCGGGTCGCCCGCGGCGTCCTCCGTCGGCCCGCGGACGCTCGTCGGCGACGACGGCGAGCCGCCGCCGGCCGGCGCGCCCGCGTCCGCGCGCGCGGCCTCGACGTCGAAGTCGCAGAGCATGAGCTGGAAGGTGATGCGCGGCGCGTCGCCCTCGTTGGCGCCGTTGTTCGCCGCGCCGACGATGATCGCGTCGCGGCTCGGGAGGAACCGGAGGCACCGGATCGGGTGCGGGTGCGTGAACTCGCGGCGCGGCGCCGCCCCCGTCGCGTAGTGCCAGAGGTAGATGGACGTGCCCGCGGCGACGGCGAGGATGTCGCCCGCCGGGTGGAAGCTCAGCGAGATGATCGCGCGGTCGAACTCCGCGCGGCGGACGCACCGCCGCTCCCGCGCGTCCCAGACGCGCGCCTCGAAGCCCAAACAGCCCGACGCGACGACGTCCGGGAGGAACGGGTGGAACTTGACGGTCCAGGGCGTCCGCGGGTGGCCCACGAGCGTCGCGGCCACGCGCCCGGACTCGAAGTCGACGACCTTGACCGTGTGGTCGCCGTGCGTGCTCGCGAAGCGCTTCAGGTCGGGAGAGAACGCGACGGAGATCGTCGACTTCGTCGTCGGCGGCAGCGCGAGGTACTCGGCGCGGCAGTGGGACGCGCAGCGCAGCTCGCTGAGCTCGCGCCGGAAGATGCGCTCCGCCTGCTGGCGCCAGGCCTGGCACACGACGAGCGCGCCTGCGGGGGGGGGGGGGTCGTCCGCGCGCGCGCGGGGGCGGCCCGGGACGCGGGTCGCGTCACCGAGGCCCGCGGGGTAGCCCAGCGCCTCGATGATGAGCGACGGCAGGAACGACGGCATCTCCGGGGTGCCCGGCGCCTCCTCCTCGTCGTCGCACTGCATGCGGTCGTCGTCGTCCTCGAGCGACGCCTTCGTCGTCACGGACCGGGGCGAGGGGCTCATGTCCATCTTCATCGTCGGCCGGGGGTCGTCCGGCGCGGAAGGTCGCGGGGGGCGCCCGGGGTTCGGCTCGCAAGGTCGCGGGGGGCGCCCGGGTCGGCTCGCGGGCCGCGAGAAAGTCGAGTGCTGCCGGCCGCAAACACAGCCGTCGAGTGCCGGCCCGCAACTCTGAGACCAGAGACGGACGCTGCCGCAAATATCGACATCACCACAGTCGTTGGCCATGTCCGGCATGGCCGCGAAGGGCTGCCCCGCGGCGCGCGTCGCCGTCGTCGCGCTCCTCGCGAGCCGCGCGCTCGCCCACGTCGTCTACCCGACGCCGGAGCCGACGCCGGAGCCGACGATGATCCGCACGGAGGTGGGCTACGACTCGAAGACGTGCCGCGGCGGCCTCTGCACGCGCGACGCGACGCGGACCTGCGTCGACGAGTCGCCGGGCTGGGTCTTCACGTTCCCGAGCGGCGGCAACTCGACGTGCTTCGGCCTCTGCTACAGCTCCGTGAACCGCAACATGTTCCACAACCGCACCGCCAAGTTCTCGTGCGAGGTCGCGGTCGACGCCGGCGTCCCGCGGCCGCGACGATGTTCGAGAGATTTTGGGTGGGAAACCAATGAGAACTCCGACCCCGTCGCACGTGGTAGGTCGACACGGACATGGACGCCGCGCTGGCCAAGGGGGGCGTCTGCCGCGCGTGCCGGTCAGGGCAGGACAAGAGAGCGAAATTCCCAACTTCAAAGGCTCCTTTCTCGGCCGTGTTCCACTCGTTTCGGCTGATCTTTGGACGAGCGATCATCTCTCGGAACGGTCTCGAAGCGTGGATGCTTTTCCCGGAACGCGCGCGCGCGGAACGCTCACGTTGAAGCGACGTTGAATCTCCCTTGTCCTGCCCAGGTGCCGGTCGAACTGCTACGAGGCCTGCCTGCCCTTCCCGACCATTCTACCGTCGCCCGTCCCGTCCCAGACCTTCGAGCCCACGGGCGCGCCGACGGCGAACCCGAGCGACGCGCCGACGGTGTCCCCCTACCCGACGGAGGCGCCCACGGACGCGCCCAAGCCCCTGCCGACGATCGTGCCCTACCCGGCGCCGACGCGCGTGCCCTACCCGCGGCCCACGCGCGTGCCCCGGCCCCTGCCGACCTACGCGCCCACGCGCGTCCCGACGGCCGAGCCGACGCCCGCGCCGAGCGACGTGCCCACGTCCCAGCCCTCGCCGCAGCCGTCGGTGACGCCCGCGCCGTCGGCGACCTTCGCGCCGACGGCGACGCCGACGACGGCCGAGCCCAGCGCGTCGCCGACGATCAGCCACCCGCCGACGTCGTGCCCGACCTCCGCGCCGACGTCGGAGCCGTCCGCGGGCCCGACGGCGACGCCCGCGCCCTCGGCCGTGCCCACGTCCGTGCCCACGGGGCGCCCGACCGCGGGGCCCTCCGCGGACCCGACGCTCGCGCCGACCTCCGCGCACCCCTCGGCCGCGCCGACGTCCGCGCCCACGAGCGTGCCCACGGCGCGCCCCTCCGCGGCGCCCTCCGCGGAGCCGACGCTCGCGCCCACGAGCGCGCCCACGTCCGCGCCCACGTCCGGCCCGACGTCCGCGCCGACCCTGGCGCCGTCGACCCTGCCGCCGACCGCGGCGCCGGCGGCCGCGGGCCGGCGCCGGCGCGGCCTCCTCTCCTTCCTTCGGAACCCGTTCCGCCGCGGCCGTTAACGCGGCCGCCGGAGCGACGCCTAACAAAAAAACATCAAACTTGAACCCCGATAAGAAAGGCAGCCCAGCGCGACGATGCTTCGCGCCGCTGCGCTCGCGCTCGGCGCTCTCGGCGTCGCCCAGGAGCTCGAGATCTGGTCGCCGGCGGCCGGGTCCGTGACGAGCGGGCGCGACGTCGACCTCGGCTTCCAGCTCACCCTGCCCGAGGAGACGCCGTCCGACGCCTGCGAGCTCTGCGTGTCCGTCGGCGACGAGGTGCTGACCTGCCAGGGCCTCGAGGTCATGCTCACGGAGCAGCTCGCGCTCCAGGACCTGCTGCCCGGGACGCGCGAGCTCCGCCTGGCGCTCCGCTGCGGCGGCGGCGCCGCGCCGGTCGAGGCGTCGGCGACGGCGGTCTTCGTCGTCGGCGCGGACGCGGCCACGGGCGCCGTCGACGTGGACATCACGGCGGCGCGCGCCGGCGGCGACCCCTGGCGGGCCGCCGTGCCCGGCGCGGCGAACGCGAGCGGCGGCCGCGCGGCCTACTTCTCCGCCGTCTACGACACCAAGTTCTGGTCCGCGCGGGGCTCGATGCCCGGCGTGCCCGGCAGCGGGCCCGGGTCCACGGCGGCGGCGGCGGCGAACGCGCGGGCCGCCGTCGAGGCTCTGGTTTCCGAGCTCGGCGTCGCCGTGGTCCTGGACGCGCCCTGCGGCGACATGACGTGGATGGCCGCCGCGGATCTCGGCGCCGCGCGCTACGTCGGCGCGGACATCGTCGCCGACGTCGTCGCGCGGAACGCCGCGGGCCACGCGTCGCCGGCGCGGCGCTTCCTCGAGCTCGACGTCGCGGACGCGGCGTCGGTCCCCGCGCTCCGCGCCGCGGCCGCGGCCGGGCCCGCGCTCGTGCTCTGCCGCCACCTCCTCTTCCACCTCCCGCCCCGGGACGGCCTCGCCGCGCTGCGCCACATCCACGCCTCGGGCGCGCGCTGGCTCCTCACGTCGACCTACCTCAAGGCCGACGAGCTCGCGCGCGGCGGCGGCGACTTCGTCCTCGCGTCCGGCCACAAGACGAGCCTCCTCAAGCCGCCCTACTGCGCGCGGGACCCGGAGCGCCTCTACCGCGACGCGCCGGACACGCCCGACCAGTACCTCGGCCTCTGGGACCTCGCCAAGGGGCCCGTCGCGACGGGCTGCGGCGACGTCGACGCGGACGACGGGAGTAACGCGGACGGCTAGCACCCGGCGGCGACGTAGCGCGCGACGCGGCGCCGCGCGCGGGTCCAGGCGCGCGCCGCGGCGACGAGCGGCGCCGCGCGCCGCGCGCCGGCGCCGCGGCGCGCGCGCGCGGCCGCGACGAGCGAGTCCGCGAGGCTCGGCCGTCGCGCCGCGACGACGACGCCCTCGCCCGCCTCCGGCCGCCCGACGGCCGGGGGCCCGGCGGCGCCCGCGCGCCGCGGCGGGCGCGCCGCGGCGGCGGCCGAGCGCCGAGGTTTCCGCCCGAGGAGCAGCGCGAGGATCGCGGCGACGATCCGCAGAAGCCCCTGGAACACGTCGACGTCCGTGGTCGACGCATCGGACTCGGTCCTCCAGCGCTTGACCAGCGGGGAATCCGACGCGTCGGGCTCGGTCCGCCGCGGCTCCGGCGTCGGCGGCTCCTCCGGCGTCGGCACCCATCGCCGCGCCGCCGTGGGGATCTTTTTCACTAGGAATTCCTAGCGGCGACCAGGGCTGCTCTTGCTCGTCGCGCCGCGCCGGCGCGTTCGTGATGTCGGCCAAGACCATCGTTTGTTCCGACGCGGCGCTCCGTAACTGATTCTTCACCCGGTCGAGCGCGGCACCGCCGGCTAGTTGCCCTTGGACGGGATGCGCGAGGTTACGCGGGCATCGCGGGGGCCCCTAGGGCCCCGCGGCGTCGACGATGGCGGCGACGAGCGCGTCGACGGTCGCCGGCTCGTGCTTGGCCGTGACGGCGACCTTGAGCGCGAGGGGCTTGGGCCGCATGGCCGGGAGCGCCGTGTTCTTCGTCGCGCGGCCGTAGACGGACTCGTCGTACTTGGACACGCAGCAGCAGAAGCCGCGGTCGATGAGCGCGTCGACGAGGTCCTCGAGCGCGCGGAGGTCCGCGCCAGGCTCCCGCGGCCGCGAGAGCTTGAGGAGCGCGAAGGGCACGTCGTTGGCGTCGTCGGAGACGAGCGTGAGCTTCGGGTGGGCCTTGGCCGCCGCGAAGACGAGGACGAGCTTCGTCTTGAGGCGCCACGCGTTCTCCCGGAGCCGCGCGAACGGCGGGTCCTTGGCGACGAGCGCGAGCGCCGCGAGCCCCGCGGCGCTGTAGAAGGGCGGCGCCGCCGCGGAGAAGCAGTAGCCCGCGCCGCTGAGCCGCTGGTGGTCGATGACCTCCTCCGTGCCCACGCAGAGGCCGCCCAAAGACCCAAAGGCCGGCGACATGTCGACGGTCGTGATCTCCACGGCTTTCGGGTCCGCGACGTCGAAGAGCTCCTTGATGCCCCGGCCCGTCGACCCGAGCACGCCGACGCTCAGCGACTCGTCGAGGATGAGGCGGTAGCCGTAGGCGTCCTTGAGCCGGAGCAGCTCGTCGAGCGGCGCGACGTCGCCGACGTCGCGAGAGACGGCCTCGCAGACGACGAAGCGGCGCTGCGTGCCCGGCGCGCGGCCCTTGGCCGCGTCGTCGGCGGCGACGGCCGCCAGCACCCGCTCGAGGTCGCCGGCGTCGTTGTGCTTGTAGGGCAGCACCGTGGCCCGCGACAGCACGCAGCCCGTGCGCAGCGGCTCGCAGACGCCGTCGTCGACGACGAGCAAGTCGCCGCGCTTCGCGAACGCCGCGACCGTCGACGTGCAGCAGCTCGCCGAGTCGCTGAAGGCGATGGCGCGCTCGACGCCCAAGAACGCCGCGACCTCGACCTCGAGCTGCTCGTGGACGTCGATGGACCCGTAGAAGCCGCGGGGGCCGCAGGACCCGCAGCCGTACTTGGTCAGCGCGGCGGCGGCCGCGTCGCGGACCTCGCGCGCGCCGGACATGCCCAGGAAGTCGAAGGACGCGCAATTTAATAGCTTCGTCGGCGCGGCCTCGGACCCGGAGAAGAGGCTCGCGAGGCCCGTCGACGACCGCCGCTTGCCCCGGAGCGTCACGAAGCCCCGGTCGTCCGCGGACTCGACGACCTTCCAGCGGCCCACGATCTCGCTCGCCGCGCCGCTCAGCGCGGGCACGAGGGGCTCGGGCTCCCAGTCGTCCACGAGCTCGTCGACCTCCCGCCGGCTCAGCTTCGGCGCCTTGGCGGCGCGGCGGCCGCAGAGGAAGAGGTACGCGAGGAAGCAGATGAGCACGGTCTCGATGAAGACGTGCTCGGGCGCGTCCTCGAGCAGGTGCGTCCACCAGGCCGCGTAGGCCGGCGCCGCGATGCGCGCCGCGGCGCGCAGCTCGCCGGCCTTGAGCGACGCGACGAAGGCCGCGCCGCTCGGGGGCGCCGCCGGCGACGCGGTCGTCGTCGTCGTCCGGCGCGCCCAGGGCGCCCGCGCCGAAGCGAGCGCGAGCGACGCGACGAGGAGCAGGCGGCGCATCTGAGCCGAGCGGTGCGGCGCGCGACGACACACCAAGCACACCCGTCAGCGCCACCTAGAGAACCGTGCCCCGCCAGCCGGGGGGTTTGCGGCCAGCCAGCCAGCCGGGTTTTGCGCCGGCAGACCCGCCAGCTCCTCGGTTCCCCGGCGGCCCACCGGCCGGCAGGCCAACCGGGCCAAAATCTCCGGCCGGCGGGCCGCAGGCCCGCCGGCCGGAGCCCAGCCGGGCTAGCGACCGATTTTCGGTTAGGCTGGTGCGGTTCGCGCGGTCCGGGCTCCGGACCGATGCCACGTCGGTCGTTTTGAGTCGTCTCTTCTCGTTCTTTCGACGGGTCGGAGCCCCCGGGGGGCAGGGGCGACTCGCCGCACAAAAAGACGCAGGAACCCCGACCGTCTACGGACCGGCGGGGCCCGTACTCGCGAACGGGCGGTATCTCCGGGCTCCGAACCGATGCCACGTCGGTCGTTTTGAGTCGTCTCTTCTCGTTCTTTCGACGGATCGGAGCCCCCCGGGGGCGTGGGCGACTCGCCGCACAAAAAGACGCGGGAACCCCGACCGTCTACGGACCGGCAGGGCCCGTATTCGCGAACGGGCCGTATCTCCGGGCTCCGAACCGATGCCACGTCGGTCGTTTCGAGTCGTCTCTCCTCGTTCTCTCGGCGGATCGAAGCCCCCCGGGGGCGTGGGCGACTAGCCGCACCAAATAACACAGGAATCTCGACCACCTACGGGTCGGCGGGGCCCCGAATCGAGTACGAGGCGGTTCTCGAGGCACGGAACCGGCCCTACGGCGGCAGTTTTGAGTCGAGAGGCTTCGACCGTGGGCTCTAGGAGGTTGGTTCCGTCGACGGGGCTGTCCGTGATGCCATCTAGCCATAGGTTTTTGGCACCAGAAGTGCCCGAAAAGCCGTATTCTTTGTTTCGAGGCCCATCGAGCGGCCGTAAAATAGGCATATTTTCGGCGAACCGGGTCGGCTAAAGTGGAAGTGCCGGCCTCGAGAGTTGCAACTAACATGTTCCTTGGGATCGAGACCGGTAGATTCACCATCGAGGGGTCTATTCGGAGCAGTTCCGGGCATCTACGCACCCAGACTGGGCCAAAATACGAAAATGTCGACTTAAAATGCGGATTTTATTCTAAATTGCGCAACTCTCTCGCGTTTGGGGTTGCCTTTTGTCCAACGCGTCCAGCGATACCGGGCTGACGACCGGAGGAGGCCGCCTTGAGGTCCTATACCAACATCCGACCCCTGGCGGACCCTTGCTAGCCAGGAAACTGGGGAATCTGGCCGGGGGTTCTGGGGATTTGGGCCAGTTGGGGGCTCCGGTAGGGGTCGGATGT
>NW_008705562.1:657941-662177 GCF_000186865.1 Aureococcus anophagefferens
GGTCGTCAGCCCGGTATCGCTGGACGCGTTGGACAAAAGGCAACCCCAAACGCGAGAGAGTTGCGCAATTTAGAATAAAATCCGCATTTTAAGTCGACATTTTCGTATTTTGGCCCAGTTTGGGTGCGTAGATGCCCGAAACTGCTCCGAATAGACCCCTCGATGGTGAATCTACCGGTCTCGATCCCAAGGAACATGTTAGTTGCAACTCTCGAGGCCGGCACTTCCACTTCAGCCGACCCGATTCGCCGAAAATATGCCTATTTTACGGCCGCTCGACGGGCCTCGAAACAAAGAATACGGCTTTTCGGGCACTTCTGGTGCCAAAAACCTATGGCTAGATGGCATCACGGACAGCCCCATCGACGGAACCAACCTCCTAGAGCCGCCGGTCGAAGCCTCTCGACTCAAAACGACCGCCGTAGAGCCGGTTCCGTGCCTCGAGATCCGCCTCGTACTCGATTCGGGGCCCCGCCGACCCGTAGGTGGTCGAGATTCCTGTGTTATTTGGTGCGGCTAGTCGCCCACGCCCCGGGGGGGCTTCGATCCGCCGAGAGGACGAGAAGAGACGACTCAAAACGACCGACGTGGCATCGATTCGGAGCCCGGAGATACCGCCCGTTCGCGAATACGGGCCCCGCCGGTCCGTAGACGGTCGGGGTTCCCGCGTCTTTTTGTGCGGCGAGTCGCTCCCGCCCCCGGGGGGCTCCGATCCGTCGAAAGAACGAGAAGATCCTGCGGCGTTGAGCCGCGTAATCGCCAAATTTGACCATTTTTGCCTTCAACTTGCATTCAAAATACGCCTCTGGCAAGCCAGCCAGCCAGCCGGGTTTCGACCCGGCCGGAAGCAAGCCGGCCAGAGAGGCCTAGGGAGACGGGATTGGGCCGGCCGGCTGGACCCAAGCCAGCCGGGCAAAATCGCCGGCCGGTTGCCGTCGGCCTTTAGCCGGCGGGGCACGGTTCTCTAGCGCCACCCGCCGCCGGCGAGCCGGATGTTGAAGTCAAAGCGCCGATTTTGCCGCAAAACTATGGGCTTGCGATGCGCCGTTCGCCCTGCTAGACCTTGCTGAGCGCGCCGGTGTGCGTGGCACGGTGCCGTAACAACAGCGCCTGACGACCCGACGCCAACAGACCTCTCTCGAAGGGCATCCGACGCAAGATCAGCAGCCGAAAGCATCAGCCGCAGCGGAAAGACATGGAAGGGCTCCCGGTCATCCCCATCGTGGCGCAGTTCCTCGACTCGAGCTCGGCGCTGCGGCTGCTGCGGTCGTGGAAGGGCGCGCGCGCCGGTTCCCTGACGCCCGCGGGCAAGTACCGCCTCTGGACCTTCGACTGCTGCGGCGACCGCCAGGAGCGCGCGCTGTCGTCGCGCTGCGACCCGGGCTCCGTGCGCGTGCTCCGGGTCCACCTGCGTCGCGGCGACCGCGACGGCTACGGCGCCGCGCTGCGGGCCTCGCGCGGCGCGGTCCGCACGTCGACGTGGGACGACACGACGTGGACGGCCCAGGACGGCAAGTTCTTCTTCCGCAAGTCGAACTTCGCGAACTGCGAGGCCGTCTGCGTCGTCGGCGCGCCGCGCCGGAGCCGCATGTGCCAGGTCCACGCCGGCGCGGCGCTGGCCGCCGGCGTCGGCCTCGACCTCCGCGGCCGGGGCAACGTGCTGACGCGCGCGAGCGGCATCTGCGCGGTCTTCGCCGTCGCCGCGCGGCCGCTGTGCTTCCGCCTGCGCGTCGGCGACCACGGCGAGACGTTCACGTGCGCCTTCGCCGCCGGCGGCCACCGCCACGGCAGCTCGAACTTTTGCCGCGTCGGCGGCGGCGACGGCTCCGACTCGGACGACTCGAGCGACGCCGACTCGGACGGCGAGACCGTCGACGCGCGCGTCGACGTGCTCCGCGTCTTGGACGCGAGCGGCTTCCGCATCGACGACGTCGCCCCGTCGACCGTCGAGTGGGTCCTCGACGCGTCCATCGGCGCCGACTTTTACGACGGCGACCGCCGCGACGCCATCAGCGGGCCGCGCGTCGTCTTCGGCGCGTTCCGCCTGCTCCTCTTCCCCCACGGCATCGAGGGCCGGCGGCGGGACCGCGCCGCCTTCTTCCTGCGGCTCGAGCTCTACGGGGTCGTGCTGCCGACGGAGACGCGGCGCTACGACGTCGCGGTCGACGGCGCCCACGTCGGGACCATCGCCCACAAATTCGCCCTCGACGACGAGCTCGCGGGCCTCGTCGACGTCGGCGCGTCCGCGGAGCTCTTCGGCCGCCGCCGCCGGCTCGTCGTCCGCATCACGGAGCGGGCCGCGGGCGAGCCCCCGCGGGACGACGACGGCGCGACGGTGACCATGGGCGCGTGGACCTACCGCAAGGCCGTCGCGACGCGCGACGGGGCCCACCTGCGGCCGGCGGCGACGAAGTCCATACTCCGCGCGAGTTCCGGCTTCGGCGGCTCCTTTGAGGCCTAAGACGGGCGGCTCCTTCGTGGCCTTAGACGTGCAACTCTAGCAAACGCCTCCCTTTCAGTATCCTTTCCGGTCCGGGGGCGGCCCCGAAGTACACGCGACGGCGGTGGTTGCTTTTTATAAGAAGGGGGGGACGACGAGCGGGCGGCGCGCGGGCCGCGGGCTTTATGCCGTCTCCTTGTCCTTGTTGTAGAAGTAGGTGTGGCCGGTCTTGCCGCAGTAGTAGCGGTCGAAGTGCTGGGCCATGAAGCAGCCGTCGGTGCCCGCGGCGGGCGAGTACTTGCGGAGGCGGACGACCTTGCCGTCGTCGTCGACCTTGTAGAACCGGAGCACGCGGAGCTTGTCCTTCTTGCGGACGTGCTTCGCCTTCTTGGGCTTCGTGTACGTCTTCTTCTTGCGCTTCTTGCCGCCGCCGCGCAGCCGGAGCACGAGGTGCAGCGTCGACTCCTTCTGGATGTTGTAGTCGCTGAGCGTGCGGCCGTCCTCGAGCTGCTTCCCGGCGAAGATGAGGCGCTGCTGGTCCGGGGGGATGCCCTCCTTGTCCTGGATCTTCTGCTTCACGTTGTCGATGGTGTCGCTGGGCTCGACATCGAGCGTGATCGTCTTCCCCGTCAGGGTCTTGACGAAAATCTGCGGGGGGGCGGACGCGTCGGCGCTCGGCGGCGCGCGCGGCGGTCGGCGTCCGGCGGTCGGCGCGTTCGGCGTCGCCGTCGTATGGGTGCGGCTCGCAGCGCGCGCGGGCCGGAGGGCGGGGGCGCCCCCGCGGCCCGGCGGGCGTCGAGCGCAGCGTCCCGACGGCGACGGCGCTCTCTCGATCGGCGAGACGCTCTCCGCGCGAAAAAAGGCGGTGCCTCGTCGTGTCACGGCGCCGGGTCGTGCCTGCATCGTAACTGGGTGGCAGGAGGTCAAAGCTCACTGCCTGTCAACTCCTCAAGAGCGCTCTATCGTCGGAGATGAGCGAGGCGGGCTGTCGATCGCGGGACGAGGCTCGCTGAACTCTCTGTCCGAGAGGATCTTGTGTCCGGGGGAAGAGAGGAGCATGGCAGCTATCCGCGGCCGCCAGGCAGCGCTGTTGCTGCTGCTGCTCGTCCAATCCCAATCGCTGCAGTTCAGGAATAAACGCACGACAAGAGTTCTCCCACGCGCGTCGCCGCTCGCGTCCCTCCCCGTCCCCGACTCGGACTGGATCGACGAGAGCGGCGGCCGCGGCGAGTGCTGCGTGCGGTTCCTGCGCAAGGCCGACGGGCCGCGGCAGCGGGTGCCCGATGGCGCGCTGTGCACGGTGCTCTGGACGGCCTGGCTCGCGGAGAGAGCCGGCCGCTGGTGGGTGCGGGGCGACCGCGTGGGCAACCTACGGCCCGACGCGGAGCTCGAGTTCACGCTCGGCGGCGGCATGGGCGAGGCCACGGTGTCCTGGGACCTCGCCGTGGCGCGCATGGCCCCCGGGGACCGCGTCGAGATCGTCGCCGCGGCGGCCTACGCCTTCGGCCCCGGCGCGGAGCCGCACGTGCCCGCGGACGCGCGCCTCGTCTTCGAGCTCGAGCTCGTCGCCGTCCGCGACTGGGCGTCCGAGGTCCAGGTCTTCGGCGCGGACAAGGTCGACGACGACGAGAACGACGCCGTGCTCCAGCGGGAGCTGCGCCTCGCCACGGAGGACGGCGGCGACGGCGCGGACGGCCTCCTCGACGACCTGAAGGTGAGCCGCGACGACCTCGACTTCGGCGGCGACGACGACGACGACGCAGACGACGCCGCGGGGGCGTGGGCGGCGGGGTCGG
>NW_008705562.1:662430-685637 GCF_000186865.1 Aureococcus anophagefferens
GTCGGCGGTCTGGTCCATGCNCGTCGCGCAGCGGAGCGCGTGGTTGTGGCGGCCGTCGACGGTGTCGACGAAGGACCCGCCCCGCATGGGCCGCTTCTCCGCGGTGCCGCCCGCGCACCACTCCCAGACGTTGCCGAGCGCGTTGTAGATGCCGAAGGCGTTGGGCGCGTAGGCGTCGACGGGCCCCGGGCCGACGAAGCCGTCGCGCGCCGAGTTCTCGTCGGGGAACTCGCCCTCCCACCTGAGCAGCAAAAGGGTGCGAAATTCCCAACTTCAAAGGCTCCTATCTCGGTCGTTTTCCGCTCGTTTCGGCTGATTTTTGGACGAGCGATCATCTCTCGGAGCGCTCTCGAAGCGTGGGTGCTGTTTCCGAAACGCGCGCGCGCGGAACCTCACGTTGAATCACCCTTTTGCTGCCCCGCCTCCCACGCGTTGAGCCGCGTCCACGGGTCGTGGTCCGCGTCGCCCCACGGGAAGGGCTCGTCCTCGAGGCCGCCGCGCGCGGCCATCTCCCACTCGACCTCCGTCGGCAGCCGCCGGCCCGCCCACTTGCAGTACGCGCTCGCGTCGTTCCAGGAGATGTGCGTCGCCGGGTGGTCGCCGCGGCCCCGGAGCGACGAGTCGGGCCCCTCGGGCTTGCGCCAGTACGCGCCGAAGACGCCCATCCACCAGGGCGACGCCTGGACGCGGCCCAGGCCGTTCTTCGCGTCCGACTGGTTAATCGTCGCGTTCGACCTGCGGCGCGGCGCGTTTTCGGCGCGAGCGAGAGAGAAAAGAAGCGCGCGCGAGGCGCGATCGGAGTCGCGCGCGACGCGAGGAGCGGCGCCGGCGCCGACGCCGTGAGCTCGAGGACGAAGGACCAGCGGAAGTTCTCCGCCTCCGTGAGGTACTGCGTGTCGCGCACGAAGCGCTTGAACTGGTCGTTGGAGACCGCCGTGGGGTCGATGCGGAACGCGGGCACGCGGCGGTGGCTCGCGGCCTTGGCGCCGTCGCGGCTCAGGGAGCTCGGCCGCTTGTCCATGCCCGTCGCGCCGGCGATGGCGCCGAAGACGTCGTCGCCGAGGCTCTCCTTGAGGCTCTCGAGCTGCTCGCCCTCCTTGTCCTCGGGAGCAAAGTCCTTGGGCACGTCGTCGTCGGCGAAGGACGTGCCGAAGGTGAGCCAGCCGGCCTTGACCAGCACCTGCTCCGTGAGGGCCTTGTCCACGGGCGCCTTCACGGCGAAGACCGCGGCGACGAGCGGCGCGACGCGCAACACGGAGCAGACCATCGTCTGCGATCGATTTGTGGAGAGCGGCACCATTCACCTCACGTATCGTATCTCCTCGAGATGGCTGCCCCGCCGTCGACCACGCATCATCATGGCCGACGACGCCGCGCCGCGGGCGACCTGGACTCGGCCCGTGCTGCGGCCCTGGCACTGGCTGCTCATCGCGTGCATCGACATCATCGGCCCCTTCAGCACGGACTCCTACATCCCGAACCTGCCGGAGATGGCCCGGGAGCTCGACGCGCCGACCTGGCTCGCGGGCCTGACGCTCCAGGCGAACTGGCTCGCCAAGGGTGTCGGCACGCTCGCCATCGGCCCCCTGTCGGACTCGCCGCGCGTCGGCCGGCGCGGCGCGCTCTTGGGCGCCTTCGTCTTCTACTGCGCGGGCACCGTCGGCTGCTCTTTGGTCGCGCGGAACCGCGGCGGCGCGTCCGCGCTCGTCGCGTTCTGTGTGCAAATCAAATCTTCAACTCGACTTCAATTGTGCTTCGAGAACTCGACGAGAGCAATCGATCCGTCCAAAAATCAGCCGAATCGACTTCGATTTGACCGAGCTAGAGAATTTCACAAGTTTGGTCGGGAGGTCCCGAACCAGCGGTTGATTTGCACACAGGTCGCGTTCCGCGTCGTCCAGGGCCTGGGCGAGTCGGCGACGACGGTCTGCAGCGCCGTCGCCCGCGACGTGCTCGTGGACGTCGACGAGCGCATGCGCGTCATGGCCATCCTGGGGAGCCTCCGGCCCCTAGCGATCGTCGCCGCGCCGTCCGTCGGCGGCCTCGCGGGGTCGCTCTTCGGCTGGCGCTACGTCTTCCGGGCGCTGGCCGTCTGGGGCGCGCTCCTCTTTGTCGGGACGCTGGTGGTCCTCCCGGAGACGCGGCCGCCGGACGCCGCGGCGGCCGGCGGCGCGCCGGTCCCCGCCAAGGCCGGCGCGAAAAGCGGCTACGCGGTCGTCCTCGCGCGGCTCCGGCGCGGCGCGGCCGGGGCCGGCTCCGACGACGAGCGGTTCGCCGTCGCGGCGCTGCTCTACGTCAACTTTGGCATGAGCGGCGTCATGTGCTTCCTGAGCAACATCGCGCCCTTGCTCGAGGTCCGCTACCGCGTCAAGACGGTCATGGCGTCGCTGCTCATCGGGTCGCTGCCCGCCGTCATCATCTTCACGAACGGGTCCCTGGCCTTCCTCATCGGCAAGCGCAAGGACCGGGGCGTCGCGCCGCCGAGCCCGGGCTACGTGCTCCGCGTCGCCCTCGCGATCCTCGCGGCCTCCGCGGCCTTCGACGTCGCCTGCGCCGCGGGGCCCCGGGCGCTCTTCCGCGAGGACTGGCCGCCCCTCCACGGCGCCCTGGTCCTCTACCTCCTCGGCGAGTCCCTCGGCGCGGGGCCCTGCATGGCGGGCTTCATGCAGCCCTTCGGCGACCACGCGGGCGCGGCGTCCTCCGTCCAGCTCGTGAGCCGCACGGCCTTCTCGACGGCCTACGCCTTCGCCATCACCATCGTCGTCGGACGACGCGGCGTCTTCGGCCTCTTCTGCGCCCTCGCGGCGACGGCGTCGGGCTGCCAGCTCGCGCGCCTCTTCCTCCCGCGCCTCGCGCCGCCGCCGCCGCCCGACGGCTACACGACGCTCGGCGGCGACGAGGCCAAGGACGACGACCCGGCGGCGCCCGTCGTCTAAGCGGGACCCGCCGGGGCCGGGATGCTCCTCCAGCATCGGCGGATTCGTGCCTTGCATGTCGTCATGTTGACGACATCTTGTACCTCTGATTGCTGGGGCACCCCTGGACCGGCGCTGCCCCGCCGCCGCGCTCGACCGCAGGCATGCCTCGCGAAACGGCGCGCTGGTTCGACGGCGCGTCCTTCGCGCCGGGGCCGGACATGGACAAGGTGCGCGTCTGGCTCGCCGCGGCGCAGCTCCACGGCCTCGTCTTCGTCTGGGGCGGCTTTCAGGGCGAGCGGGCGACGGAGGTGCTGAGCGCCGGCGTGACGGCGTTCCTCGGCGCCGGGCCGCCGACGATGGAGGAGCGCGACGGCGCCGCGGCGCTCGCGCTCGACGCCGACCGCGCGCTCGTCGTCGGCGGCTGGAAGCTGCGGTCGACGGAGCTGCTCCGCTTGGGCGACGACGACGACCTCAGGGTCGCGCGGGGCCCGGCGCTCGCGACGGACCGCTACAACTGCGCCGTCGTCGCCCTCGACGCGACGCGGATCCTCGTCGCCGGCGGCCTCGGCGGCGCCGGCGACGGCGGGGCCCTGCGGACGACGGAGATTCTCGACCTCGCAACGATGGCCTTCTCCCCGGGCCCGTCCATGGGCAGCGCGCGCGCGCACTTCGCCGCCGTGAACCTCGGCGGCGGCCGCGTGCTCGTCGCCGGCGGCGAGGACGGCGAACGCGAGGGCGGCCTGGCATCGACGGAGATCCTCGACGTCGCGACGATGGCCTTCGAGCCGGGCCCGGCGATGAAGTTCCCGCGCTTCGGCCTGTCCCTGGCGCCCCTCGACGCGGCGCACGTCCTCGTCGTCGGCGGCATGACGGCGCGCGAGCCCGTGGACGAGGAGGCGAACCCGGAGGGCTGGGAGGCCGTGCAGATCGCGGCCCTCGACGAGACGGAGGCGCGTCGCGTCGGCGCGTCCTTTTCGTCCGAGCCGCCGCGCGTAGGTCCTCGACGTCGAGACGATGACGTTCGCGCCGGGCCCGCGGCTCCGCGTCGGCCGCTGCGGCTGCCTGGCGATCGCCCTCGAAGAAGGCCGCGTCTTGGTGGCCGGCGGCATGTCGGGCTTCGAGGGCCTCGCGTCGACGGAGCTGCTCGAGCGGCGGCCGGAGGGGGACGGCCACGACGACGCGGCGCCGGCGCCGGCGCCGGCCGCGGCGCCGGAGGGCGAGGCACCGCCGCTGTGAGGGGGACTAACGTGGCCTCCGCCGTCGGGACGCGGAGGGGCCGCGTCCGCGCCGGCGCGCAATCGACGCGGGCAAAGGCCGCCGCATTTCTCGAATGGCGGCCGCCAAACACCAGAGTCGCTATGGCGCACACGACTCCCGCCTTCAATTTTAACTTCAACCATCGATGCACGATGCCGATACTTGCTCCGTGCACTTGGTGATGGCTGCGTAAGGCCAGGCTAAGCCCTCTGCCAGGCTGCCCCGTCTCTTCCGCGCCGCGCGATGACGGTCCGGAACGCGCGCGAGGACGACTACAGTGGGTGCTGCTACGCCGGGCGGCGGCCCTGCGGCGAGAGCTCCTACGCCTGGATGTGCGGCCTCGAGCAGCAGCTGCTGCCCGCGGCCGTCGAGGAGAAGCGGACGCGCAACGGCCACGCGCGGACGCGCGATGCGGGCGAGGAGGACCACATGACGCGCCAGGCCTTCGCCATGCTCGCCGAGGGCGCCGGCGGCGCCGCGGCGCGCGTGCCCTCGGACGCGCTCGTCGAGCTCTGCTTCATCGTCACGCGCGTGACGTACTCCGCGCGCGAGGTCCAGGCCGCGGCGATCGCGATCCACCCGAGCTACCGGGCCGAGGGTGCCGACGCGGCGTCCCGCCGACTTTGGTCGACCGATGGGACACACACCGTCGCTTTCGTAGGCCTCGACGCGGCGCAGTGCCAGCGGCTCGTCGACCAGCTCGAGACGCAGTCGTTCATGTAGGGGCCGCGCGCGTAAGCCTAGCGCCGCCGGAAGCCGCGGAGCCACGCGTCCGCGCCGTCGACGAGCTCGAGGGCGGCGCCCGTCGCCGCGAGCTCCGCGGCGACGTCCGAGGCCGCGACGGGCCCGGACCGCGCCTCGTCGACGGCGAAGAGGAGCGCCTGGGACGCGCCGACGGGCGCGGCGCACTCGTAGAGGCCGTAGGTCGCGGGCAGCGCCGCCGCGAGCGCCGCGGCGTAGGCGTCCGCGCGGCCGAGGACGTTCGCGCCGACGACCGCGGGCGCCGCGGTCGCGAGGTCCCGGAGGAACGCCGGCGACGCGAAGACCGGCGGCGGCGCCGCGCCGCCGTCCTCCGCGTCGACGACGACGACGTCGAAGGCGCCGGGCGCCGCGGCGCCGCGGAGGAAGGCCGCGCCGCAGCCGCCGACGAGGTCGAGCGCGTCGCCCACACCAAAGAAATCGCGCGCGACGGCGCGGACCTCGCCGGCGGGCTCGACGACGTCGACGGCGCCGCAGAAGCGCGCGCGGAGGAGCGCGGGCACGCCGCAGCCGCCGCCGCCGAGCACGCACGCGCGCCGCGGCTCGCCGCCGCGGCGCGAAATGCGCCAGAGGGGCGCGACGAGCGCGAGGCCGCCCGCCGCGGTGCCCAGGTCGCCGCGGAGCGGCGGCGGCGCCGGCGGCGCCGCGGGCCGGCCCGCGCCGTCGAGGCGGATCGACGACTGTACGAGCGACGGCCGCGCGTTGAAGAGGAGCCCGCGGACGCCCGCGGCGACGTCGTCGAGCACGGACACGTCGCGCGACCCGTAGGCGAAGCGCCAGCCCCGCGCGCGCCGGAGCTCCGCCTCGAAGGCCTCGAGCTCGCGCGCGTCGACGCCCCGCACGGCGTCGTAGGCCGCCGCGAAGGACGGGAAGTCCGGCGGCGCGCCGAGCGCTGTGAGGCCCGTGCGCGGATGCACGCAGCTGTGGAGGCCCGCCAGGTAGCCGGCGCAGCGCGCCATCCAGCTACTCTGCTACACGCAACTCGGCTGCACGCGTAGCTACTGTGCTCACGCAACTCGGCTGCACGCGTAGCTACTGTGCTCACGCAACTCGGCTGCACGCGTAGCTACTGTGCTCACGCAACTCGGCTGCACGCGTAGCTACTGTGCTCACGCAACTCGGCTGCACGCGTAGCTACTGTGCTCACGCAACTCGGCTGCACGCGTAGCTACTTGCGAGCACCCATGCTGGCAATTTCGTCCCAGGTCGGTCGATCCGCAACATTGAACTACTGTAACCTCTCGTCACGCGTGCATTAGCGCGCTCTCCATGGCGCCCATGGCGACGGACGTCGAGCGGCGCATGTCGCGCGCGACGAACGCGCCGCCGCCCGACGCTTTGCACATGGTGACGAACACGGGCACGTACCAGGGCGCGCGGAAGATGAGCCGCCTCATGCACGCTTCCTCGCTCGTGCAGCGCGCGCGCGCGGAGCTCGTGCGCGCCAAGGAGGCCGGGGAGAAGATCGAGGTGCGGACGCAGTTCATCGACGGCGCCAGCGGTGGGACGCGGCCGAACACGAGCGGGGGCAGCGCCGTGCTCTACCGCGAGGACGAGGCCGGCGACGCGTCGGCGTCGTCGCCCGGCTACGCGTCGCGCGTGCTCTTCGCGCGGCGCCGCGAGGCCGAGGAGGCGCGGCGGCGGCTCCACGGCACGGCGCTGCACCCGGCGCTGACGACGCGCATCGTCGCCCACGCCACGGACTACCGGGACCGCTACTGCGGCGCGTGCGAGTTCGAGGACCAGCCGAGGTGCACGTTCTGCCACTGCAGCAAGCTCAGCGTCTTCCGGCGCATGCCCCTCGTGCGCATGGCCCGCGAGCTCCTCACGCTGCGCCCGACGATCTCCGCGACGCAGCTCGCGCGGGAGGTGAGCCGCTACGCGACGAGCGACGACGCGGCGACGCGGCTCAACGAGAAGGTCGAGGGCTGGTGGCAGACGATGAACCCGCACCAGGCCTTCCTCTGCGACCGCCACGGCCGCATGAAGGACGACGTCGACGAGAACGAGAAGGCCTACCGCGACGAGATCGCGCGCCTCGCCTTCCAGCTCGAGGCGTCGCGCGAGCGGGGGAAGCGCGACGCGGGCGAGGTCGCGCGGCTGCAGAAGGTGCTCTACCACGAGCACCTCGACGAGGACGAGCTCCGGGGCCGCATCCGCGCGCTGGAGCGCGAGCTCGACATGATGCGCATCGCCCTGCGCGACAAGGACGCGCGGCTCCAGGCCGCGCTCGGCGAGCTCACGGATCTGAAGAGCTTCGCGCCGGACGTCGGCCTCGCGGCGACGCAGACGGAGGTCGTCCGGCGGAAGGGCGCCCACACGCAGAGCGACTTCAGCGCGTCGGGCCGCGAGCACGTCAAGTTCAAGATCCTGCCCTGGGGCACGACCGTCGACGCCGAGGACATTTTGGGCGCGGCGGAGCCGCCGCCCGAGGGCCCCGCGAGCCCGCTGAGCCCGCCGTCGACGCCCGTCCAGGCGCGGTCGCCGAAGATGAAGAAGTTCGCGGGCAGCCCCACGGCGCCCGTGAGGAAGGAGATCGACCTCGCCGAGGACGACGACGACGACGACGACGACGACGAGTCCGTCGGCGCCGCGCCCGAGGGCGCGTTCGTCGAGGAGCTCAGCTCGAAGCGCAAGAAGAAGAAGCTGAAGAAGCTGAAGAAGGAGCGCTACGCGAACGCGCGCTACGACCGGCTCAACAAGCTGCCCAAGGGCAAGGCCGCGGGCGTCGCGCTGCAGCAGCTCCTCGTGAACATCTACTCCGTCTACGAGTCCAAGGTGCTCGGCGACAAGCAGGACGTCGACGAGGGCCGGCCCTGCGACCCGCTGAGCGTCGACCTGCGGGACCACTTCCGCAAGACGCTGGGCCTCCGGAAGCTCGCGAACCAAAAAGTCGCGGAGACGATCAACGCGACGAAGCACCTCATGTCGAAGAGCCGCCGGGTCTTCGTCTTCGCCTGGCTCCTGGGCCTCGACATCTCCAAGCACGCGCCCGACGGCATGGATTTGCTCTACTCGCCGCAGCTGTCGCGCGCGTTCTTTTCGCTCTTCTTCGCGGTGATCGCCAAGGTCACGCGCTCCACGGGCACGCTCAAGGGCGTCAAGGAGTACCTGCTGCACCACCCGGAGGGCGACCGCAAGGCGCTCGTGGAGCGCAAGGCCCTCTGCCAGCTCCTCGTCGGCGTGACGCGGCCCAAGTCCGCCACCGGGTCGCGGCCGTCGTCGCGCGACGGCGACGGCGACATGACGCCCGACGAGCGCAAGGCCTTCATCGGCCGCGTGGACCCGGGCGACTGGACCTGCGAGGACCTCAAGAAGGTCATGACCGTGGCCGAGATCAAGAAGCTGCTCCTCGCCTTCGCGGACCTGCCGCGCGTCGCGCCGCGGACGACGGACACGCGGAACACGATCCGGAGCGTCGACTTCGTCGACCTGGACGACGCGCTCTGGACCGTGCTCGTCCACGGCTCCGAGGCTTTGAGCCGCCACTGCGAGAACCTGACCCACCTCTTCTACAAGTTCGACTGCGACAAGCCGGGCCTGTCGAAGACGGAGTTCCACGACCTGTGGCGCTACGCGGCCGGGGGCGACGCGCCCGTCGTGCTCAAGGACGTCGACCGCGTCCACTTCGACATCGAGGACGTCTGCGACGGCGACGGCGATCCGGACGACGACGACGAGCTCATCGACAACGCGGCGAACTTCGCGCTCGCGGCGCTCAAGGTCGACTGCATGCTCGCGCACTCGGCGCGGTGCCTCGACCACTGGGCCCGCGTGCCCGAGGACGACCCCCTCGTGAAGCGCGGCGCGCCGCCCCGCGCGGCGTCGTTCCGCCGCACGGAGCTGCCGCCGGGCCAGGTGCCCGTGCCGCCGGGCTTGGCGCGGCGCGACGCGGGCGACGAGAGCGACGCGAACGACGACGACGACGACGCCAAGGCGCCCGCGCCCGCGCCCGCGCCGGAGAAGCCCTACTTCAACACGACGCTCGAGTACGCCGACGCGCACGTCGCCGCGACGAAGCTCCAGGCCGGCGCGCGCGGCCGCCGGACGCGCGTCCAGGTCGCCGCGCGCGGCAAGCGGAGCCGCCGGCCCTCGGACGCGTCCGTCGCGTCCCGCGCGGGCACGCCGGGCCGCAAGCGGCGGCCCTCGGGGGCGAAGCTCGCCACGTAACACCGCCCGAGGGTCCGCCGACGTGTAGGCAATGTAGGCCTCAATGTGAGGCTCTCTACAGCTGTACGACGGGACGTGCGTGCCCCAACTCGCGCCTGGATTCTGGCTGCTTGACAACGATCTTAGCGACGATGCCATCATGTCGCACCCACAAAATCCTGTCGAGCTGCAACTCGGACAAATGCCACAAAATCCTCCAGCGGGCCTCAGTTAACCTCAGCGGAGGTCGATGCTCGCAAAGCTTGCCCAGCGGCTCTCGCGGCGCGCGATGGCCTCGGATCGGTGAAGTCCACGCCACCCAAGCTCGTGGCGTTGCGCGCGATGGCGGCCCTCGCGCAGGCCACGCCGCGCATGACCGTGCACATCGACGGCGTCGACGTGCTCTGGCCCTACGACGCCGTCTACGACGAGCAGCTCGACTACATGGCGGCGCTCAAGGCGTGCTTCGACGCGAACGCGCCGGGCATCGTCGAGACGCCGCCGGGCATCGGCGCCTGCGCCTGCGCCGTCGCGATGTCCGTCGCGCTGGGGCGGCCCCTCGTCTACGCGTGCCGCGCGCTCGCGGACATGGACGCGTGCGCCGCCGCGTGCCGACGGCTCCGCGCGGCGGGCGCGGACTTCGCCTTCGCGGTGGCGACGCGGCGCCGCATGGCGGGGGGCGGCGGCGCCGCGGACGCGCTCGACCGCCTGCGCCTCGACGTCGCCGGCGCGCTGCGGACGCCCGCGCCCTTCGACGCCGACGCCGCGAGGGCGCGCGTCGCGGCGCGGCGGCGCGGGGCCGCGCACGGCGCGGGCGTCTACGCGCCCGACGGCGCCGGCGGCCTCGGCTTCGCGGCGGGCGCCGCGGCCGCCGCGGACGTCGTCGTCGTCGACGCGCGCGACGTCCTCGACCCCGCGGCGCGGCCCGCGGCGCCGCCGGGCGCCGTCTGCGTCTTCGCGGGCGGCCACGACGTCGACGACCTCTGCCTGCGGCAGCTCACCGTCGCGCTCGCCGGAGCCGACCTCGCGGCCGCGCGCCGGGGCTGCGCGACGCTCGCCGGGGCCTGCGACCGCGCCGGCGACGACGCGCTCCGCGCCGACTACGACGCGCAGCTCGCGGCGGGCGCGCCGGGGTCGCTGCGGAAGGCGCGGCACTGCCTCCGCGCGCTCCGCGTCTTCGGCCTGCACCTCGACCGCGCGCGGCGCGACGACAACTCGGCGAGCGCGGCGGCGTTCCTGCTGGATCTGCGCGCGCGGGCCGGGCTCGAGGCGCGGGCCCTCGCGTTCCTGCCGGCGCGCCTCGCGGCGCTCGCGGCCGCCGTCGGCGCGCCCGCGCCGCCGGAGCTCGGAAAGGTCGCGGCGTTCGCGGGCCTCGTCGCCGGCGGCGGGCCGGGGTTCGCCGTCGTGAGCGACGGCGACCGCGTCACGCTCGCGTGCCTCGACGCGTCCCTCGCGTTCGCGCCCGTCCGCGCCGCGTTCGCGAGCGTCGTCCTCGCGGGCTCCGCGGCGCCCGCGGCGCCGCTCGCGGCGGCGCTGCTGCGCCTCGACGGCGCGCGGCTCGCCACCGTGGCGGCGCGCGCGGCGCGCGGCGCGCGGCGCGTGCTGCCCCTCGTCGTCGTCAAGGGCAGCGACCAGCTGCCCCTGTCGACGAAGGCGGACTCGCGGCGCGACCGCGCGACGCTCCGCAACTACGGCGACCTCGTCGCCGGCGCGTGCGCGAAGACGCCCGACGGCGTCGTCGCCCTCTTCCCGACGGCGGGGTTCCTGCGCTTCGCCGTCGCCGTCTGGGACGAGATCGGCGTCCTGCGGCGCGCGCTCGAGCACAAGCTCGTCTTCGTCGCGGACGACGACGGCCCCGCGGGCGGCGCCGCGGCCGCGCTCGAGGCCTACCGCGCCGCCTGCGACGCGGGCCGGGGCGCCCTGCTCCTCGCGTCGGCGCGGGGCGCCGCGGCGCGCCACGTGCCCTTCGCGGGCCACTACGGCCGCTGCGTCGCCTTCGTCGGGCTGCCGTTCCGGCCGACGGCGGACCCGGTGCTCCGCGCGCGCCTCGACTACCTGCTCCGCGACCGCCAGATCCGCGAGGCCGACTACCTCGCCTTCGACGCGATGCGGGCGGCGGCGGGCCTCGTGCGCCGCGGCTCGAAGCGCGACTTCGGCGTCGTGCTCCTCGCGGACGCGCGCTTCGCGCGCCGCGACAAGCGCGCGCACCTCCCGGCCTGGGCCCGCGCCGCGCTCGACGACGGCCACCTGGGCCTGTCGTCGGACGCGGCCCTCGACGCGCTCGGCGACTTCGTGCGCCGCGCGTCGCAGCCGCCGGACGGCGACGACGACCTCGCGCGGCGACGCCGCGGCGCCGCGGCGCGGCCCGCGCCCGCGGCCCCGATGGACGTCGAGGCGAAGCCCGCGGTCGTGAAGATGGAGACGGGGGCGTAAAAACCGGGTCCATGAGGCAGTGAAGAGGCAGTGCGGCGTCGCATTGAAGGCCTCATTGAGTGCCATCCGGGGAGACATATAGGAAATGAGCCGTAGTGATTATAATTGCCCAACGTATATATCATAAACGATGCGAGCCATTCGTTTTAAAGTTTGCATCTTCTTCAATATTGGCTGTGCACTCACAGCCATTCATATCCCAAAGTTCATCGAGCTCAGTGAAGTTTATTCCGTCAAGGGTTAGTTTTGCTTATGATGGTGACAAGTATGATGACGCTGTGGTGAACTTCAGTGGCATTTTTGGACACGGCACCTATTTCGTGCTGGCCGGGGGTGGAGCTGAAGTGCGGACAGTGTCCGCACTTCAGGATGAGGCGCGGACAGGCCAAGTCTTGCGATGTGTGCGCCCCCTGGAGGCCCACCGGCGGTCACACCGTGTCCTAGGGGTTCATATGGACGCCGCTGACCCGCGGCGCGCTGCAATTCGGTGCCGGCGGCGCGAGCCGCAACGGTTTCGGACCGAGCGCGACGCCGTGGCGCCGGGGCCAGAGCGGCGCCCGCCGACGCCGTGGACCGTACCCGCGCCCCACACACGCCCACCGTATGTTAATCGACGCGCTCCGCCGAAAGATCGTTGGAAATCGCTGGGAATCCGGCCGCGGCGCGCCGCGAACTCGCTCCGCCGTAGCGCGACACCGTGGCGCCGAGGGCCAGGGCGGCGCCCGCCGACGCCGTGGACCGTACCGGCGGCCCAGACACGCCCACCGTATGTTGTTCGACGCGCTCCAACAACAAATTGTTGGAAATCGCTGGGAATCCGGCTGCGGCGCGCCGCGAACTCGCTCCGCCGTTGCGCGAGGACGCGCCGCTCGGCCGTCCGCGCGCAATTTTGCATCCACCGATCACCATCGCTGTGTTCCGTCGGACGCATCGGCATCATGGAGCTCGTCGAGGGCGACCCTCACGGTTTTGGACGACCGCGCGCCGCGCGACGCTCGCCGAGATCGTCGCGACCGAGAACCAGCGGACGGCCACCGCGGCCCTGATGTGGCCCCGTCCGCGCCTCGCTCGGGGCCTCTGCCGGTCGCGCGTCCATCCCCAGTTACGAACGTCGCCGCGGGAGGCTGGGCAGATGCAGAGAGAGCCTTTTGGCACGCCCAGGGTCCCAAAACGGCTGTATTTCCACCTAAATTCATGCCAATATGGCTCGTTTGAGCGGCAGCTTGGCCCAGCTGGCTTTCTGCCAGCCCCGTTGTGTTTCTCCTAACTACGCCCCTGGAGCCTCACGGCTCCTCCTGGGCTTGCTGGTCGCAGGCCAGCTACTTTTTTGGGCTGTTTGACTTCCAAACAGGCCAATTTTGGGCATCTTCTGAGCACAGGACCACTCATGATGATGGTGCTTCGGTACTACTCTCACGGAGTTCGAGGGACGCAGCAAGGTCCCCACCTTCTTTCTTTTACGCCTCCGGCGCCTTCGGCGCCTCTCCGGCGCCTCCGGCGCCGTTCCGGCGCCTTCGGCGCCGATTTTTTTCTTTTTTTTCCTCTTTTTTTCTCTTTTTTTGGTCTCTGCCAGCATGAAAAAAGTGCCCATTTTTGCAGCATTTTGCAGCGACAAGAAGACATCGTCACAAGCCCACAGCAGAAAAGCGCGGGACCACGACGCGAGCGCGGCCGCGACGCGCCGGCGAGCGTCGTCGGCGTCGCCAAAAACAGAAGGCAACATGGGCGAGATGTTCCAGGCGACGCTGCGCCTCGGCGGCGTCTTCGGCACGCTCCGGCGGTCGCGGCGCGCGGAGCTCGAGCCCGAGGACCTGCCGGCGCCGCTGACGAGCTTCCGGTCGTCGGGCAACGAGGCGCTCTTCGCCGAGGCCTGCGCCCGCTGGGACGCGGCGCTCGGCGCCTACGAGAAAGCGCGCAAGTGCACGGCGGCGTCGCTCGCGGGGTCGAAGCGGCAGCAGCTTGGCCGCATCTTCGTGCGGTCCCAGCTCTACGGGGGGCTGCGGCGCTGGTGCGCCGCGGGCGTGGCCATCTCGGCGCTGGGCGGGCTGCTCGGCACCATCGGCCGCTTCCTCGTGCTCCAGTCGATCGTCCACGGCGTGCAGTACGGCACGCGCGCCGAGGTGCTCCGGGGCGCGCTGCTCTTCGCCGCCGTGAGCGTCGCCGAGGGCGCCTGCGCCGTCTACTCGCGCCAGATCCTCGCGGGCAACGTCGCCCACGTCCTCGTCGCGCGCGCGAACGCGTGCCTCGCGCGCAAGGCCGACCGGCTCCGGGCCGCGGGCTCCGCGGCGCCGCCGCTCGACGCGATCTACGGCGCGGACTTCCCGCGGCTGCTCTCCCTCGTCAAGTTCCTGGCCATGCTGCCCTGCGGCGTCGCGGCGCTCCTCGGCGGCGTGGGCATCCTCGTCGCGTTCCTCGGCGTCGGGTCGCTCGTCTGCCTCGGCTGCATGGTCTGCGTGCTCAACGGCCAGCGCCTGCTGACGCTCGGCGGCAAGCGCCTCGAGCGGCCCATGATGAAGGCGCGGGACCGGCGCGTCGCGGGCGTCAAGCAGGCCGTGGAGTGCATCAAGGCCGTCAAGTTCTACGCGTGGGAGGAGCAGTACCGCGACGCGATCGGCGACCGCCGCGACGCGCAGCTCAAGCTCGCGACGGCCTACCGGGCCTACGTGATCCTGTCCGTGAACATCGGCAAGTGCTTCCCCGTCGTCGCGGGCGCGATCACGATCCTCACGGTCGCCGCGCAGCGCGGGGGCACGATCTCCGCGGCCAAGGCCTTCGGCGCGCTCGCGGTCTTCCAGACGCTGCGCGTGGGCATGATCATGCTGCCGCTCTGCATCGTGCTCGTCAACACCATGCTCCAGACCTTCCAGCGCATCGGCGACGTCCTCGTCGGGCCCGAGGACGCCGCCGTCGCCGCGCCCGCAGCCGGCGACGTCGCGCTGCGCTTCGCCGGCGTCGTCGCGACGCGCGACGGCGAGGACCGCGCGCGGAGCCCGAGCCTCGAGCCCGCGCCGGAGGCGGCGGCGAAGGCCGCGCGGCGGCGGTCGCTGCGGACGACGTCCGAGAGCCTCGCGGCGGCCGCGCCCGCGCTCGCCGAGGAGGCCAAGGACGAGCTCCTGGAGCCGGCCGGCGAGCCGGCCTTTTCCCTGGCCCTCGACGACCTGACCGTGCGGCGGGGCAGCGTCGTCGCCGTCGTCGGGCCCGTGGGCGCGGGCAAGTCGACGGCCGTCGAGGCCGCGCTCGGCCGCGTCGAGGCGTCCGGCGACGTGACCTGCGACGCGTCCGTGGGCTACGCGCCCCAGGACCCCTTCGTCGCGACGGGCACGATCCTCGAGAACGTGCTCCTCGGCCGCGCGCTCGACGAGGCCGCGTTCGCCAAGGCCGTGAATCTGGCGGCGTTCGAGCGCGACCTCGAGCTCCTGCCCGACGGCCGCGACACGGTCGTCGGCGAGCGGGGCACGACGCTCTCCGGCGGCCAGCAGCACCGCCTGGGCGTCGCGCGCGCGGCCTACGGCGACCCGCGGCTCCTGCTGCTCGACGCGTCGCTCGCCGCCGTCGACGCCGCGGTCGCGCGGCGCATCTTCGACGGCGTCAAGGCCTGGACGCGCGACGACCCGAAGCGGGCCGCCGTGCTGGTCCTCTCGCAGCTCCACTTCCTGCCGGAGTGCGACCAGGTCGTCCTCGTCGACGACGGCGCGGTCCTCGCGGACGGGCCCGCGGCGGCGCTCGCGGCCAAGGCCTGGGACGAGGGCAGCTTCGGCGCCTTCGTCAGGGACGCGCTCGCGGGCGGCGGCGGCGACGCGCCGTCGAAATCCGTCGACGAGCTCGTCGCGCCGGAGACGCCGAAGGCGCGAGGCCGCGCGCTCGACGAGGACAAGGCCGACGCGCTCGTGAAGAAGGAGAAGGTCGCGCGGGGCGTCGTGTCCGCCAAGGTGCTCCTGACCTTCTTCCGCGCCGTGGGCTACTGGCGCATCGGGGCCATCGTCTTCGGCTACTGCTTCGCGGGCGCGATCCTCGCCGGCAGCGACGTCATCCTCGCCAGGTGGACGGGCTCGCGGTCGACGAGGACGGCCTACCCCGTGGCCTACGCCGTCGGCTGCGTGTGCTACCTGTGCGTGCTCATCTCGTCGAGCCTCGCGGGCGTCGTCTGGACCGCGCGCGGGTCGCGGGGCCTGCACCGGCAGACGCTGAAGACGGTGCTCGGCGCGCCCGTGTCCTGGTTCGAGGCGAACCCGAGCGGGCGCATCCTCTCGCGCTTCGCGGCGGACTTCGACGTCGTCGACATCGACTGGGGCAACATGTTCGACGGGTTCCTGTCCATGGCGACGATGTTCTTCATGCTCGTCGTCATGATCTCCGCGATCGTGCCCTACCTCATCCCGATCAACCTGTTCGTGTCCGTCGGCCTCATCCGGACGCTCAACGTCATCAACACGGCGAACCGCGACGTGAAGCGCATCGCGAACAACGCCGTGTCGCCGACGGTGACGACGGCGGCGGAGATGGCGCGGGGCCGCGTCGTGAGCCGCGCGCTGCGCTGCGGCGCGTTCTTCCGCGAGCGGCAGCGGCGGCACGTCGACGCCATGCTCGGGGGCTTCTTCCAATCGACCTGCATCAGCCAGGCCGCCTACGGGTCGGCCACCCTCTGGTGCTCGCTCATGGCGCTGTCCGCGGCGCTGCTCATCGCGCTCGTGCCGGGCGTCGTGTCCGACGACGTCGCGCCCGTGGCGCTGACCTACGCGCTCGTGTCGCCCTACTTCGCGTCGATGATGTCCGAGGTCTACCTGCAGATGTCCATCATGGCGACGTCCCTGGAGCGCGTCGCGGAGTACCTGCCCAAGGAGGACGGCGGCGTCGTGCCCCAGGAGCCCGCGCGCGACGGCGACCTCGACGCGCTCGCGGACGCGCCGGGCGCGCCCTGGCCCGCGTCCGGGCGCGTCGAGTTCGTCGACGTGTGCCTGCGCTACCGGCCGGGCCTGCCGCTCAGCCTCCGGGACGCGTCCTTCGACGTCGCCGCGGGCGCCAAGGTCGGCGTCGTCGGCCGCACCGGCGCGGGCAAGTCGACGCTGCTCGTGGCCCTCTTCCGCCTCGTCGACGTCGCGTCGGGCGTCGTCCGCGTCGACGGCGTCGACGTCGCCAAGCTCGGGCTGCGGCTGCTGCGGCGGCGGCTCTGCATGATCCCGCAGGAGGCCGTGCTCATGAGCGGCACGGCCAAGGACAACTGCGACCCCTTCGACGAGTTCGCGGAGGGCGCCGTGGCCGACGCGCTCGAGGCCGTGGGCCTCGCGCGGTCGCTGCTCCACGCGTTCCTCGGCGAGACGTCGCTGTCGACGGGCGAGCGCCAGCTGCTGGCCCTCGCGCGCGCGCTGCTCCGCAAGTCGGCGGTCGTCGCCTTCGACGAGGCGACGGCGCACGTCGACGCGAGCACGGACGCGAAGATCCAGGCCGTCGTCGAGACCCAGTTCCCGCGGTCGACGCTCCTCGCCATCGCGCACCGGCTCCACACGGTCATCGGCTTCGACCGCATCGTCGTCATGGACCGGGGCACCATCGCCGAGCAGGGGCCGCCGCTCGAGCTCCTCGACCGCGCGCGCGGGCCCTTCGCGACGATGACGGCCGCGCTCGGCGCCGCGGCCAAGGCCGAGCTCCGCGACATCGCGCGCGGCGCGCTGGACCGCGCGACCCTCGTCGTCGACGACGCGGTCCTCGTCGACGACGGGCCCGCCGTCGAGTGCGGCTGCACCTTCGCGGGCTAACGCGTTACTCGGCGCGTGAGCAGGGGGGCGGGCGCGGGCGCGCCTTCGCGGGCGCGCGTCCTACCCGCGTTAGCAGCAGTCGCTCCCGGAGGTGAGACTCGCGCCGGGCTGCGTCAGGCCGACGTTGCTCGTCGCCGCCGCCGCGTCGTCCGCGGGGAGCGCGTCGACGAGCGCGCGCGCGAGCTGCTGGACGCCCGCGCCCGTCTTGCACGACGTCTCGACCGCCGCGCAGACGCCCGTCCACGCGACGGCCGCGGGGTCGAAGGCGCGGGCCTCGAAGTCGCACTTGTTGTACGCGACGGCGATGGCCAGATCTTCCCTCGCCGCGCAGTCCTCGTCGAGCCGCAGCTGCGACACGACGCGCTTCGCGGCCTCGAGCGAGCCCGCGCTCGTGACGTCGACGACGACGATCGCGCCGAGCGCGCGCCGCAGGTAGAGCCGCAGCGAGTCCAGGCTCCGGTACCGCTCCTGGCCCGCCGTGTCCCAGACCTCGAGCTTCGTCGCCGCGGAAAAGGGCGTCAGGCCCGCGACCTTGCACGTGAAATGCGCCACCCCGAGCGTCGCGATCGTCGTCTCCTCGAAGCGATCTTCCGAGAGCCGCAGGCCAAAGGACGTCTTGCCGACGCCGAAGTCGCCGAGCAGCACGACCTTTTTGGGCATTGTTGCTCTGGGAGTTCGCGCCGTCGCGCGTTCCGCGGCCCGCGCCGTCGGCGTCGCCGACGTCGACACCGTCGACCTCGACGACGAGCCCCACGGCGCCGTCGGCCACGCCCACGGTCTACCCTCTAAGCGCGACTCTCAGCGCCGCTCAGCGTGCTACTCTTGCCTCCCTTGGAATTGCGCAAGCATGTTCTTTTTGTTGACGCTTTGTTGACGCTTTGTTGTGGGTAGCCGCGCGCGGGAAGCAACACGTGTGGAAGAAGCCTTTCGGGGTCCAGCGCGCGCGCTCGACGGCGCGGATGAGGGCCTGCCCGCGCGACTCGGGGCCCGGGGTGAGGCCGGCGCGCTGGCGCAGGAACGGCTCGGCGAACGCGAGAACTGTGGACACGACCGCGAAGGCGGATCTCGTCGCCCACGCGTTGACCGCGGCGGCCGGAACGCGAAACGTGAACAGCGTCGGGCAGGAGTGCGCGACGCGCGTGGACTCCAGGAGTTTGGCTCATGTGTCTGGACGCGTACGCGCGCGCGAGCCTGCGCGGCGCGGTGCGCGCAACAAACCCGGCGCTCGATGCGGTGCCGACGGCATCCAAAAAGCAAAGCGATGGCCATGACACGGCCACACGCGACGCTCGTCCTGCTCCTCTGCGCGCCGCTCGTCGCGCGCGGGTCGCTCTTCGACATGACGCGGAAGGAGGCGGAGGCGCCCCTCGTGAGACGGACGGGCGACGGCTACACGTCCGAGGGCTACGGCGTCGACACGTCCTTCCCCATGCACCACGACATCCCCAAGGGCACCTGGGGCGACGCCATGTACAAGGAGTTCATCAACGGCTGCGCGAACAAGTTCAAGATGGGCTCGTGCCGGAGCAACGAGGAGAGCCGCATGGCCATGAACCGCGACCAGATCCCGCGGCAGCGGAACTTCACGGAGCTCGGCTTCGCGAAGATCCGGGCCCCCGAGAACGTCTACGGCCCGGCCCGCGCCTTCTGGGACCTGCACAAGGACAGCGGCACGTCCGAGGCGTGGCCCGCGGGGAACACGTACGTGAACCACTGGAAGGCCGACAGCCACATGGTGAGCCTCGAGGACCGGCGCTGGCAGCCGCTGGGCCTGCGGACCAAGGACAAGATCTGGGCCGGCGCGAAGCCCATCCTCGAGGCGTGGACGGGCCAGACCCTCAAGCCGACGTCGCTCTACGGCATCCGCAAGTACTTCCGCGGCGGCATCCTCGCGACGCACGTCGACCGGCTGCCGCTCGTGACGTCGTGCATCATCAACGTGGACCAGGACGTCGACGAGCCCTGGCCCATCGAGGTCGTGGGCCACGACGGCGTCGCCTACAACGTGACGCTGGAGCCCGGCGACATGGCGCTCTACGAGAGCCACACCGTGCTCCACGGCCGGCCCTTTCCGTTGAAGGGCAACTTCTTCGCGAACGTCTTCGTCCACTTCATCCCCGTGGACCCCAACGACCACAACCAGAACCACCCGGACATCGACTTCTCCTGGACGAAGAACGCGCGCATCGAGCGCGCGCAGCCCGCGAAGCTCGCGGAGGCGCGGCAGCGGCTCGCCGACATGCCGAAACCCGCGCCGCACAACGTGAGCCTCGGCTGGGCCCGCGCGGCCGCCGCGCGCCACGACACGGGCGCCAAGCCCCTGGCCCAGACCGGCGCCTACGACCACCGCACGGTCGAGGAGGGCGGCGCGCCGCTCCCGAAGCCCGGCTCGCTCGAGGGCCGCGCGGCGCGCGCGGCGCGGGGCGGCCCGCCGCGCGCGCCCAAGGCCGCGCTCAACGAGGAGCCGGGCCACCAGGTCGTCGGCGGCGAGGACTTCGGCGCCGACGCCTTCGCGACGGGCACGCTGAGCCTCCACGCGGCCGCGGCGAACGGCGACGTCGACACGCTCCGCCGCGAGCTCGAGCGCGACCCGGACGCCGTCAACGCGCCCGACGAGAACCTCTGGACGCCCCTCCACGAGGCCGCGCGCGCCGGGGACCTCGAGACCGTCGAGTTCCTCGTGGAGCACGGCGCGAACATCGCGGACACGACCATCTCCGGCTCGTCCGCGCTGTGGATCGCGAAGCAGAACCACCACAACCGCGTCGCGACCTTCTTCTCCAAGCTCGGCGCGCCCGACATCGCCGACCACGACCTCTAGGCTCGTAAGGCCCCCGAGCGAGCTCCCCCCCGCGCCGCCGCCGACCGCGACCGCCGGGCCGGTCGGGGGCCCGAGGGCGCCGGCGTGGGCCGCGCGCTCTAGCCGCGCGCGCCCCCCGCCTACGTCGCGTCGCCCCAGGCCATGTGGCCGCTCGCCTCCGTCTCGGCGCGCGGGTTCGGCGCGTCGTCCGCGGCGTCGTCGTCGCCGACGGCCATGGACACGACCTGGCTCCCGAAGGAGACGACGACCGCCTTGTCCGCGGCGGCGAGGGGGATGAGCGCGCCGGGCGTCGCCGCGAGCACGCGCGACCCCGGCCGGAGGCCCGCGCCGTCCGCGGCGAGCGCGTCGGCGAGCCAGCGGACCGTGCCGGCGACGCCCCGCGCGCCGCCCACGTCCAGCCCCCCCAGCGTCGCGACGTCCCGCAGCACGCCGTCGATGGTCACCTTGAGCTCGACGTCGAGCGGCACGTCGCCGAGCCGCGTCGGCTTCGACCAGCCGACGCCGCAGACGACGCCCGCGTGGAGCGCGTTCTTCGCGATGATCTCCGCGGCCCGCTGGGGCCGCGCGCAGTTGCGGTAGACGTGGTGGAGCTCGATGACCGGCGCGTAGACGCAGAGCCAGTCCTCGACGGCGCCCGACGTCGCGAAGAGCTCGAGGCACAGCTCGCCCTCGACGGCGAGGTCCGCGAAGCGCGCGAGCGCGACGACGGCGCCGTCGACGCGCTGCTCGCGCTCCCAGAGGTCGCCGCGCACGGGCGCGCCGACGCCCAGGGACGCGCGCACGGCTTCGGACGCGCAGCCGACCTTGTGGCCGACGACGCGCTCGCCGCCGGCCTCGCGGAGCTGGCGGCACCGCTTCTGGATCGCGTAGGCCGCGTCCACGGTCAGGGCGTCGCCGGCGTCCGCGAGGGACCGCGTGCGCGCGAGCGGGTCCAGGAGGCTGCGCGCCGCGGCGTCGACGTCGATGCTCGGCCGCAGCGCGTCCATGCGCGCGGCGAGGGCCGCGGCCTCGGCGGGCGACAGCTTGGCGAGGTCCGCCGTGACCGCGGCGACGTCGAGGCCCTTGAGCGAGTGCGTCTTGCCCTCGCACGCGGCCTGCAGCGCCGCAGCGGTGAGGGGCTCGTCCCGCGGCTTCGCCTTGCCGTCGTCCGCGACGGCGCAGGCCGCGTGGTGGGAGGGGCCGTCGTCGAGAGCTGCCATAGACAAGTCGATGTGTGGGGCAAGGTGAAGTCACTGAAGAGATGGTGAAGCGAAGCAGCTACTGATGGTACCTCGACGCCGCGGTCGGTGAGGATAGGTGCGATGGCCCTCGCCGCGTCGCACCTGCCCGCGCGGGCCGTGGACTACAGTCCCTACAGCATCCGGAGCTCGACGATGACGGCGTCGTCGACGCGGGACCTCGACTTCCGCATGCTGCTGCCCCTGCCCTACGGGCCCTTCACGCCGCCCGCCGAGGCGGACATGGTCGTCCTCGCCCGCGGCGAGCGGAACCCGCACTGGGAGGCCGGCGTGCCGCGCTACATCGCCGAGCGGCGCTGCGAGGGCGGCGCCGAGGCCTTCTACCTCCGGCTCCGGTCGCGCGACCGCCAGGCGTCGCGGCCCGCGATCGGCTACTTCGGCGACGCGGCGGACGACGAGGCCTACGCCGCGGAGGAGCGCTTCGCGCCGGCCCAGCTGGCGCGGGCGCTCGTCAACGCGACGCCCCTCCACGCGGCGCTCGCGCTCCGCGCGCCCGACGCCGGGGCGGGAACCGGGCGATTCGAGTTCGCTTCAACGTGAGTGTGCCGCGCGCGATTGGTCCAGAGGCAGGATCCGCGCTTCGAGAGCGCTCCGAGAGATCATCGCCCGTCCAAAAACGAGCCGCGACGAGTGGAAACTGACCGAGATGGGAGCCTCCAAAGTTGGGAACGTCGCGCGCTTTTCCCGCCCAGGCCCGACGCCGTCGTCCTCGCCGCGCTGCGGGGCCGGCCGCGCGACTGCGACCGCCGGCGTCCCGCGACGATGTTCCGCGCGCTGTTGGCCGGGAAAACGGAGAGACGTCGGCACCGACGCGCCCGGTAGGCGACCGCACCGCGTCGGGCCTCTACCCGCTCAACGTCGCCCTCGAGGCCTACGACGCGGCGCGGCCCCGGTCCTACGGCGCGCCGGCCGTGCTCGCGGTGCTCGCGGCGAGCCCCGCGGCCGCGCGCGTCCGCCGCGCCGCCGCGGGCACGGCGCTCCACGCGGCGGTCTACGGCCGCCACGGCGACGCCGTCGTCCTCGCCGTGCTCCGCGCCGAGCCCGCGGCGGCCGCCGTCAAGGACCGGCGCTTCGCGCTGCCCGTGCACGCCGCCCTCGAGACGGGCGCGTCGTGCGCCGTCGTCGTCGCCCTGCTCGAGGCCTGGCCCGAGGCGGCGAAGCACCCCTGCCCCTTCCTCCTCGAGGTGCCCCTGCGCGACGTCAACGGCGAGCTCATCCCCGACGGCGTCGGCCGCATCGACCAGCCCGCGCTCCTCGTCGCCGCGCTCGTGCTCCGGCGCAACGCCTACGCGGGCGCGCGCGTGGCGTCGCCGCACCTCGCGGGCCTCCTCGAGGCGCGGTCCGCGACCATCGCGCTCCTGGACCAGTTCCCGGGCCTCGTCCGAAGCGCCCGGCGTCCGCTTCGCGTCCTCTTTTTTTTTTCGGAAACGCGGCGGCGCAGGCGAAGCGTCCGACGGCGGCGCCCTGGGCGACGCCGCTCCACGTCGCCGTGGCCGTCGGCGCGTCGCCCGTCGTGCTCGGCGCGCTCGTGCGCGCGCACCCGGCCGCGTGCGCGCAGGCCGACGCGATGAACTGCCTGCCCGTCCACGCCGCGCTCCTCCGCGGCGCGCCCGCGTCCGCGGTGGCCTGCCTCATCAAAGCGACGCCGGACAGCGACCGGGGCCTCGGCGACGCGGCCCCGAGCGACGCGCCGCCCGAGGCGCGGCCGCTCTCCGCGCCGGACGCGCGGCCGCTCTCCGTGCCCGCGCCCGAGGCGCGGCCCCTCGTCGCGCCGACGCGCGGGCCGCCGCGCGGCGCCGCGGCGCCGCGGTCCATCCCCGCCTAGCGGCGCGAGGCTATGTACACGCGGGGAGGCCCGGGGGGGGCGCGGCGGCGGCGG
>NW_008705562.1:685687-692693 GCF_000186865.1 Aureococcus anophagefferens
GCGCAGCGCGCGCACCCGACCCACGTGCTGCCCTCGTGCCCCGTCGCCTAGCCCGCGGCGCCGGGTCATGGTGCGCGCCGGTGCCGCCGCGCCGGGCGGGGCCCCGCACGCGCCGCGGCCTAGGCGACGGGGCACGAGGGCAGCACGTAGGTCGCGTTCGCGCCCTGCGCGCACGCCGTCGCGGCCTTGGCCTCCATGGCCTTGAAGCCCGAGCCCGTCGCGTAGCCCACCTGCAGGTTGTTCGTCTTGGAGCAGGTGTCGTCGCCGGGGCAGCAGAACCTACCGAGCGCGACGGTGACGATTTTTCATCGTTTTCCCTCGAAAACGTCACGGCCACAGGACGCTGAGCAGGACGTCGGGTAGCCCTCGATCTGAGAGCAGACGGCCGGCGCCGGCTTGAGCTTGTCGCACTCGAAGATCTCGAGCTTGAGGTCGCTGTCGGACGGCGCGTCTTTCTGAGCCGCCTGACAGTGCGGTCACCAAGAGGCCCCGTACATTGCAATCGGCGTCTTGGCGCTGGCGGAAGCGGCGGCGAGGAGGGCGAGGACCTGTGTGGAAATCAACCACTGGTTTGGGGGGTCCCCACCAAACTTCAGAATCTCTATCTCGGTCAAATCGAAGTCGATTCGGCTGACTTTTGGACGAATCGATTGCTCTCATCGAGTTCTTGAAGCACAGCAGAGGAGGTTTCCACACAGGCGAGGACGAGCTTCATTGTGGTTCGGTTCGCGCGCGAGGAGGGCTGCAATGGGGCTGCGAGGAGGCGTACACAAGCAGCCAATGGCAATGGGCTGCCGGTGCAACACCAACGTCAATAACGCAGCACAAGGTTGCGATCTTGATGCATGCTCTCGAGCGAGGTCCGAGTGTGCTCAAGCACCGCGCGTCGCGACCCGGATCGCACCCGAGTGCACGAGCCGTGCGTCAATCTGGTAGCGCGCATCGTGACAGTGCTCAGCAATGGCAATGCGTCGCGCCGCGTGGCTCCTCCTCGCACTGGCGCCAATGGCGGACGCGCTGATCGCGCCGTCGGCGCGCACAGCATCTCGGCGCGCCGCGCTGCGCGCCTCGAGGAGCGACAGGAAATACAGATGGATCGAGAAGGAATACTCGAAGGCGGCGGCGGAGGAGTGGCTGCAGGCCCAGGCGCGCGACGCGAGCAAGTACGACAGCAAGCGCGCGGCGGCGTTCGGCGCCGAGGCGGGCGAGGAGTACGACCTCGAGTACGCGCTCGCCGCGAACACGGACGACACGATCACGAAGATCATCGCGGGCGCGTTCATCGCGACGGTCGTCGGCCTGCTCGTCGTCGGCGTCGTCCTGCCGGCTCTGAACCCCGCGGAGTTCACCGCGGCGGACGGGACGACCTACGTCATGGACCGGGGGTCCTTCGTCGAAAAGTAGGGCGCGCCTTAGAAGATGAACTCGGGGACCCGGAGGCGGAAGCGGGGCACGGCGACGAGGAACGTGGGCCCCGCGGGCTCGACGACGGAGCCCGGGTGGAACTCGAGCGCGCCCTCGAAGGTGCCGCCGCCGGGCCGGAGCATGGGCCCCGAGAAGGACTGGTAGACGAACTCGCCGTCGCGGTCCGGCCCGCGCTCGACGGCGCGCTCGAAGCCCCGCGCGAGGTCGCCGACCTGCGCGTCGTCGCGCCAGCCGCCGAATCGGAGCACGGGGAACTTGCCGACGACGCCGTCGCCGCGGACGTCGCGGTGGGGCTCGTCGCCGTCGGCGATCTTCCAGTGGCGCGCCTTGAGCTGGCACGAGCCGTAGGACAGGGCCTCCGTCGCCCGGAGGCGGATGGAGTAGGCGAAGCCCGACGGGTGGTTCGGCAGGTAGACGGCGGACGCGCGGACCTGGACGCCGACCGTCGTCGCCGCGGCGACGCCCGCGCCCCCCGGGAGCTCGCCGTCGGGGAAGAGCACGATCCCCGCCGTGCGGGGCGCGTCGGGGACGATCGGCGCGACGCGGTAGCACGACGACGCGACGCGCGCCGCGTACGCCGCGAACCACGCCGCGAAGGCGCCGGCGCCCTCCGGCGCCGCGGGCTCGCCGTCGACGTAGACGCGCCGGTCGTCGTCCGTCGCGAAGAAGGCGCGGTCGCCGCGGTAGTTCGTCGCGAAGACCGCGGCGCCGTCGACGGCCAAGTCGTCGGCCGCCGCGACGGCGGCGACGGACTTGAAGCGGCCGCACGCGACGTAGTCGTAGGCCGCCAGGCCGCCGAAGAGGCCGTGGAAGATGGTGTGCTGGCTCGTCTTCATGGCGCCGCGGTCCCGCGCGGCGAGCGCGGCGTCGAAGGCCAGGTCCTGGCCGTCGTGCCTGCGCGGCGATCAAACGGTGAGCTGGGTCGCGACCAAACTTCGAACCGCTCGAGCTCGGTCGCGTCGACGTCGATTCGGCCGACTTTTGGACGAATCGAGTGCTCTCGTCGAGTGCTCGGAGCACGGCGAAAGTGCTTGTGTCGAACCATTCGAATACACCCACATTGAAGTCGGGTCGAAGACTTCGGGTTCCGCGCGGCCGTCGCGCATCGCGTAGCAGTAGCGGAGGCTCCGCGCGCGGACCCTGGCCAGGTCCTCGCTCGACGCGCCGGGCCGGAGCGTCGCGACGACGGCGTCGCCGACGGCGGCGTCCTCCGCCGTCCCGCGGCCCGCGAGCGCGCCCTTCAGCGCCCGCCAGCTCGCGGCGACGGACGACCAGAGCCGCGCGTCGAAGGCGGACGCGGCGGCGAAGGGCTCCTCGCCGGACTCGTCGAGGGCGGCCTCGGTCGGCGAGGGCGCGCGGGGGCCGTCGACGCGCGCCGCGACGCGCGACCAGCGCCCGTGCGCCGCGCGCCACGTCGCGCACGCTAGAACTTCGTCGGTCGGCGCCGCGCCGGGGGCGCCCCCGGGGGCCTCGGCGGCCGCGGGCACGTCTCCGCCGCCGTAGAAGTCGCGCCGCGCGAGCTCGCGCCAGACGGCGTCGGCCGAGGCCACCTCGACGACGCGCTTGCCCGCGCAGCGCCAAGCCTCGACGCTCGCACCGTCGAGCCACTTGAGGCAGGCCCGCGTCGCGTCGGGGTTGTCCATGAGCTTCTCCACCGCCGGCGGCGCAGGCGCCATCGTCGTCGGCGACGGCCGGCGGCTCGACGCGGCGATCCCCGTCGCACACAAGGAGCTGGATGCGGGCGTCCCAGCCCTCGGCCTGCGCTGAGGCTAGGCTCGGCCCGCGCGGCTCGACGCGGCGATCCCCGTCGCGCGCAAGGAGCTGGATGCGGGCGTCCCAGCCCTCGGCCTGCGCTGAGGCTAGGCTCGGCCCGCGCGGCTCGACGCGGCGATCCCCGTCGCGCGCAAGGAGCTGGATGCGGGCGTCCCAGCCCTCGGCCTTTGTTGAGGCAAACCTCGTAGAGTTTAGAAGTGACGTTTTCAACACAGTTTCAACTGACAGGTTGACGATGATGGGGGCAGCCCGATGGCTCGCGCTGCTGGCCGCTGTCACATCCTCCGACACTGCCTGCCATTCGCCGAAAACGTCAACGTCGTACGTCCACGAGCCGCCCGTGGCGTCGTTCCGGCGGCCGGCGCTGGCCGAGGTCGTGACGACCATGGCCGTCGTGGGCGTCTGGGGCGACGACGACGAGGCGAGCCTCGCGGCCTTCCTCGGGTCCCTGGGCGCCGCGCTGCCCCGCGCCACGGTGTCCGTCGTCGCCGCGCCGGGCGCGGCGGCCGCCGCGGCGCGCGTCGCCGCGCGGTTCCCGAGCCAGGCCGCGCGCGTCGTGGAGGCGGCGGGCGACGCGTGGCGCGCCGGCGCGCGGCTCCTCGGCGGCTCCGGCGCGGCCCTGCTCACGGACGCCGACGGCGTGAGCTTCCAGAGCGCCGCGCTGCGCGACACCGTCGCGGGCGCGTCCGGCTGCGCGGCCTTCGGCGGCGGCGGCGGCACGCGGGCGCTCCTCGGCGCGGGCGACGCGGTCCGCGACCACGCGCTCGGCGGCGGCCCCTGCCCGTCCCCCGCGGCGCACCTCTTCTGGTCGCCGGCGGCGGGCTGCGGCGCGCCGGACGCCTACGGCCGCGTGGCGCCGTCGCGGCGCGCGGCGCCGTACCTCGCGCTCCACGGCTCGGCGCCGTGCGCCTGGCGCGCCGCGCACGCCGCGCGCCTCGCGACCTTCGCCGCGACCTGCGCCGCGCCGCCCTGCGCCGCGCCCCTGAGCCGGGCGAAGAACGCCGCGCGGACGCGCGCGCTCCTCAAGGCCCACGGCCTCGCGAACGACGGCCGCGCCGCGGCGCGCGCCGCGCGCGCCGCGCGGCCCGACCTCTTCGCCGACCCGGCGCCGAGCGGCGCTCCTCCGGGGCCCTGCCTCCTCATGGGCGCGGGCGACTACGCCGCGCCGGCGCCCTACGCGACGTTCCTCCGGAGCCTCCGCGAGGGCGGCCGCGCGCCGTGTGGAAATCGACCGGCGAGCCGGGACGTCGGGGCCAAACTTCGGGAATCTCTAGCTCAGTCACATCGAAGTCGATTCGGCTGACTTTTGGACGAATCGATCGCTCTCGTCGAGTTCTCGAAGCGCAGCCGAAGAGGTCGCGTCAAAACGGTCTCATATGCGCACGTTGAAGTCGGATTGAAGATTTTATTTCCACGCAGGCTGCGCGTGCGACGTCGCGCTCTTCACGCGGAACGCGAGCGACGCGGCCGTGCGGCGCGTCTTCGCGGATTTCGGCGCCAACTGGCTCGAGTTCTTCCCGACGGACGTACCCGGCGCGACGGTCGACGACTTGAGGGCGGGCGCGTTCGCCACGCTGCCGGGCCGCGGCCGCGCCGCGTCGACGTTCCGCTTCCGCCTCTTCCACGCCTACGTGAACCACTTCGGCGGCCGCTACGGCCGCGTCGGCTGGGTCGACGTCCGCGACGTCTACGCCCAGGGCGACGTCTTCGCGGCCGCGCCCGGGGAGGGCCTCGCGGTCTTCACCGGGGCGGGAAAAGAGAGCGAACTTCCCAACTTCAAAGGCTCCTCTCTCGGTCGTTTTCCGCTCGTTTTGGCTGATCTTTGGACGAGCGATCATCTCTCGGAGCGCTCTCGAAGCGTGGGTGCTATTTCCGAAACGCGCGCGCGCGGAACACTCGAGCGACGTTGAATCACTCGTTTCCTTCCCAGGTCTTCACGGAGACGGCCGTCTTCAGCCTGCGCCACAAGCGCAAGGTCTACCTCGACTGGTCCCGGCACTCCTGGGGCTACGACTGCGATCCGGCCTACGAGACCTACGACTCGCTGCCGCCCGTGAATTTGGGCGTCGTCCTCGGCGACCCGCCGTCCGTGCTCGCCGCGCTGGAGCGCCTCGTCTGCGACCTCGAGGCCTGCGGCGGCTGGGACCAGTTCGTCTTCTCGAAGCTCGTCTACACGACGGTTTCGCCGCGCGTCTACACGACGGACGACGGGCCCGTCGCGGACCCGCGCCGCGCCGCGCCGACGTTTCGTGTGACTCGTCGGCCGCCCCCGGCGCAGGTCGCGAACCTGTGCTCGAACCTCGAGGCGCGCGTGGGCGACGCGGGCGCGGTGCTCAACGCCGACGGGCGGCCCTACGCCCTCGTCCACCAGTGGGACCGCTACGACGCGGTCGCCGCGCACGTCGCGGCGCGGTACCCCTACGTCGCCGCGTGGGGCCCTTAAGTCCGGCGGGCGACGGGGATGGCGAGGAGGTCCGAGGCGATGACGACGGTGCCGCCGAAGTGGGCCCGGGCGGCGTCCGCGAAGGCGGCGAGGTCGCCGGGCTTGTAGCGCGGCGAGAAGTGCCAGAGCGCGAGCGTCGCCGCGCGCGCGGCGGCCGCGAGCCGGCCCGCGTCGCCCGGCGTCGAGTGGCCGCGGTCGTGGGCGAGGGCCGCGAGGGAGTCGTCGAGCGTCGCCTCGTGGAGGACGACGTCGGCGCCGTCCGCGAGCGCGACGGCGCGGCGCTCGCCCGGGCCCGGCGCGCGGTCGCCGAAGACGACGACCGCGCGGCCGGCCGCGAGGGCCGCCCCGCCGACGTAGGCCTCGGCCAGGGGCAGCGCGGACCCGTCGGCGAGCGCCACGGACGGGAGCCCCGCGAGGGCCGCGCGCCCGAGCGCGCCGAAGACGGCCGCGGGCTCCGAGCCCGCGCGCGCCGCGGCCGCGGCGACCGCGGCCGCGTCGACGCGGCCGGGCCGCGGCCGCTCCTCGAGGCGGTAGCCGACGCAGGGGATGGCGCCGTGGTCCAGCGCCGCGGCGCGCAGCGTCGCGCCGGGGATTGTGATGATGTTGTGCCAGGTGCCATCAACAGCAACAGCCGCAGCACGCGCCACCTCATCACAGCACACCACACCCGCCAGGGCGCCGGCGACGGCGGCCGCGGGCGCCTCGCAGGCCTCGCCCCGCGCGCCCGGGGCGGCCGCGGGGAAGCCCGTGAGCTCCGTGACCGCGAAGCCGCGCGCGAGCTCGGTGCGCGACAGCGACAGCGCCGCGCGGACGTACGCGCGCGTGCCCAATGGCCCGACGACCTCGACGGGCCCGGCGCCCGCGCCACCGTTCGCGTCGAGGTAGCAGAGCAGGCCCGGCAGGCCGAAGGCGTGGTCCCCGTGGAGGTGCGTCACGCAGACGGCGGCGACGCGGCCCGCGCGGAACCGGCGCGGGCCCCGGGCCTTGGCGCCCGCCTCGAGGAGCCGGTGCTGCGTGCCCTCGCCGCAGTCGAAGACGACGAAGCTCCCGTCCTCGAGCCGCACGTAGCAGGCCTGCACGTTCCGCTCCCGCGTCGGCGCGCCCGCGCTCGTGCCCAGCGCGACGACCTCCATTCTTTTTCACAACAACACCACAACTTCGCGCGCGCCCCCGCCGCGCCGAGGGGCCTAGCGCGCCTCGAACTGGATGAGGCGCTTCGTCCGCACCTTGTAGAGGATGCGGTAGCCGCAGAAGCGGCAGCGCACGGCGTCGCGGGCCTTGATGATGTTCTCGGCGCCGCAGTCGCCGCAGACGTACTTGACGCCGAGCTAAACGGTGGGCGCGCGGCGTCGGGCGGCGGCGGCT
>NW_008705562.1:692743-703641 GCF_000186865.1 Aureococcus anophagefferens
GGCGGGGGGCGGCGCACCTGCTTCAGGAGGTCCTCGTCGGCGATGCCGTCGGTCACGCCCGGCTGTTGCTGCGTATCGGCCATCGGCTCAGCGATCACCACTTGATCAGCTGCAGCATCTCTGCGGCAAGGAGGCGGCTGCGGCTCCGTTGCAGCGTATCAGACCTCTAGAGACCTCGGAGGCGCTGAGCGCTCCCTCCCCCCGGGGCCGCAGCCCCCGCCGCCGCGCCGCCGACATGGTCGCCGCCGCGGCCCTGCGGCCGGATGACGACGCCGACGTCTACGCCTTCACGCAGCTCGAGCTGCCCGAGCTCGCGGCCCACGCGGCGGCCCTCGCCGCGGAGCTGCGCGGGGAGCTGCCCGCCTGGGGCCGGCCCAAGGTCGTCGAGAAGGCGCCGCGGCGCGGCGGCGCGCGCGACGCGAGGCCCCCGGAGAAGAGCGAGGACGCCTTCAAGCGGCCCGACTTCCCCGACAGCAACGCGCTGCGCGAGTCCCGGTCCAAATTATTGACGCGAGAGGCGCTCGTCGGCGCCGTCGCGTTCGACAAGATGGTGCGGAAGCGCGCGGCGACGGCGGCGAAGGAGCAGGGGAAGCGCGACGAGCTGAAGATCGCCCTGGGCCAGATCCGCGCGGCGCCCCTGGACATCATGGGCCCCGCGCGCCGCGGCGGCGGCCGCTTGACGCTCGACGGGCCCGACGCGGACCCGGGCCCGGGCCTCGACCCGTCCGCGCTCGTGCGCAGCGCGTCCGCGGCCATCGCCGGGTCCATCAGCCGCGGCACCAACCGGGCCCAGGTCGGCGTGTCCCTCGCGGCCATGCAGCGCGCGGCCGCGCCGCGCCCCAAGCCGCTCCGCGAGCTGCTCCGCGACGGCCGGCCGCGGCCCAAGGTCGCGCGCTTCGCCGGGCGGCCGCCGGCGCGGCTCCACCGGCGGCGCGCCGACGACGCCTCGGAGGCCTCGGGCCGCTCGACGCCGCGCTCGGAGGGCGGCGACGGGCCCGGCGGCGGCGGCCTCGGCGACGACAAGACGCACGACACGATGCTCGACCAGATCGAGGGCTACACGTCCATCAACTTCGACAAGCTCGGCAAGCGCGGCGACGTGTCCAAGGGCGCGGCGATCCTCACGGCGCGGGACCGGCCCCAGCGGTCCGCGGCCGCGAACCCCTACTCGCCGCACTACAAGCTCGCGGACCAGATCGAGGCCGAGTGGCCCAAGAACGGGCGCAACCGCTACTTCAAGTCGCTCATCAAGCTCATCGAGGAGCGGCCGCCGCCGCCGGCCGTCCTCGCCGACTGGCGCGACGTCGGCGACCGCGTCGAGCCCGACGACGCGATCCTCGCGCGCGACTACAGCCTCGACCCGCCCCACGTCGACGAGCGCTTCGTGCCCGAGGAGCCCCTGCCGGACGTCGCGGGGGAGCGCGTCGCCATCAAGTTCGCGCTGACGGAGAAGAAGGCGAAGAAGATGAGCCAGAAGGACCGCCGCCGCGCGATCCTCGACGCGACGTCGAACTCGCGGCTCCTCCACTCGCCCGTCGTCCTCTCCAAGGAGATCTACCGCGTCATCCCCCGCTGGGAGGCGGGGCGCCACTACCTCCAGAACCGCCAGAAGCACGCGACGGGCGTGCGCTAAGGACGCCGCTAGTACGCGTTCTCCTTGAGGTACGCGCCCATCTGGGCGTAGTCGCCGGCGCGGGCCGCGCGCTGCGCGGCCGCGAAGGCGCCCGCCGCGTCGTCCGGCGGCTTCGGGCCCTGCTCCGCGGCGTCGTTGCGCCCCGACCGGTCCGCGCCGGGCACCGCGTCGAGGTGGCCGTGGTCGCCGGCGACGGGCGCGTCCCAGGAGCCGTCGGCGTTCCGCACGTAGCAGAACAGGCCGCAGTAGCCGCAGTCCGTCCGCCGCCCCGTCAGCGACCGGTAGAGCGCGCCCGTCGGCCCGCCGTGGGACACGAGGAGCGCGGTGCCGCCGCGCGACGCCCGGGCCTCGAGGACGGCGACCATGCGCTCCGTCTGGGCCGCGTCCGTCTCGAAGTGGCCCCAGCGGTAGGCGAAGGTCGCGCGCGCGTCCCCGTCGACGGCCGGCACGCCGGCGCCGAGGTCCGAGAGGGACGCCGTCGCGCGGAGCGCGGCCGTCTCCGCCGCGGTCGCGTGCGTCGCGGCCGCGGCCGCGCGCGCCGCGGGGTGCAGGTCGGCCTCGGCGACGGCGACGCCCTTGCGGCAGGCCGCGGGGCCGCCCCAGGTGCTGTCCGCGCCGGGCACGGCCCAGCTCCGGTACCACGCCTCGCACATCGTCTCCGACAGTCGCGGCTCCACGACGACGCGTTCCACGCCCGTCGCCGTCGCCGCGGCCGCCGCGGTCTCGACGCAGCGCAGCAGCGGCGAGCACGCGATGTGGCAAATCGGCGCGAGGCCCAGCCGCTCCGCGTGCGCGGCGGCGGCGGCGCCCATGGCCCGCGCCTGGAGGTGGCCCGCCGGCGTCAGCGGGCTGTCCCAGGGCCGCGCGGCCGTCGCCTGCCAGTTCTCGCCGCGCTTGTGCCACGCGTAGTCCTCGCGCTCGCCGTGGCGCGCGACGAAGACGGCGCAGCGCGGCGGCTCCATCAGAGAGCTCTCACCTTTTGTGGCAAGGATTGAGCGAGCCTTTAATCTTGAATCGACGTTGCAGTCCCTTACGCGTAGAGGGGCGCGAGGAGCTGGGTCTCGAAGCGCGTCGAGATGGCGGCGATGTCGCCGATGGCCGCGCGCCACGTCGTCGCCTCGCGGGACTTGACCCGGGACCGCATGCTGCCCTGCGCGGAGTCGTGGCGCCAGAGCTCGATGACCGTGTTGAGGGGCGCGACGCCGGCCTCGCTGTGGAGCAGCGACACGAGCGTGCTCTCGCCCGTGTCGTCGACGGCGAGCTTGTCCGCGAGACCCGCGGCGTAGAGCTCGAGGAACCGCGGCACCGTCGCGTAGCCCAGGACGAGCTCGTAGGTGCGGAGTTCGTAGACCGCGCCCGGCGCCGCGTCGACGACCGCGCCGCCGGCGAGGCCCGGGAGGCCCGCGCCGGCGAGCGTCGCCGTCGCCTCGGCGAAGACGGACGTCTCCGTCGCGTCGACGCCGTCGAGCGGCGCGCGCAGGCCCTCGGCGGCGTCGCGCGCGGAGCGCGCGTCGTAGTCGGCGACGGTGCCGAGGTGGTAGACGCTGCTCGTGCGGCCCACGGCCACGCCGAAGGACGCCCTGTAGCCTTCGTCGAGGGCGCCGCGCGCGGCGCCGTGGGCCGCGACGCGCGCTTTGTAGGCCGCGAGGGCCGCGGGCCGCACGACGTCACGCTCGAGCTCGACGAAGAGCGAGCGGCGCGCGATGAGCGTCGCAGGTGCGGCGCGGCGGAGCGCGCTGCGTGCGGCTCTTGCAGCGCGCATGGTTGGCGCGCGCGCGGTGGTGATGTGATGTGCTGCGGACGCTGCGAGATGACGCTGCGGTGATGTGTGAGTTGTTGATGTCAACATAGCCGTTGTTGCTGTTAACCTCTCCTAGCCTAGCTGTAAAAACCTGGTCGGCCCCGGAGAGCGCGCAGCGCCCACTCACGCCCCTCCGCCCCGAAAAGGTCGCCGCCGCCGTCCGTGGGCTCCTCGGCTTCGCGTCGGAGCGGCGCCATGATGGCCGAGGACGAGGAGCTCGGCCGGCGGTGCGCGGCGCAGTCCGTGAGCCGCAAGGTCGTCGAGAGCCGGAGCCGCCTGGGCTTCACGAAGGTGCGCACGCTCTACTGCGTCGCCTTCGAGGCGTCGGACCGCGACGAGCACGTCATCGAGGTCGCCGTGCGCTTCGCGCTGGCCGGGCGGTCGACGCTCCTCACGGTCGACGGCGAGCCCGTGGTGAAGAAGTCGGGCCGGGGCCGCTTCGAGTACGGCTGGGCGCGGCGGGGCCACGCCTACGTGCTCCGCGAGGCGCGCGCCGCGCGGCCCGACGACTCCGACGTCTTCGAGCTCCTCGTCGACGACAAGACGTACAAGAACGGCCGCGACGCCGGAGCCAAGGGCAGCAAAAGAGAGCGAAATTCCCAACTTCAAAGGCTTCGATCTCGGCCATTTTCCACTCGTTTCGGCTGATTTTTGGACGAGCGATCATCTCTTGGAACGGCCTCGAAGCGTGGATGCTTTTCCCGGAACGCGCGCGCGCGGAACACTCACGTTGAAGCGACGTTGAATCACCCTTTTGCTGCCCAGGCCGGCGCCAAGGGCGACCTCGCGCGCACGGACAGCGACGACAGCAACCACGGCCGCGGCCGCGAGCGCAAGGGCGAGCCCGCGGAGGCCAAGGCCCCGGCCGTGCGCCACTTCACCTTCAACGGCTCGCCCAAGGCCGCGCACCCGGCGCCGGCGCCGGGCGCCGCGCCGCCGTCGCCCGCGCCGGAGCCCAAGGCCGCGGCCGCGGCGCGCCACTGGCGGCTGAACCGGCCCGGCGAGGCCAAGGCCATCTCGAACCGCGTCGAGTACGCGCCCAAGGCCGCGGCCAAGGGCGACGACGACGACGAGGGCGACACCTACGAGACGCGCCTCTCCGAGCTCATCGGCGCGCCCGACGACGGCGACGACGACGACGACGACGCCGCGGACGTCCGGAACTTCACGCGCCTCGTCTCGAGCCCGACGCGCAGGGAGGGCGGCGGCTTCTACAGCCTCCTCAACGAGGTCCGCGCCTCCGAGTTCGTCTAGATATTGGTACGTTGAAGTGCACGTTGAACCTGGGAGTTTGAACCTAGGAGATTACGCAGCAGTCGCGGCCCTCGGACGCGGGGCCGAAGGTCGGCGCGGGGAGCTCCGCCGCGTCGAACGCGGCCCAGGCCCGGTCCGTCCAGAGCGGGCTCGGCGGCGGGTCGTCGAAGGGTATGGCCGTGACGAGGGACTTGGCCGGCGGGAGCGGGCCCGGCGGCGGCACGGGCTTGTGGAAGATGCCGTTGTTGAGCTGGTTCGCGCGGTCGAGCGCGCGGCGGATCGTCGCCGCGGCGTCGCCGAGCGCGACGACGGGGCTGTCGACGTAGCAGACGGCCTTGGCGTTGGCCACGTAGTCCTTGGCCGACGCCGACGCCGCCGCCATGGCCCGGGCGGCCTCGGCGAGCTCCGCGCACGCGACGCCGCAGCTGGCCTCGTCCGTGTCCGCGACGGCCTTCTCGAGGGCCGCCGCGCCGGCGCAGTAGCGCGCGAGCGCCTCGAAGTAGGCGCCCTTGTAGTCGACGTGGCTCCTGAGGAAGGCCGTGCAGACGCGCTTGCCCGCCCACTCCTTGACGGACTTGGCCGACGCCGCGTTCGCGGTGAGGGACGCGACGCGGCCGGCGATGGCGTCCGCGTAGCGTTGGCGCTCGTCGGCGCAGAGCGCCGCGACGAGCGACCACTCGATGTGGGGCGCCGCCGCGGCCCGGCGGATCGTCGCGTGCTGCGCCTCCGCGAGCGCGAGCGCCGCCCAGGCCTCCGCGAGGCCCAGCCGCAGGTCCTGCGACGCGCGCTCGCCGCCGTCGGCCTCGGGCGCGGCCGCGGCGTCCTCGGGCGCCGCGGGCGCCTGCTTCTTCCTCGAGAACCAGGACGAGCCCTCGGCTTGCTTCGGCGCCGGCGCCGGCGGCCGCGGCGCCGCGTCGAAGGCCTCGACGCGCGCGCGGCACGCGCCCAGGAACCCCGCGGCGCGCCGGAGCGACGCGTAGACGGCGACGGCGTTCGCGTCGTTGATGGACTCGCGCGCGGCGCGGCTCAGGAGCGCCTGGGCCGCCGCGAGGAGCACGGACGCCTCCTCGAGGTCGCAGTCCGCCATGGCCCAGTCGCGGCCCTTGGTGTCGAGGAGGTCGCGCCACGCGTACGAGACGGCGTGGCGGAGCGTCGCCGCCGGCGCGGCCGCGTCGTAGGCGGGCGGCGGCGCGGCCGCGTCGGCCGGCGCCGCCGCCGCGTCGGCCGGCGCCGCGGCGTCCGCGTCGGCCGGCGGCGGCGGCGGCGCCGCGGCGCCCGGCGGCGCGCGGAAGCCGCGGAGGAGCGACGCGTACTCGCGGACGCGGCTCGCGAGCTCGTCGACGCCGACCATGGACCGGTCCTTGTCGAGGGCCCAGGTCACCATCTGCCGCGCCTGCGTCAGCGCCGCGAGCAGCTCCGCGACGTCGCCCTCGCGGCCCTCGCGCACGGCGGGCTTGAGCGCCGCGCCAAAGTCGACGGGCTGCGTCGCCTTGAGCGGCGCGTCCGTCGGCAGGAAGTGGCAGAGGATAGACGGCTTCGGGAACGTCTCCGCGCGCGACATGGTGGTGGCTGCGGACGAGAAGACGCCGCGCGGGCGACGGCGCAGGACGACGCTCTCAAGGAACACGCCGGGAGAGCACAGTTGCCAAAGGCAACATGATCAATCGCTAAAAATCATCAAGCTGCTCGAGCAGGGTCATCCAAAGACTGTGGCCCCAGCGCGCGCCGATGCACCGCTCGTGAAAACCCCATGAAGCGCCGCAACAGCCCGAAGCGAAGCGAGCTCGCGGTCGTCGCCGACTCGGCTCGCCTCGCGGTCGTCGACGCCGAGTCGCCGCCGGAGAGCCCGCTCCATGAACCGTCGACGAGCGACGACGGCGACGGTCCGCGGCGCTGGCTCGTGTCGCTGGCCCTCTTCCTCGCGCTATGCGGCGTCGAAGCCCTCTGCTGGCGGCTGCCCGGCGCGCGGAGCGCCGAGTTCGACAGCGGCCGCGCGCGGTCGCACGCCGCCGCGCTGGCCGCGCTCGGCCCGCGGCCAATAGGCAGCGACGCGAACGAGCGCGCGGCCGCGGACTACGTCTTCCGGGAGGCGCGCGCCGTCGAGGCGGCCTTCGACCACGTCGACGCGGAGGTGCAGCGGAGCCACCGGGGCGTCTTCGAGCACGCCGCGTTCCTCGGGGGCATCACGTCCGCGTACGATTCCGTGACGAACGTCGCGTTCCGCGTGCGCGGCCGCAACGGCCGCGGCGGCGCGGTCCTCGTCAACGCCCACCTCGACTCCTTCGGCGGCGCGCCGGGCGCCTTCGACGATCTGGTCGGCGTCGGCGTCATGATCGAGGCGGTCCGGGCGCTGGCGGCGCGCGGCGAGGCCGCGCTCGCGCGCGACGTCGTCTTCCTCGTCAACGGCGCCGAGGAGAACCACCAGCTCGGCGCCCACGCCTTCGCGACGCAGCACGAGTGGGCCAGGAACGTCGAGTTCGTGCTGAACCTCGAGTCCATGGGCGCGGGCGACCGCGAACTCGTCTTCCAGTGCGGCGCCGAGGACGTCGCGGCCGCGGTCCTCGCGGGCGCCGTCGGCCGGCGCGCGAACGTCATCGCCCACGAGCTCTTCCAGTTCGTGCTCTGGCGCGCGGCGAAGACGGACTACGCCATCTTTCTGGACTTTCTGCCGGAGGGCGCGCGCGGCACGGATTCGGCGTTCGTCGACGACGGCTGGGTCTACCACACGCCACTCGACGGGACGCCGACGGCCGCCGCCGCCGCGTCGCTCGGCGCGAACCTCCTCGCGAGCGTCGACCGCCTCGGCGCGCTCCCGCGCGCGCGCGCGCCGCCCGCGCCGACGTACGGCTACGTCTACTTCGACGTCCTCGGGCTCGTCGTCGTCTTCTACGGATCGTTCGCGGCCAAGGTGCTGCACGTCGCCGTCGCGGCCTTCGGGCTCGTCCACGCGGCCCGGCGGTCGTCCGCGCGCGGCGCGGCGGTCGCCGCGGTCCGGACGCTCGGCGCCGTGCTCGCGGCCGCGGCCGCCGCCGCGGCCTTCGGGGGCGTCCTGGCCCTCGCGGCGCCCATGCGCTGGTACGCCGGCGGCCGCGCCGTCGCCGTCGCGCTCTTCCTGCCGCCCGCGGCGGCCGCCTACGCCGCCGCGGCGCCGCGCGACGACCGTGGCGGGCCCGCCGCGCTCTGGAGCGGCGCGTTGCTCGCCGCCGCGGCCGCGGACCTCGGCAGCGGCTACGTCGCCGCGGTGAACGCGCTGGCGCTCGTAGTCGCCCGCCCCTGGGCGTTGGCGCCGGCGCTCCTGTTGTGGATCGCCGTCGCGCACACGATGCTGCTCATCGCTTTGCCGCTCCTGGGCCGCGTCGGGGGCGTCGTCCAGCCGGACCCCGTGCTCGGCGCGGTCCTCGGGCTCCTCGCGGGCCTGGGCCTCACGCTGGCGGCGCCCCGGCGGCCGGGCCCGCGGCCGCCGGCGCGCGCCGTCGCGCTCGGCCTCGCGGCGCTCGCGGCCGCCGCGGCGCTCCTCCCGGCCTACGGCGTCCGGACGCCGAAGCGGCTCACGATCCAGCACGTGACGCGGAGCGTCCTCGCCGACGGCGGCGGGGCCGTCGCGTCGTCGGAGTCGGGGCTGTGGGTGTCGCCCATGGACGGCCGGGGCCTATCGCCCGCGCTCGCCGGCGCGCGCGCGGGCTCGTGGCGCGCGGCGCTCCGCGACGGCCCCGTGCCCCGGCGGGCGGACCCGTCGGACTGCTACATGCGCTGGCCCTGGTTCTTCCCCCTCTGCGACATCGTCCGCGGCGACGCCTACGCGGAGGCGCCGCCGCCGGAGCTGCCGAGCCCGGCGCGGCTGACCGCGACGCGCGCGGGCGACGTCGTCGCCGTCGCCGTCCGCGCGCCGTCGAGCGCGACGCTCGCGCTCCGGGGCGACGTCGCCGGCTGGACCTTCGAGGGCGTCGACGGCGCCGCGCCGCCGCCGCCGCGGCCGCGCGCGGACGGCGTCTTCCTCCTGCAGCTCACGGGCGGCACGTGCCGCGACGCCTGCGACCACGCGCTCGCCGTGGCCCTCGCGCCGGGCGCGCGCCTCGAGCTCGCCCTCGCCGCGCACCACGTCGAGGTCGACGCGACGCCGCCCATCGTCGAGCTCCTCGCGGAGCTCCCCGCCTGGGCCAAGGGCGGCGAGTGGGGGAAGTGGGCCTCGGAGCTCCTCTACCTCGACGTGCCCCCCCCCGGCTAGGTTTTTTTTGTGTTTTGGCCGCCGACTCGTGATCGTGACGCGGCGGCGATAACATATCCCGCCGGAGGATATGTGAAACGCCGCTTCAACCTTCCCGGCCCACCTCCGCGTGCCAGGCGTCGTGCCCGAGTGGCGCAACAAGGCCCAAAATAACACCTCCGCACTTATGTTGACCAAGTTATTGAAGGAGATGCGCACTCGACGAGCGCCCTTTGGCCGGGGGAAAGGGGGGGGGAGGGAGGCCGCAGAGAGACCGGAGCTCGTAGGCGCCGGACGGCAGGTTGAGTGCACGGTGCGGATTCAAGACCCACTCGCGGCGCGAGACGATGCGAGAAGCTTCGAGGCCACTTTCGAGCCCTTCGACCGAGCTGAAACTTAGAGTATGAACGATTCGGCCGAAATGGTCGCGGAGATGGATGTTGCGTTTTTAATTCGCGACAGGCGCTGCGCCGAGGCCGGCCACGCCGCCTCGCAGCACAGGCTCGGCGAGCTCTACAGCGCGAAATCCGATTACAAACAGGCCGTGCGCTGGTTCACCCTGGCCGCCGAGGCGGGCTTCGCGAGCGCCCAGTGCGAACTGGCGGAGCTCTTCATGCTCGGCAGAGGCGTGCCCGCGGACGATCGACTCGCGCGTTTGCCGCGTTCCGTTCCCGCCTCCCGCCCTTTCCCGCGCGTACGCGACCCGGTCGTTTCTAGGCCGTGTTATGGTTGTCGCGCGCGGCGGCGGCGGGCGTGGCGAAGGCGCAGAACCACTACGGCCGCATGCTGCAGGAGGGCCGCGGCGTCGCCGCGGACCCGCGCCTCGCGGCCGAGTTCTTCGAGAAGGCCGCGGCCCAGGGCGACACGGACGGCATGGTCAACCTCGGCGCCGCCTGCCTCGTGGGCCGCGGCGTGCCCCAGGACGAGGCGCGCGCGCGCGAGCTCGTGAGCCGCGCGGCCGACGCCGGCGACGACGACGCGCGACGGTTGCTGAACGCGATGGACGGAAGGCGCCGGTCCGACGACGACCCCAAGGCGATGGCGGAGCCGGCGCCGACACCGAAGTTGACAGCGGCGGCGAAGCGCCGCCGCGCGCGCAAGGCGGCCAGGGACCGCCGCGGCGGCGCCTCCGTCGAGCAGTCGACCGTCGAGGATTCGGTCGTCGAGGAAGCGGCCGCGCCCGTCGTCGAGGAGCCGGTCGTCGAGGAAGCGGCCGCGCCCGTCGTCGAGGAAGCGGTCGTCGAGGAAGCGGCCGCGCCCGTCGTCGAGGAGCCGGCCGTCGACGTGCCGACGGCGCCGTCTCGGGACGTCGACGGCCCCGCGGTCGACGGCGCCGCCGCGCGGGACCGCGAGAGCGACGCGGAGGCCGTCGCGGCGCCGGCGCCGGCCGTCGACGAGCCCGCCTGGCGGCGCCGGTGGGGCGCGGGGCTGAAGGCGGGCGACGGCGTCGACGCGCGGGACTCTGAGGGCCGCTGGTTCGACAGCGTCGTCGTCGACGTCGACGGGTCCAGGGTCAAGGTCCACTTCCGCGGCTGGAGCACGCGCTGGGACTCGTGGTTCGACCGGGACGACGAGGGCTTCTGGGCGAACGTGGAGCCGCGCTTCGCGCTTACCGAGGACTGGCGGCGGCAGCTGCGCGTCGGCGACGGCGTCGAGACGCGGTCGGAGGACAAGCCCCTGTGGTACGCGGCGCGCGTCGTCGAGACGAGCGGGACGAGCTGGGTCGCGGTCAAGACGGAATCGCCGGGGTCGCCGTCCTGGATCGAGACGTCGAGCGAGCGGCTCTGCCAGCCGGGGACCCACATCAAGAGGCACCGGAAAGCGTCGAGCCTCGCTACCAAGATTTCGGCCCTGAAAGCGGACGCGGTCAACGGCGACACGACCGCGATGATGAAACTCGGCCGCATGTTTCTGTCCGGCGACGACGTGCCCGAGGATCCTTCCTCCGCGGTGAAGCTCTTCGAGGACGCGGCGGCGCGGGGCAGCGTGCACGCCATGCTCTACCT
>NW_008705562.1:703853-725962 GCF_000186865.1 Aureococcus anophagefferens
CGACGCGCGGCGAGCGTTGGCGGCTCCGTGGCTGGCGTCGTACCTCGCGAGGCTCGAGGACGAGGACGAGGACGCGCCGCCCGAGGCCCCGCGCGCGCCGCCGGCCGAGGCCGCGCCGGCTTCGAAGCCGAGCGCGGCGGCGCGCGCCCCGCCGCCGGAGGCGGCGCGGTCCCTCGAGCTCGACGCGGAGGCGACGACGGCGCTCGCGCAGCTGCCCGAGCGCGAGGCCGCCGGAGTCCTCCGCGAACTCGCGCGCAAGGGCGAGGACGTGCGCAACCCGAGCGCGTGGGTCACGCGCACCTGCCGGCGCGTCGCGCGCGAGCCGGCCCGTCCCGCCGCGCTTCCCCGCGCGCCGGCGTCGGCGCCGGTGGAGCCGGCGCGGGCGCGCGACCTCGACGCGGCGGCGCTGGCGGCGCTCCGGCGGCTGCCCGGGGACGAGGCCGCCGGCATCCTCCGGGAGCTCGCGACCATGGGCGACCGCGTCCGCAACCGGAGCGCCTACGTCTCGTGCCTCGCGAAACGCGCCGCGGCCAAGGGCGCCCCGCGCCGGGCGGTGTCACCCGCGCTTCCGGACGCGGCGGACTCGGCGCCGAGGGCGGCGGACGCCGGCGCTCCGGCCGCGCGCGGGGAGCGGGCGGAGGCGCGGCCCCCGACGCCCGCGGCGCCGCCCCCGGCGGCCTCGGAGCTCGACGCGCGCGCGGTCCGAGCGGCGGAGGACGGCGGGCCGCGCGAGGCGGAGGCGGAGGCGCCGCGCGACGACGGCTTCGGCGACGCGACGGTCGCCGAGATCCTCGAGCGGCTCGACCTGCGGCGCCTGCTGCCGCTCTTCCGCTCGCACGAGATCGACGACGACTCGCTCTTCCACCTGGAGCGCGCCGACTTCGCCGAGATCGGCGTGCCGGCGCCCGACGTGCCCCGGATCTGCGCCGCGGTCGCCGCGCGCCGCAAGGCGAAGACGGTCTCGGTCCAGGGCGAGATCGACGGCGCCGCGCGGCACCAGGCCCAGCTCGAGGCGGCGCTGGCGGACCACCGGGCCGAGGTCGCGCGGCTCCGCGTCGGCCGCCGCGCCGTGCCCGAGGAGCTGTGCTGCCCCGTGACGTGCGAGCTCATGAAGGATCCCGTCATGGCCGACGACGGGCACACGTACGAGCGCGTCGCCATCGAGCAGTGGTTCGCGACGGGGAAGCGGACGTCGCCGAAGACGAACGAGTCGCTGCCGTCGACGGTCGTCCGCCCGAACCACGCCGTGAAGAGCATGATCGCGGGCTTCCTCGACGCGTGCCGCCGCTCCGGCGTCGCGCCCGACGACTGAGCGCGCCCTCGTAAGAAGCCAATTCACACACTGGGACTTAGACCTCCTCGGCTGCCGGGCCCGGGCAGGACTCGAGGTCGAAGGAGCCTGTTGAGGCCGTCGTTGTCGCCAAAGCTCAGGCTGCAGCACGATGGCCATGGCAACGAAGCTTGCCTGTGCAGCTCTCTGCATCGCCGTCGCCAGCGGCTTCGCGCCGTCGCGGCCCGGCGGCGCGGCGCCCGCGGCGCGGCGCGACGGCCGCGCCGCCGTCGCGGTCGCCGCCGCCGTGGAGTCGCTGAGCTTGTCGCCGATCGCGAAGGTCGGCGGCGTCGTGCGGCTGCCCGGGTCCAAGTCGCTGAGCAACCGGGCCCTGCTCATCGCGGCGCTCTGCGAGGGCGAGACGACGGTGGAGAACCTGCTCGCGAGCGACGACACGGAGCGCATGCTCGAGGCGCTCGCGGCGATGGGCGTCGCCGTCGCGGATCTGGGCGACGCGGCCGTGCGCGTGACGAGCTCCGGCGCGCTGAAGGCGCCCGGCGCGGACCTCTTCCTCGGCAACGCGGGCACGGCCATGCGGCCCCTCGCCGCCGTGCTCGCGGCCGTCGCGGCCACGGACGGCGGCGACTTCGTCCTCGACGGCACGCCTCGCATGCGCGAGCGGCCCATCGAGGACCTCGTCGACGGCCTCAAGCAGCTCGGCTGCGACGTCGAGTGCACGCAGAACGGCGACTTCGGCGGCTGCCCGCCCGTGGTCGTCAAGCCCGGCGCGCGGGTCGACGGCGGCGTCGCCCGGGTCTCGGGGAAGACGTCGTCGCAGTTCCTCTCCGCGCTCCTCCTCGCGTCGCCCCTCCTCGCGACGACGCAGCCCCTGGTCATCGAGATCACCGACGAGCTCATCTCCCAGCCCTACGTCCAGCTCACCGTCGACCTCATGGCCAAGTTCGGCGTTGTGGTGGACATCGACGGCGCGTACCGGTCGTTCACCGTCGCGCCGGCGCAAAAGTACACGAACGCGGGCCTCCCCGACGCGACCTACTTCGTCGAGGGCGACGCGTCGTCGGCGTCCTACTTCCTCGCCGCCGCGGCCATGACCGGCGGCGACCTCACGGTCGTCGGCTGCGGCTCCGAGAGCACGCAGGGCGACGTCCGCTTCGCGGAGGTGCTCCGCGACATGGGCGCGCCCGTGACGCTCCACCCGACGAACATCACCGTCGCCGCGGCGACGCCAAACCTCAAGGGCATCGACGTCGACTGCCTCGACATCCCGGACGCGGCGATGACGCTCGCGGCCGTCGCGCTCGTCGCCGCCGGGCCGACGACGATCCGCAACGTCGGCTCCTGGCGCGTCAAGGAGACGGAGCGCATGAAGGCCATCGTCGCCGAGACGACGAAGCTCGGCGCCGACGTCTTCGAGGGCGACACGCACTGCGTCATCACGCCGCCGGCGGGCAAGCCGAACGCGGGCGCGGAGATCGAGACCTACGACGACCACCGCATCGCCATGACCTTCGCCCTCGCCGCCTGCGCCGGCGTGCCCGTGACCATCCTCGACCCCAAGTGCACGTCCAAGACCTTCCCGACCTACTTCGACGAGCTCGCGCGCGTCACGCTCGCCTGAGGCGGCGGGCTAAGGGCCGTCCGCCGGAAGTTTACGGGAGCCACGCGAGAGCGACGAGCAGAGCGACCGGAGAAGGGAGGGGCGCGTGGCCGCGACTGACCGGGGCCCGCGCGGTCGTCGGCGCGGGCGACGCCGTCGGCGCGGGCGACGTCGTCGGCGCGCGCGTCGGGCTCGGGCAGTCTGCACGGACGGAACCGCTGCATCCGTCGCAGGTGCAGCAGGAGTCGAACATGTCGTCGGAAGAGTCCATGCCCGAGGCATTCCAGCTATCCCAGCATAGCTCCTGGTCGAACGACCGGGCGTCGTGGAACATCTTTTCCGCCCAGGCGACGGAGGAGGTGTCCCACGAGGAGAGGGGCTGGTTGAACGACGAGGCGGAGGCGAACATGTACGACATGGATGTGACGGAGGAGGTGTCCCACGAGCCAAGGGGCTGGTCGAACGCCGAGGCCTCGCGGAACATGCGGAGCATGGATCCGACGGAGGAGGTGTCCCACGCGTCGATGGGCTGGTTGAACGACGAGGCGTTGAAGAACATGCCGGACATGTCGATGACGGAGCCGGTGTCCCACGAGGCGAGGGGCTGGTTGAACGACGTCGCGGAGCCCCGCCCCTCGGAGGCGAACATGTAGTTCATGGTGGTGACGGCGCCGGTGTCCCACGAGTCGATGGGCTGGTTGAACGCAAAGGCGGCGGTGAACATGCGCAACATGGTGGCGACGGAGCCGGTGTCCCACGAGGAGAGGGGCTGGTCGAACCGACGGGCGTCGGAGAACATGAAGGACATGTCGGTGACGGAGCTGGTGTCCCACGAGTCGAGGGGCTGGTTGAACGACTGGGCGTGGAAGAACATCTCGCACATGGTGGTGACGGAGCCGGTGTCCCACGACCCGAGGGGCTGGTCGAACGACATGGCCGAGTCCCACGACCCCATGAACATGCGCTCCATCGTGGTGACCGCGCTGGTGTCCCACGAGTCGAGGGGCTGGTTGAACGACGAGGCCTTGCTGAACATGCCGAGCATGGTGGTGACGGAGCTGGTGTCCCAGGCGCTGATGTCGTCCGTAAAGTTCGCGGCCGCCGCGTTGCAACAGATTCCGTCGCTGACGCAGTCGGATCCGTCCGGGTACGCTTGCCTATTGCCATCTTGTGCCCAGGCACAGAAGAGCCAGGCCATGTCGGTGATCGAGCCCGTGTTCCAGCTCGAGATGTGGCCGTAGGTGGCCTCGGCGGTGGTCGCGTCGTCCAGCCACGCCTTAACCGCATCCTGGAGCTCGCCCTTTGTTGTAGGCGTGAGTCGTCGTCCACGTTGGAATGCCCGAGAGCATCGGCTGCCTCGGCCCGTCGGACTGCTAGATCTTGTGCTCGTTGCGGTAAACGCAAACCCACTTCTGCGCACGCGCGCCGACTCAGGACACGAGGCCGAGTCCGCCGCCGCAGAGGCCTGCGACGCTGGCAAGAGGCCCCACAAAAACCTCCAGCGAGTCGACCGCGAGCGCCCATATCGTCGGTCGGTGATCCGCGGACAGACGCGTGAGACTCCCGCAGTCGACGCGCGCGTGAAAGCTCTCGCAGACAAGGATGTCGACGTCCATCACTCGCGCCGTCACCTGCTCGCTGCTCCTCACGGTCGCGGCCTTCCTGCCGTCGCACCTGCCCCGGACCGCCCTCGACCGGAGGCTCGCCAAGGTCGCGCTGCGGTCCGAGGCGCGGCGGAGCTGGCGGTCGACGCTGTCGCGGCGGCGCGCGGCCGAGGCCGACGACGCCGACGCGCCGCCGCTCGCGCCCGAGTCCACGGACGCCGAGGCCGAGGTCGAGGCGGTCGCCGCCGCCGCGCCCGCGGCGCCCAAGCGGCCGCCGCCGCAGCGGCCGAGCTTCCAGAAGAAGTTCGTGAAGACGGCCGCGAACCCCGTGACGTGGAAGAACGGCATCTACGCCGGCTCGCTCGCGTTCGCGGTCCTCCTCCCCGCGGGACTCCTGCTCCTCGCACAGAAGTAGGCCCCCGACCTGTCACTAAAATGCACATGTTTCCTACTTGGCGTCGAGCAGCGCCATCTCCGCGTCCGCGAGCTCGAAGGAGTAGAGGTCGAGGTTCGTCGCCGCGTAGGCCGGGATCTTCGTCGCGTTCTCCCCCAGGCCCACGGCGAGCGCGGCGCCGTGCTGCAGGATCCAGCGCAGGCACACCTGGGCGACGCTCACGCCGTGGCCCGCGGCGACGGCGACGACGTCGGCGTCGTCGAAGGGGCAGCCGCGCATGGCCTCGTAGGCCTCGTAGGTGACGCCGCGCGCCCGCGTCGCGTTGAGGCCCGCGGCGTCGCGGTTGCCGACGGACATCTCGCACTGGTTCACGGCCGGCGGCACGGTCCAGGCCTTTTCCAGCGCCGCCAGATCGTCCGCGCCGTAGTTGGACACGCCGATGGCCCGCGTGAGGTTCCGCGCGAGCGCCTCTTCCAAACCCTCCCAGAGCGCCGCGTCGAGGGCCGAGAACTCGCAGGGGTGGTGCAGGAGCACGAGGTCGACGTACGTCGTGTTCAGCCGCTCGAGGTCCGCCTCGACCTACCAAGCGTGACGGTGACGATTTCTCGTTGGTTTCCCACCCAAAATTTCTCGAACATCGTCACGGCCACAGGACGCTGGCCTCGACCTGCCGCAGCGCCTTGTCCGCGCCGCCGAGGCAGAGGCCCGTGAGTATGCCGATGCCCGCGGGGATCTTCGTCGTGATGAAGAAGTCCTCGCGCGCATATTCGGAGCTCGCGGCGAAGAACGCCGCGATGTCGGTCTGCTTGCCGCCCGGCACGGGAAAGCCGTAGTCCAGCGCCGTGTCGATGCCGACGCCGCCGGCGGCAGCCCAGGCCGGGAGCGACAGCTCGACCTCCGAGCCGCAACACGTGCCCAGGTTGATCCGGGGCATGGCCACGCCCGGGGCGATGGTGACCGTCGTCTCCATCGCCGCCAACAACGGCGCAACAAGCACCAGCCAGAACGGGAGGGCAGGCATTGTCATGTCTTCTTCAAGGACTTTTTTGAACGTCAAGGTCGACTTTGTATCCGCCCGTGCCCGGCCGAGCTCTTCGGCGTCCTCGTCACGCGCTCCAAGTCTGCGGAAGCCGCCGCCTGCGATGCGCCTCCAGCAGCTCGCAGCGCTGCTGGCGCTGTCGCAGGCGCTCGTCGCGCCGCCGCAGCGCCGCGCAACCGCGCCGACGCGCCGCGCGACCGCGCCGAGCCGCTTGGCGACGACCGTTTTGGAAGAAGAGGCCGACGAGGAGGTGGCCAGCGGCGAGTTCGTCTGGCGCGTCGAGGCCGAGGCGATCCTCGGCGGCTCGGCGCCCGGCGCCTTCGTCGAGTCGGCGCCCTTCGCGCTCTGCGGCCACGACTGGACGCTGCGCGTCTACCCCGAGGGCCTGTCGCCGCGGCGCCGCGGCCGCTGCGGCGTCTACCTCCGCTACGGCGCCGAGGACGTCGGCGACGCCGTCGACGCGGCCTTCGAGCTGCGGCTCGGGGGCGCCGGCGGCCCGACCTTCAACACGGGCATCACCTTCGTGCACCCGCTCGCCGCGGGCGTGCTCGACGGCGAGGCCACGGACTGGGGCGGCCACCTCTGCTCGTCCGAGGACGCGCGGGGCCTCGTCGGCGACGACGGATTTTTGGACGTGTCCGTGGACGTGGCCGTCTTCGCGAGCTCGAAGTGGGCCGCGGGCGCCGGGCGCAGATTCTCGACGTTCCGGCTGCCGCGGCGCGCCGAGGCGCTCGCGCGGCGCGTCGACTCGGGCCTGCCGCTCGTGCTCTGCCGCCTGCCGCGGCTCGTGCGCGCGGCCTTCGCGGCGCCCGACGCGGTGCGGAACGGCCTGCGCGTGGGCAACGTCGTCGTGCCCGTGCTCGCGGGGAGCCCCGAGGCGAGCGAGCGCGGCGCGGCGCCGCTCGGCGCCGACGGCCTCCCGAAACCGCCGACGTCGACGGCCGAGTACCGCGCGCTGCTCGCGCAGACGGCCTTCATGCTCGCGGCGGGCCGCGAGGCCTGGGGCCAGCGGGTCGGCGACGACGGCGCGCGCGCGACGCTCGGCGCGGCGGGCGTGCTGCCGGGCGCGGACTACCGCGTCGTGGGAATCACGCGCGCGGACGGGTCGCGGGCCCGGCGGCTGCGGCCGGGCGAGGGCCGCGGCGCCACCGTCGAGCTCTACCCCATCTTCGAGGACCGCTTCCGCGGCGCGCCGGACGGCGGCTGGCCCGCGTCGCTGCCGCTCGGCGGCGACGACGTCGCGCTGCTGACGCAGCCGGGCTTCGCGGCGGCGACGGCGACGGCGGCCGCGTCCTTCGCGGCGACCTTCGCGGCCGCGGCGCTCTTCTTCTCCAACTGCTTCTCGCTGACGTATATTCCCACGAACTCCATGGTCCCCACGCTCCAGCCCGGCGACGTCGTGCTCCAGGACCGCTTCTTCACGGGCACGGGCTTCGGGCCCTTCTTCATCCCCCCCAAACGCGGCGACCTCGTCTTCTTCGAGCCGCCGCCGGCGCTCCGGGCCCTCGTCGAGACGGCGGGGGGCGGCGGCCTCGACAGCCGCCAGTTCGTGAAGCGCGTCGCCGCGGTCGAGGGCGACAGCGTCCGCGTGTCCAAGGCCGGCGGCGTCGAGGTCCGCGGCGTCCCCCGCCCGGGCAAGTGCCCGCCCAAGGTCGGCCGCCAGCCCGAGTTCGTCGAGGCCAAGGGGCGCGTGCCCCGCGGCACGCTCTACGTCCTCGGCGACTGCCCGGCCGCGTCCGTGGACTCGCGGTCCTGGGGCGCGCTCCCCGTGGACCTCGTCACGGGCCGGCCCATCGTCCGCGTCTGGCCCCCGGCCCGCTTCGGGCCCGTGGGGGGGGACCGGTAACGTCGGGGTCTTGTTTCCCCCCCCGGGGACGGCATCGTGAGCGAGCGTGGAGCGCGGCGTCGTGCGGTCGTGAGCCGAAGAGACGCATGTTGGCGTCTCGTTGAAGTTGAGCACTTTGAAGTTGCACAGCTCAAACGTCTACACACACACACACACATGGGGCGATTCGTCCTCTTGCTCCTCGCGGCGACGGCGTCGGCCTTCGCGCCCGTGCGGCGGCTCCCGTCGCCCGCGCTGCCCGTCGCCGGGCGGTCCGCGCCGGCGCTCCGCCTCGACGCCGCGGCGCAGCGCCGCTTCGAGGGCGTCCTGGGCCGCGTCGTCGGCGCCGGCCCGGCGCGGGGCCCGCTGCGGCGCCTGGCCGCGGCCGTCGCGCGGCGGCGCGGCCCCCTCACGACGTTCCTCGGCCGCGTCGTCCGCGTCGCCCTGCGGTCCCTCCTCTGGGGCGCCGTCGTCGCGCCCGTGGTCGCGAACGCGCACCCGGCGTTGGCGTACGTCGGCTACGGCCGCGAGGAGGTGGACGTGCTGCGGTCCGAGAGCGGGTCCATGGGGTTCGTCATCCCGCTGTCCATCGCGGGCGTCATCGTGACGACCATGCGCCAGGGCCAGCGGAGCAAGAAGGAGGTCAAGCGCATCAAGAAGGCGTACAAGAAGGTGCAGGAGGAGGAGGCCGAGTACCTCAAGGTCGACGGCGAGGCCGAGAGCGACGCCGACATCATGGCCCAGCTCCGGAACCGCACGACCACCATGGCCGAGGAGGAGGCCGCCGCCGAGGCCGCGGCGAACGCGCCGCCGGAGCCCGAGGCGCCGCCGCCGCCGGTCAAGCCCAAGCGCATGACCATGGCCGAGAAGATCAAGGCCCGCGAGGCCGCCCTCGGCCAGAACCGCACGAAGCTCGGCTAGGGCCATCTGCGTAATTTACGTACGTCCGCGCGGCACGGCGGGGATTCGGGGGGGGTCCCCGCGAGGCCTACATCGCCGTCGGCGCGGGCGTCGGCAGGGGCGACGGCGGCGGGGAGACCTCGCAGCCCGTCCCCGCCGCGTTCGGCGCCGCGCCGCCGTCGCACGCCGTGACGACGCAGGCGTAGAAGTCCCAGTCGTTGGCGCTCGCGTCGTCCGCGCCCTCGCAGAGGCGGCAGAGGCCGTCGTCGTCGTTGTAGGCGACGGAGCGGCTGTCCGCGTTCCCGGACGAGAAGAAGAGGTCGTAGCACGCGTCGAGGTCGTCGACCTCGACGGACGCGCCGAGCGTCGTCGCGCACTTGTGCTTCGACGTGTGCGCCCAGTCGCAGGCGGCGACGGCGCTCGAGCCCGTCGGCGCGGCCGTGGCCGACGGCGCGGGCGTGTCGACGGGCGTCGCGGTCGGCGCGGCGGCGTCCGCGGCGATGTCGTCGCAGTCGACCTTGTTCCACTGCGACTGCGGCGTGCACTCCGCGTAGGTCGACCCGGACGCCGACTTGCCCTCGACGGTCCCGGAGAGCTTGAGCTTCACGTGGCCGTCGTCCCGGCACTTTTCGAAGATCTTGTCGTCCCAGGAGCTCGTATTCGCGTCGGGGCGCATCGTGAACCGCTTGCCCTCGTACTTGCCCGTCGAGAAGCTCACGCCGCCGCTGTAGGCGGCGACGGTGACCTTGCCGCCGTCCTTCATCTTGAGCTCGAGCCTGCCGCGCGCGTCGCACGTCGCCGCGGCCCTCGGACGCCGCCGTCGCGCTTGAAGGTCTTCCACTCGCTCTCGTAGACGTTGTTGTTCTTCAGGTTGATCTTGATGGACCTGGGTGGAACGCGTGCGCGCGAGCGCGGGCGCTCCGGCGGACACCGCCGCGACCCGTCGCCGTAGATGGCCTTGACGTTCGCGTTCTACGAAACGTCCGCGTCTCGCCGCGCCAACCCTCCGGACGCTGGGAAAAAATGCGGGGTCGTTGAAGATGCCGAACACGCAGCCGACGACGATGGCGGCGCTGACGAGGCAGCAGCAGCACGTGGCGCCCAGGAAAATCTTCATCCCGCCGGCGCAGGCGCCGCCGCTGCCGCCGCCGCCCTGGGCGCCGCCGCCGCCGCTGTCGCCTACGAACAAGATTTCGCGCGAAAGAGCTACTCCACCGTTGGACGCCGGCGATCGCCGACGAGGTTGTGCATCTCCACATCCTTTTCAGCCATGGCAGCTTGCCAAGCAGTGAGACTCGTGAGGAATTCTAGAATGCATAAAAGCTTGTCATTCAAGAAGAACTCTCGCAAGTTGAAGAAGTGAAACGCTCGCCGCTCTAGGGATGGTGTCGCTGCCCGTCCTCGCGCTCCTCGCGCCGCTGGCGTGGGCTGCTGCCTCTCCGCCGGCCTGGGCGAGCCTCGCGCGCGTGGACTACGACGCGCCGCCGGTCCCCAACGCCAGCAGCCTCGTCGGCCTCACGGTCTGCGGCTACCAGCAGTGGTTTCGGGCACCGAACGACACGGCGACGAACGAGGGCTGGACGCACTGGGGCAACGGCGTCGGCGCGCTGCACAACGGCACGGGCATCGAGGAGGACTACTGGCCCGACCTGTCGGAGTTCGGCGACGACGAGAAGTTCGCCGCGCCGGGATACAAGTTCGCCGACGGCTCGCAGGCCTACCTCTTCAGCTCCATCAACGCGCGGACGACGCTGCGCCACTTCCAGTGGATGGAGGCCTACGGCATCGACGGCGTCGCGCTGCAGAGCTTCGGCCCCCTGGGCCTCGACCACGAGATCCTCAACCACACGCTCGCGGCCGCCGCCGCGACGAACCGCGTGGCGTACGTCGAGTACGACCTCAGCGGCTACGCCGGGCGCGGCGCCGCGGCGGCCGCCATGCTCAAAGAGGACTGGGCGGGCCTGCGGCGCCAGGGCGTGCCGGACCACGCGCGCTACGTCCACGAGGGCGGCCTCCCCGTCGTGGGGATCTTCGGCTTCTACATGGACCGCTTCAGCGGCGAGGAAGCCAACGCGATCCTCGACGTCTTCGACGGCACGGCCTTCGTCGCCGGCGCGGGCCAGTGGTGGTGGCGCAGCGACCAACCCTCGGCGAACTGGACGCGAGCCTACGACCGCATGGGGAGCTGGTCGCCCTGGAACGCGGGCGACTGGAACGGCGACGCGGCCCACCCGGCGGCCGCCACGGGCTACTGGGCCGCCGACAAGGCGGCGGCGGAGCAGGCCGGCGTCCTCTGGCAGCCGGAGCTCGCCCCGGGCATGTCGACGAACCACCGCGACGGCACGCCCGCGGGCTCGGGCCGCCTCCCGCGGCTCAGGGGCGCCTACCTCTGGGCCCAGTTCTACGCCGCGGCGGCCATCGGGGCGAAGACGGCCTTCGTGGGCATGTTCGACGAGCTCGACGAGGGCACGCAGATCCTCAAGGTCGTGAACGACCCGCCGGCGCCGGGCGACATTGGGTACGAGGGCCTGCCTTCGGACTGCTACCTCGTGCTCACGGGGCTCGGGTCGAAGATGCTGCGGGGCGACGCGCCGCGCAACGCGACGACGCCCGACTGCGCCGCGCTGACGCAGCCGACGGCGCCCGCGGCGCGCGCGCCGGCCGCCGGCGTGCTCCGGTGGGCGCCGGCCCTCGCGCTCGCGGGCGGCGGCGCCGTCGACCACTACGAGGTCCTCGTCGACGGCGCCGTCCGGCGCACGGCCGACGCGGCGACGCTCGCCGTCGCGTCCGCGGCGACGTCCTTCCGCGTCCGCGCCGTGAACTCCCTCGGCAACGCGGGCGCCTGGAGCCCCTAGGGGCCTAACGTATCCCGCCGGCGGGATATGGTACACGTTGAGGTTGAAGTCCAAGTTGAAGCGGCCTTTAACATATCCCGCCGGCGGGATATGTTAGGCCGGGTTGAAGCGGCGTCCGCCGGCGGGATATGGTACGTTACGCGCCCCGGTACTGCGCCATCCAGTCGCAGGGGGGCTTCCGCGCGTTCGGCGCGCGGCCGAGCCACGCGAGCCCGCCCGCGCCGTTCGCCGCGGCGCAGACGCCGTCGAGCTCCGCGGCGGCGCCGCGCGCGACGTACTTCTTCTGGTGGAGCATGAGGAGGGGCCCGAAGACGGGCTTCGCGCATTTGCCGGCGACCGTCGACGCGTCGACGTCGCGGACGTTGAGCGCGTGCGGCAGCGCGCCGACGCTCCACCGCGCGCCGTCGCCGCGGTCGCAGTTGGCCGCCATCGCGCGCGCGAGGGGCGCCTGGTCCGCGGCGAAGGACTCGACCTGGGCCCGCTGCAGCCGCGCCGGGTCCTTGGCCTCGCGCGCGTAGAGCCGGAGGTACGCGTCGAGCCAGTCCGCCGCGAACGCCTCCGCGGCGGCGCCGCGCGCGACGGCGAGCGCGCCGCCCTGGGCGCCCGCGCAGAAGCCCCGGCCGCTTCGGTCCGCGCGGTCGACGCACTTGGCCTCGAGGGGCGCGGAGTAGTCGCGCGCGCGGCTCGCGTGGCTCCAGACGCAGCGCCGCGCCTCCTCGACGACGCGCCGCTCGCCCGCGGCCTTGGGCATGACGCGCGCGCGGACCGCGTGCGCGTCCCGGCGCCGGTGCAGGTCCGCGAGCGCGGCCTCGAGGGCCGCGCCGTCGCAGAAGTAGGTGTCGTCGTCCGCGAAGAGCGTGAGCTCGTAGGGCCCCCGCGCGACGTTGAGGATGCGGCCGACGCGGCTCCGGAGCTTCGCGAGCTCCTGGCGCCGCTTCGCGCCGACGCCGCGCGCGTCCGGGTCGAGGAGCGCGACCTCGCCGGCGTTGCGGCCGGCGAAGGCCGCGCCGCCGTCGGCCAGCACGGCGTCGAAGAGGCCCGCGGCGCCGGCGCCGGCGACGGCCGCGGGCGACGCGTCCGTGAAGAGGCACCGCGGCACGGCCGGCGCGCGCCGCCGCAGCGACCGCGCCGACGCGATGACGTAGCGCAGGTCGTGGCGCGCCGTCGCGTTGTCCACCATGTTCCGCGTCCAGCAGACGCCGACGGGCGCGACGGCCCCGGCGCCGCGGAGGAGCAGGAGCAGCGCAGCGATGGTGCGCATCTTTCGAGCGGACGCGATGGCGCGCGGCGGCGGCGCCTATTCAAAACTCTAGCTTTCGCAGCAGCGCCGGTCCGTGCGACCTATTAATTAAGGGGCTGCTATCGAGCAGCCATGCCGCCCCCGCTTGAACGGCAATGTCGTCAAGTCGAAGAGCAAATTGAGGCCTGGTGCCGCAATCGCGCTCGGGCATCGGCGGCGCGCGACGCTCGAGTGCTCCTCGAATTTGCGTCGGCGCCATGAGCGGCGTCGGCCGCGCGGCGGAGCGGAAGCTCGTCTTCTGCGGCTGCGAGGACGCCTGCGCGTTGTTGAAGACGGACGCGGACCGGGGCCTCGACGACGGCGACGTGGCGTCGCGGCGCCTGGCGTACGGCCCCAACGAGCTCGCGGAGGAGGAGGAGGAGGGGGCCTGCCGCAAGTTCCTGGAGCAGCTCAAGGAGCCCCTCATCCTGCTCCTCTTCGGCAGCGCCGTCGTGTCGAGCCTCCTGGGCCAGTACGACGACGCGATCTCCATCGCCGTCGCCGTGCTCATCGTCACCTTGGTCGCGTACGTGCAGGAGGCCAAGAGCGAGCGGACGCTCAAGGCGCTGGCGTCGCTCGTGCCGCCGCGCGCGCTCGCCGTGCGCGGCGGGCGGCCCGCCGCGGACGTCGCGGCCGCGGACCTCGTGCCCGGCGACGTCGTCGTCGTCGCCGCGGGCGACCGCGTCCCCGCGGACGTGCGCCTCGTCGAGGCCGTGGAGCTGCTCGTGGACGAGTCGTCGCTCACGGGCGAGTCGGAGCCCGTCGACAAGGTCGCGGACGCGAGCGACGGCGCCGCGGCCGCGGCGCCGGGGTCCGCGCCCGTCACCGACTGCCGGACGCTCCTCTTCGCGGGCACGTTCGTGCGCTACGGCCGGGGCCGGGGCGTCGTCGCCTGCACGGGGTCGCGGACGGAGTTCGGCATCGCGGCCCAGGAGCTCAAGGACCTCGAGCCGGGGCGGACGCCGCTCCAGCAGGGCATGGACAATTTGGGGAAGAAGCTGAGCGCGGCGTCGATCGCCGTCATCGTCGTCATCGGCCTCGTGGGCGTGCTCCGGGGCGAGCCCATCCTCGACGTCTTCACGGTCGGCGTGTCCCTGGCGGTCGCGGCGATCCCCGAGGGCCTGCCGATCTGCGTCGCCGTGACGCTCGCGCTCGGCGTCATGCGCGTCGCGCGCCACAAGGCCGTCGTCAAGCGGCTGCCCGCCGTCGAGGCGCTGGGCTGCGTGTGCAAATCAAATCTTCAACCCGACTTCAATGTGCGCGTAATCGAACGGTTTGACACGAGCACATCCGCCGTGCTTCGGGAACTCGACGAGAGCAATCGATTCGTCCGAAAATCAGCCGAATCGACTTCGATGTGACCGAGCGAGAGATTTCTGAAGTTTGGCCCCGACGTCCCAGCTCACTGGTTGATTTCCACACAGGCGCTGGGCTGCACGGACGTGCTCTGCTGCGACAAGACGGGCACGCTGACGAAGAACGAGATGGTCATGACGGAGGCGCGCTGCGGCGCGTGGCTCCTGCGGCGCGGGCCGCGGGGCGGCTGGGAGTGCTCCGTCGACGTGCCCGCGGGCGGCGACCGCGAGTGGCTCGCGCTCGACGGCGAGGACGCGCTCCTGCCCCAGCCCGTGCTCGCGGCGCTCGACGCGTCGTCGCTCTGCTCCAACGCGGAGCTCGACGCGGGCCAGCCGACGGAGGTCGCGCTGCTGCGGGCCGCGCGCGAGCTCGGCGTCGCGGACCGGCGGCGGTCGACGACGCGCGTGTCCGAGGTCGCGTTCTCCTCGGAGCGGAAGCGCATGGAGGTGCGCGTCGCCGAGAGGGACGGCGCCGTCGGCACCTACGTCAAGGGCGCCCTCGAGGCGCTGACCTTCGACGCGGACCCGCGGTGGCACCGCGAGGCGTCGACGATGGCGTCGCGCGGGCTGCGGGTCCTGGCCGTGCTCAAGTCCGACGACAAAGGCACGCGGCTCCTGGGGCTGCTGGGCATCAGCGACCCGCCGCGGCCGTCGGCGCGCGAGGCCGTGGTGCGCCTCGCGGAGCGGGGCACGCGGACGATCATGCTCACGGGCGACGGCCGCGAGACCGCCGTCGCCGTCGCGCGCGCGGTCGCGGTGCTGCCCGAGGACGCCGACGTCGGCGCCGGCGCGGACCTCGTGCTGAGCGGCGACGAGTTCGACCAGCTCGCGGCGGGCGGCGACGGCGCGGACGCCGCGCCGCCGGGCGGCGCGGTCGTCTGCGGGTCGCGGCGCGACCGCGACGACCACGCGGCCGCGGTGCTGCGGCGCGTCGCCGTGCTCTACCGCGTGTCGCCGCGCCACAAGCTCGACGTCGTCCGCGTGCTGCGGCGCGCGGGCTGCGTCGTCGCCATGACGGGCGACGGCGTCAACGACGCGCCCGCGCTCAAGGCCGCGGACGTCGGCATCGCCATGGGCGTCGCGGGCACGGACGTCGCCAAGGAGGCCGCGGACGTCGTCCTCGCCAACGACGAGCTGCTCTGCATCCTCCACGCCGTCGACGAGGGCAAGGCCATCTTCCACAACATCCGCAACTTCCTCACGTTCCAGCTCTCGACGTCGCTCGCCGCGCTCGGCATCGTCGCGGGCGCGAAGCTCCTGGGCCTGCCCCAGCCTCTCAACCCCATGCAGGTGCTCTGGATCAACATCATCATGGACGGGCCCCCGGCGCAGTCGCTCGGCGTCGAGCCCTGCGACGAGGCCGTGCGGCGCCAGCCGCCGCGGAAGCGCGACGAGCCGACGATCACCGACGCCATGGTCTTTCGCGTCCTGTCGTCCGCGGCGCTCGTCGCCGCGGGCACGCTCGCCGTCTTCTCCGCCGAGCTCGCGAAGGACGGCACCGGCGAGGGCTCGACGAAGCACGACACGACGATGACGTTCACCGTCTTCGTGCTCTTCGACATGGTCAACGCGCTCACGTGCCGGTCCCAGACGAACCTGGTGGGCTCCGCCAAGCTCCCGGTCTGCGCGAACGCGGCCTTCGGCGTCGCCATCTCCGCGTGCGTGCTCGGCCAGCTCCTCGTCGTCTACTGCCCGCCGCTCCAGCGCGTCTTCGGCACGGAGGCGCTCTCGGGGCGCGACGTCCTCGTCTGCGCCGCCGTCGCGTCGTCGGTCCTCGCCCTCGACGTCGCCCGCAAGCTCTACGTCATCCTCGGCTGCGCCGTCGGCGCGAGGCTCGGCGGCCGCATCCCGCGCTTCTTCGCGTCCGCGCCGTCGAAGAAGGACGACCCCGACGGGGGCCAGGCCGCCCACGTCGTCTAGGCGGGCGGGGGGCGCAAATTTAAACGGGGCGCGCTCGTCGCCCGGCAGGTAGACCGCGCCGCCCTCGCCACCCCCACGACCAACCTCCGCTGCGACGCTTAGTCGGCGGCCTTGCGCCGCCGGCTAGGTCGGTTCGCCGGCCCGACTCGGAGGGGATACATACATATGGGATGCTCTGGACGCGGTCGGGGGTATGCCTCGACCGCGGAGCCGGGGGAGCAGGGCGGAGGCCTGGTGGCGGTGGCGCATAGGCTGGCCGGGGGCGTTGTGGCTCTGCACTAGGGCGGCGGCGGCAAGGCCAGCTCGACGGGACTATCTGGGGCTTCGTGAATGATTTCGTGATTGATGTGGTCGTACGTGATCTGGTCGTACGCTTCGTCCGCCGATCGCGCTTTCTTGTTCTGGCGGTCAAGGTCGATCGTGAGGATGGCGTCGACGTGGTCGTCGTCAATCTTTGGCTTCAGGGATCCGGCGGCGTCCGCGGCGGCGGCCGGCTCGGGACGCGCGACTTCTTCGGTGGCGACCATGCTCTTCTTGTACGCTCGGTAGCGTCTCGGTACGGCTCGGGACGGTAGCGTCATCTCATCGGGATTAACCTCGCAGGTCTCGACGAGGATCGTGTAAATTGTCGCGACGAGCACGAGGGTCCCGATGACGATCATGGCGTAGCTAAACACTGGACCTTTGAACATATCGCCGGGCGCGCCGTCCTGCTCGTCCATGTCCTTGATGAACAGCATCAGCGACGCGATGAACACGAGGATGATCTGCGCGTTGCCCACGTTCGCCAGGTTGTCGTCCGCGTCTGCGATGTAGGGACGGCTGTACGTGTAGACCTGCATCGAAAGGAACGCGATGAGGAGGCCAATAGCTATCTGCGACGCGCTACCCGGGTACCTACATCGAATCTTCATGTACATCGAATCCTCATGTACACCGGGAACCTACATGAAAATTAGCAGGCCCGTGAGCGCCAGCTTGCGGACGCACTCGAAGACCACGAACTGGTAGCAGCGCGGCTCGTACCTGGCGCGAAAAGGGTTTCGCACTAAATGCGATGCACACGAGACGCTGCGGCGCGCTCTTCGAAGAGAAACGCGAGATGCTGGATCGACTCGTCCGCATCACGCGTCTTGAGCTTTCGTTCCTGCAACTCTGCGGCGGAGACTGTATTGGCGCCGAGCATCGCCGTCATCAAGTCTCGCGCGGAAGAACTTTGCTCCGAGAGTCGCGCGTCAAGCTCTCTGTACGCCTCCGTAGAATCACTTCGAGGCCCACCGTCGTTGCTGTCCTCGATCTTGCCGAGCCGGCTCTCGTTGACGTCCGGGTCCAGCTGCTTGCGGTACCGAAAGAGAAGGAGGCAGTAGGAGAGCGGTATCCCAACCGGGTACACGAAGAGCATGGCAAGCGCGTAGGTGGACCAGGTGCCCTTGTAGCTCGGCGAGCCGCACGAGATGTCGTGGTCCGCCTCGAGACGTCTTCCGGCGGCCGGGCCCAAATTGCAGCGACGGTCCCCTAGGTTGCCTAACGCGCTAGAGAGGGCACAGATGTAGCCGGCTCGAGGCGTGCGGTCTCCGGATCGACGCCGCTCGGCGCAAAAATTATGGCGACGAGTGAACTCGGGCTTTGGGGTCTGGGGTGGTAAAATTTAAACCAAACCGACTGGGGCGTACTCGGGGGGACCTCGGGTGACTTCCCCTGGGTCCCGGGCTAGTTCCTGGCACCTATTTTCTGGGTCGGTCGGTCGGTCGGTCGGTCGTCGTCGTCGTCGTCGTCGCCGCCGCCGCCGCCGCCGCCGCCGCCGCCGTCGTCGTCGTCGTCGCGCGCGCGGGGGAGTTTCGAACCTAATTCAGTCGCAGGGCGACCGTAGAGAGGTGATGAGTTGCCCCATGCCAGCTGTCACGGCATATGAACCCGGGGATGCAAAAATCGAGTGGGGGCGCGCCCCGCAGTCGCAGTGATCGACAGTCTCGCCGCGGAAGGCCGCCAGCAGGATTTTTTGCGCTCACGAACCCCGTCGTCGCTGCCCGGCGCAGCACGCGCGCTTTTCGTGCACCACCTGGCGCAAAACGGCGAGGTGCCGGCGCATCACATCATCGCAGCGTTATCCGTCGGTCGAAACGATGCAGTTTTGTACGATTTCGATGAAGTTTTCAATGATTACTTCAATGAACAACCCAAAACGTTTGTTCTTACTACGAGACGGGGTCCTCCAATTAAATTCACCGGCCGCGCTGAGCTTACGGCGCCCGCGGTCGGAAGCGGTTGGTGGTCCAAGTAAGCAAAATCTTACCGATGGCGACGCGCGGTGGAAAATTCCAGAGTGCTGGCGGGGACGAATGGAGAAATTTCTTAGAAAAATGTTCGAATTAAATTCGAGGGCCTGTTCCACGCGTCCAAACGCGTCGGTTTCTGAGGGCTTGGACCAACGCGGGTTAACTTGTCCTCCCCGGAACCCCTCAGCTCAAGTCAGCTCGACGTCGTCGGCACGGGGGGTACGGGGGGGCTGGGGAGGGGAACTTCGACTTCAAGCACTCGCCAAGCCGAAGTGGCAGTGCAGAGCATGGAGTGTACCTTTTGTGGAGAAGCAAGCAATATGGACCGCTAGCATATGGCGTCGCGGCGCGCGTGGTGCCTGCGGGTCCTCCTGGGCCTGGCCTTCCTCCACGTCGTCGTCTGGCGGCGGCTCCTGGCGCGGGTCGCGCGGCGGCGGACGGCGCACGTCTGGCTGTCCTGCGACGCGGCCGACGCGCGCGTCGCCTACATGCTCGAGCCCATCCGCGCGACGCTCGCCGAGGGCTTCGCGGCGCGCGCGGCGCTGCGCGAGGGCGTCGGGCCGGCGTCCTTCGCCGCCGCCGCCGCCGCGGCGGCGCCCGGAGACGTCTTCGTCGTCGTGAGCTTCTACAACGGCCGCGCGTTCCGCGACGCCGCGCGCGTCGCGCGCGGCCGCGGCGCGGCGACGGTCCTCTACCAGACGGAGCCGCTCCACGGGTCGGGCCCGCCGGCCTGCGGCGCCGGCGCGCGCGCCGCCGCGCCGGCCGACGACGACGACGGCGGCGGCGGCGACGACGACGACGACGACGACGACGGCCGCGGGCCCGAGGCGCCGTCGCGGGCCTACGACGAGGTCTGGGACTACTCGCGGTCGAACCTGGCCAAGTGCGCGGCGTTCGACGCGCGGGCGCCGCCGGGCGGCGCGCCCGCGCGCCGCTTCGTGCCGCCCGGGTTCGTCGACAAGGGCTTCCTAGCGCGGTCGCTCCGGCGCGGCGCCGGGCCGCCCACGGCCGCGTTCCTCTTCCTCGGCTGGTTCGGCGCGGGGCCCTTCGGCCGGCGGTGCCTCGCGGAGCTCGGCGCGCGGCTCCGGCGCTCCGGCGAGGGCGACGTCCACCAGGTCTACGACAAATGGTCCGACGGCGCGCTCCGCGAGTCGCTCGGCGCCTACGACTTCGCGCTCACGGCGCACAAGACCTGCGACGCGGCCAAGGCGCGGGACATGCCCGTCGAGGCCTTCCGGCTCGCCGCGCTCCTCGGCGCGGGCGCCGTCGTCGTCGGAGAGACGTCCGCGGCGGCCGACATGGCCGACTACGCGGGCCTCGTCGACTTCGTGCCCGTCCACGACCTGCGCAAGGCCTTGGTTATCACGGCCCGGGCCTACGCGGACCCGGCGGTCCTCGCCGCGCGCGCCGCGGCCGTCCGCCGCGACTACGCCGCGCGCTTTGGGCCTCTGAAGCTCTTCCGCGACGCCGACGCGGACGCCGTCTTCGCGGCCGCGGCCGCGCCGCCGCCGCCCCAGACCCGCGCGGCGCCCGCCGGCGCCGGCGCCGACGACGACGACGACGACGACGATGATGATGATGACGGCGCGCGGGACCGCGCGCGGGCCGCGGCCGCGGCGTTCGAGGCGGCGCTCGACGGCGAGGCGCGGCGCTGGCCGCCGCTCGCGGCGGAGGACGCGCGCGCCCACGCCTGGGCTCCCGACGAGCTCGCGCGGCCGGCGGCCGGCTGCGCCCTCGCGCCGCCGCGGTCCCCGCGGCGGCCGGCCGCGCGCGTCGTCGCCGCGCCGCGCGCGTCCTCGCCGCGGTACCTGCCGATCTGGTTCGGCGCCTTCGACCTCGGGGCCTACCGCGCCGCGCGCGTGCCCTGCCTGGAGAAGAACGCGTCCTTCGCGCCGCTGAGCGGCCGGGGCTTCGGCGCGCACGTCGCGGACTTCGACGACGAGGCCGACTACCTCGCCGCGTACGGGTCCGCGTTCTTCGGGCTCACGGCGAAGAAGGCGGGCTACGACGCGCTGCGCCACCTCGAGATTTTGCTGAGCGGCGCCGCGCCCTACTTCCTCGACGTCGACGCCGTGCCGCCGCTCGCGCTCTACGGGTTCCCCAAGGCCGCGGTCCGCGCGTTGGCCCGCGTCGCCGGCGCGCCGCGCGAGGCCGACGTCCGCGCGGCGCTGGGCGCGTCCCTCGGCGAGGCGGCGCGCCGGCGGGAAGTCGGCGAGGCGCACCGCAAGGCGGCGAGGCGGGCCGCGCGCGCGGGCGCGCCGCCGCCGCCGCGGCCGCCGCCGCCGCCGCGCGGCGCCGCGGCCGCGTTCCCCGCGGCGCTGCCGCTCGGCGCCGCCTTCGACCGGGCGGCCTTCTGCGGCGCGCTCGACGCCGCCGTCGCGAGCGCCGAGCGGACGCTCACGGTCGACGCGGTCGCGGCCCACGTGCTCCGCGGCGCGGGCGCCGCGAACGCGACGACGGCGCTCGTCGTGGCGACGCGCGACGTCGAGTACATGTCGGGCATGGTCTACGCGGGCCTCGTGCGGGCCCTCGGCCTCGGGTCCGTGAGCGCCTGGAGCGGGGCCAAGCGGCCGCTCTTCGCGCCCGCGGCCGGCGCGCCGCGCGACCCCGCGAAGCTCTACGGCCGCGGCTTCGGCTACGCGGGCCGCCTCGGCGCGGACGCGCTCGCGGACCGCTGCGGCGCGCGGCGCGCGGACGACCTCGACGCGCGCCTCCTCCGCCGGCGCCTCGCCGCCGGCGCCTTCGACGTCGTCGTCGTCGCCAACGGCGGCGACCGCTGCTGCGCCATGGACGCGTGCTACCCGGGCGCGCGCGCCGCCGTCAACGACTACCTCGACCGCTTCCCGGCGACGCGCGTCGCCACCATCGACGGCAACGACCTCGACGCCTGCCACACGGACTTCGCGTCCCAGCTCCGGGGGCGCGTGGACGCGCACTTCTGCCGCGAGCCCGCGCCCGACGAGTGGCGCTCCTGGCGCCGGCCCCACGGCGACAAGTTCACCCCGCCCGATTTCGACGGTTCGAACTAACTCTTTTTTCGGCGCCTTAGTCCGCGAGGATCGCGCGGAGCGCGGCGACGGACCGCTCCGCGGCGCCGCGGCCCGCGGCGTCGCCGCGGAGGTCGAGGTCCGCGTCCGCGAGCGCGCGGGCCGCGTCGGCGACGGCGGCCGTGGCGGCCGCCGAGGCGCGGAGGAGGCCCCGGGCCTTCTCGCTGTGGTGGACGAGGGCCCAGAGCGCCGTCGCCGCGTCGCCGGCGGTCGCGGCGTCGTCGTCGACGCGCGCGAGCGCGGCCACGAGGAAGTCGACGAGGGGCCCCTGGGCGAGGATGCGGCCCTTGTTGCGGCGGAGGAGGGCCAGGTTGCGGAGCAGCGCGGCGACGCGGCGCGCGGCCGGCGGCGCGGGCGCGCGCCGCGGCCGCGCGACGGAGTCCGGCGACGCGTACGCGCGCGCCGCGCCGGGGCCGAGGTAGTGGCAGAGGTCGAGGAGGAGGTCCGCCGTCGCGCCGTGGTCGAGGAGCGCGCGCTGCGCGTCGGGGAACATGGTCATGGCCGCGAGGAGGCCGAGGAGCGCGTCGCAGCGGCGCCGCGCGGCGTCGCGGCGCGGCGGCGAGCTCCGCGCCGGCGGCGCGGCGGACGCGGCGGCGAGGCGCCGCAGCGCGTCGACGGCGTCGCCGACGAAGCGGCCCTGGAGGAGCGCGGCGCGCGACGGCGACGCGGCGACGCGCGCGAGCGCCGCGCAGGCGACGGCCGCGCGGCCGGCCGCGGCCGCGGTCAC
>NW_008705562.1:727404-730048 GCF_000186865.1 Aureococcus anophagefferens
GCCGCCGCGGCCGCGACGTCGCCGACGGCCGCGACGGCGGCCGCGTGCGCGTCGAAGTCGCGCCGGCGCCGCGCGGGCAGGCCCGCGACGTCGACGAGGCCCGCGACGCGCGCCGCGGCGACGGCGATCGGCGCGGCGAGCGCGCCGCCCGCGTCCGCGGCCGCGAGCGCGAGCGCGAGGTCCGCGGCGCCCGCGCGCGGGTCCGCGGCGCCGTCGTCGAGGCACCGGAGCGCGACGTCCGCCGCGGCGACGACGCGGCCCGGCGGCGGATGCGCCGCGCCGACGAGCCGCGCGAGGCAGCCGCACGCCGCGTTGCGGACGGCCGGCGCCTCGCGCGCGTCCGCGGCGACGCGCGCGGCGAGGTCCACGGCGTCGAGCGGGTCGCCCGCGCCGGCCAAAACCGCGCGCCGGAAGCCCGGGAACCGGCAGCACGCGCCGACGCAGCCGTAGGCCGCCGCGCGGACGGCCGCGTCGCGGTCGCAGAGCAGCCGGCCGAGCGCGCGGTAGAGCGCCGCGTCGTCGCCCGGCGCGCCCCCGGCCTCGGCGAACGCCGCGAGCGCGCCGAGGGCCGCGGCGCGCTCGCGGCGGCCGAAGAACGCGTCCGGCGCGCCGCCGGGCGCGAGGCGCGCGGCGAGGGCCGCGCCGAGGCCGAGCTCCGCGGCGGTCGCCGCCGCGCCGGGCGCCGCCGCGAGGATTTCGGCGAGCGCGCCGAGCGCCGCGGCGCCGTCGCCGGGCCGGTCCCGCGCGGGTCCCGCGGCCACGAGGCGCTCGAGGACGTCGCGGCGGCCGAGCGCGCGCGCGGCGCGCGGCGCCTCGGCGCCGGCGAGGAGCGCGGACGCGAGGCCGCAGCCCGCGCCGAAGAGGCCGTCGGCGGCGGGCCCGCCGGCGAGCGCCGCGGGGAGCGCGACGCGCGCCGCGGCGTCGAGGAGCTCGCGCCAGCGGCCGTCGCCCGCGGGCAGCGCCGCGGCGATGTTCGCGAGCGCGCCGAGGCAGCGCCGGAGGCTCCGCCGCTCCTTGGCGCCGCGCGGCGGCGCCGCGAGGGGCCGCCGGAAGGCGTCGGCCCAGGCCTCGCGCGCGACGTCGTCGCCCGGGCGGCACGCGAGCCAGAGCGCGAGGCCGTCGACGGCGCCGTCGAACGCGCGCCGGCTCGACGCCGCCGCGACGGCGGCGACGCGCGCCGCGAGGCCCGGCCGCGGCGCCGCGCCCGCGGCCGCGGCGACGGCCGCCGCGGCCGCGGCCGCGGCCGCGGGCGGCGCCGCGGCGGGCGCCGCGTCGGGCGCCGCGACGACCCAGCGGAGCCGCGGCGAGCACGCGCGGCCGACGGGCGCGAGGCCCTCGGCGAGCCGCGCGTCGAGGGGCCTAGAGGCCGCGCCGCGGCGGCCCCGGGCGGGCGCGCCCGGGAACGCGAGCGCCGCCGCGGCCGCGAGGAGGCAGCTCGCGGCGCCCGCGTCGTCCCAGTCGCCGCCGTCGTCGTCGCGCGCGCCGTCGACGAGCAGCGCGGAGAGCACGCGGCGCAGCAACACGTCGTCGCCGCCGGCGCCGCGCCAGGCGAGCGCGCAGGCGACGCGCGCCGCGGCGGCGCCCCGCGCGCCGCCCGCGGCGAGGTCCCCGAGCGCCGCGGCGCGCGCCGCGACCACATCCGCGCACGGCGGGCCGCCCGCGTCGGCCAAAGCCGCGTCGCGGAGCTCGCGCGCGGCGACGGCGAGCGGCGCGGCGCCGCCGCCCGCGGCCGCGGCCGCGTAGGCGCGGCAGAGCGCGCCGACGGGCGGGCCCGGCGGGCCCGGCGGGCCGCCGCCGTCGCCGGCGGCGCCCCGGAGCTCGAGCTCGCGGGCGACGTGGGCTGCCGCGGCGTCGCCCCGCGCGGACGAGTAGGCCGCGCCGAGGTGCCGCTCGACGAGGAGCCGCGCGGCGTCGCGCCGCGCCGCGGCGTCCGCGGCGAAGAGGTGGCGCGCGGCGCCCCGGAGGCTCCGGGGCCGCCCCGCGACCTTCTCGAGGAAGGGCGCGTCGGCCTCGTCGAACGCGTCGAGCGGCGCGAGGTCGCGGAGGTCCGCGACGAGCGCGCGGCACGCGCCGCGCGTCCGCGCGTCGCCGTCGAAGCAGCCGCGGCGCAGGAGCCAGCGGCGGATTTCCGCGCCCGGGTCGCCGAGGAGCGCGGCCCGGCGCCGCGCGTCGCGCGCGCGGACGTCGGCCGCGAGCGCGACGGCCGGCGCGCCGTCCTCGAGGATGAACTGGCCCTCGCCGGCGAACGCCGCGTCGCATTTCACGAGCGCCGCGGGCGCGGTCATGCCGAGCAAAGCCTCGCAGGCCGCGCGGCGCGCGTCGCCGCGGTTGAGGAGCGCCGCGACCGCGGGCGCGAGGCCCGCCGCGCCCGCGAGGAACGCGTGCGCCGCGGCCGCGGCGACGGCCGCGGCCGCGTCGCGCGCGGCCGGCGGCCGCCGCGGCGCGCCCGCGAGCGCCGCGGCGACGCCGCGCGCGCGCGCGGCCGCGCGCGCGGCGTCGTCGACGTCGGCGTAGAGCGCCGTCGCGACGGCCGCGTCCGCGGCGCCGGCCGCGGGCGGCCCGCCGTCGGGCAGCGCGGCGACGACGGCCGCGGCCGCGGCCGCGGCCGCGGCCGCGTCGCCGGCGAAGTCGCCGCCGCCGAGGA
>NW_008705562.1:730098-731043 GCF_000186865.1 Aureococcus anophagefferens
CGCGGCGCGGCGGGGTCGCGGCGCCGCGGCGGGTGGCGCCGCCGGTGCGCGTCGAGCGCCGCGTCGAGCAACACCGCCTCCTCGGGCGACCGCGGCGCCGCGCCCGCGGGGCTCGCGCAGCTCGCGGCGGGCTCGACGGCGAGGGGCACGTCGTAGGCCGCGAGCGTGTCGAAGATGGCCAACAGCGTCTCGAGGCACTCGCGGCGCAGGTCCTCGAGCGACTCCGCGGCGGCGCCCGCGGCCGCGGGCGCCGACGCCGTCGCGACGAGCGCGTGGAGGCACCGGGGCCGGCTCAGCCACGTCGCGCCGGGCAGCTCCGCGACGCACTGGGCGCGCAGCCGCCCCGCGGCCTCGCGCGCCGCCGCGACGGCCGCGGCGTCGCCGCGGCGGCCGCCGACGGCGTCCGCGAGCCGCCGGAGCTCGCCCTCGGCCTCGAGCAGCCGCCGCTCGTCGCTCCGGCAGAGCACGGACGCGATGGGGCGCCAGCCGTGCTCGAGCTGGCTCGCCGCCGTGACGACGATCTCTTGTTGTTCTTCTTGGGGGTCCCGTTCGTCCTCGACGACGTCCTCGACGACGTCGTCGACGACGGCCGCGACGACGTCGACGGCCGCGTCCGCGGCGGCCGCGTCGCCGTAGTAGCCGGCCTCCGGCGGCGTCGCGAGCACGGCCCGCAGCACGGCGTCGACGCCGGGGCAGGGCAGCGCTGCGCCCGCGGCGAACGCGCCGAGGCGCGCGACGCCGTCGCAGTCGCGCGCCGCCGCGGCGCCCGCGCCGTGGCGCTCGACGACGACGAGCAGCAGCTTCGCCGCGCGCGCGAGGAAGGACCCGTCGGGCTCCTCGGCCTCGAGCTCGACGAACCGCACGGCGTGCGCGACGACGTCGTGCGCCGGCAGGTCGAGCACGCCGACGAGACCCATTTCGAGCTTCGATGTAATGTTCTGGAGG
>NW_008705562.1:731093-731466 GCF_000186865.1 Aureococcus anophagefferens
GCCCGCGGGCAGCGCCGACGCCGCGGCGCCGTAGAGGTCGTCGGACCGGTTCGCCGGGTCGCCGACGAACGCCGCCGCGGGCCCCGGGAGCGGGACGCCGAGCGCGCAGGCGAGCGCGAGGGCGAGGCGCGCGACGGCGCCGTCCTCGCGGGCCGCGTCGCCCGCGGCGGGCTCGAGCGCGCGGACGCAGCGCGCGCGCCGCGCGCGCGACACCGCCGCGGCGACGGCGGGCTCCGCGGCGTCGGACGCGTCGCGGCGGCCCGCGACGGGGGGCCGCGGCGGCTCGACGACGAAGGGCGCCGCGACGGTGGCCAGCTTCGCCGCGAGGAGCGCCGTCGCCCGCGACTCGGCGAGGAGGAGCGGCGCCGCGGGC
>NW_008705562.1:732256-783291 GCF_000186865.1 Aureococcus anophagefferens
GTCTGCGCGCGAGATGCGAGCGTGGAGTCTGCGCTCGAGATGCGTGTGTGGAGTCTGAGATGCGTGTGTGGAGTCTGCGGCGCGATGCGAGAATTCAAAGCTCCATTGCGCGCGCGAGAAGGTTTCGCCGGGGGTTTCGGTCGATAGTCACGCCCTACCGCCCTGCGTAGGAGCCCCGGGAGTGCGGCGGGATGCGGTCAGAGCCTTCGCTCAAGGCGAGTTCCCTTCTAGGCCGCCCGTCCTCCGCTAGGAGCGGAGATGGCACGTCCGAGCTCGTCGGCGAATCCATCCCGGCGGACTCACGCGCGGCGAAGGCGCGGCTGAGGCCGGCGCCCGAGCTCGCCAGGACCCGGGCCGCGGCCTCGGTGATGTAGAGCGTGACCTTGCCCGCCATCTTCGCGGGGCGCCCCGGGCCGGCGGCCGAGGCGGCGCGCTCGGTCTTCGTCGGCGCGCGCTTGTCGACAGCCTGGGCCGCCTTCCACCGCGCCTGTGCACGTGTGCCCACCAAGGAAGTCGTCGCCATCTTCGCGCTCATAGCCGGGTGGCTCTTCATGAACGCGGCCGCGACCGCGTTCTGGTTGAAGAAGGTGCTCTACGCCACGACCGGCCTCGCGCTCACCGTCTTCTCCCTCGTGGACTCAGGCTGGCAGCCTGAGAGCAGCGCGCGCAGCGCGAGCTCGCATTGTTGGACCTCGAGTACAAAGCCCTCCCATCGGTCCCCAGCGCCCCTGCTACGCCATTTCCACCGGCGCTGCCTCTGGGCGCGAATCGAGAGGTCTCTAAGCCGGCGCGCGCGCGAGGAACGAGCGGCAAACATTGCAGATGTTGACGCGGTTGAAGCGCTCTGCGAGGTTAAGTCCGCACCAGCGCAGCTCTCGGGAGCCGCACTCACACAGCTCTGATCGCGCAGCAACGATGCGCAAGGACCGCCAGTACGGCATCCTCGTGTGCTGCGCAGGCGTCTTCTGCGTGACGCCCGACGCCGTGCTCATGCGCTGGGCGCAGGCGCTCGACGCGTCCGTCGCCTCCATCCTCTTCTGGAAGTTCACCTTCGTGGCCATCTTCTCCTTCGCCTGGGTGCTCGAGGCGGAGCGCCGCGCCATGGGCGCGACGTCGCTCGGCGCCGTCGTGCGGTCGCTGGCGAAGCGCTGCGCGACGTCGCCGCGCCACTTCCTGGCCGCGACGCTGCTGCAGGCGTCGCTCGACTCGACGTTCTCGCTCGCGCTGCTCCTGACCTACGCGGCGAACGTGCTCATCTACTACTCGCTGAACGTGCTCTGGTCCGCCGTGCTCGGCTACGTCGTGCTCGGCGACGTGCTCCCGCGGCGGACCGTGGCCTGCTGCGTCTTCGCGATCGCGTGCATCGCGCTCGTCTTCGTGTCCCAGCTCGGCGACAGCGACGGCGGCGACCCCTTGGGCGACGCGCTCGCGGTCTTCACGGGGCTCACGCTCTCCGTCTACCTGCTGAACACGCGGCACGCGGCGCGCGCCGCGCCGGACGTGCCCATCGCGCTCGCCGCGGGCTGCGGCTCGTGCCTCGCCGCCGCCGTCGTCGCGCTGAGCACGCTCGCGACGGGCGACGACATACTGGCCTCGCCGAGGCGCACGCCGCTCCTCTTCCTCGTGCTCTGCCTCGACGGCGCGTGCGTCTGCGCGATCTTCATCGGCACGGCCATCGCGCCGCGCTACATCACGGGCGCCGAGTGCGGCCTCTGCTCGCTCATGGAGACGATCCTCGGGCCCCTCTGGGTCTTCCTCGTCTACGGCGAGCTCCCGCCGGACCTCACGCTCGTCGGCGGGTCCCTGCTCGTCGCGTCGCTCGCGGCGCACGAGTACACGTCCGCGCGCGCGGCCGCCGTCGACCCCGTCGTCGAGAAACCGGCGGAGGAGAAGGCCATCGACGCGAGCGTCGTCCGCCCGGAGGATAGTAAGGTGTGACATCCCCTTCAATGACCTGTTCAACTTGAACCTGAAGGGGCTGCTCTCCGAAGATGGCTGCCCACTTCCTGAGAATGCTGGCGATCGCGGGCGTCGCGGACGCGGTCTGGCCGCCGCCGCGCTCCATCTCGCACGCCGGCGATGCGTTGGCCGTCGACGCGCACCAGTTCCGCTTCGAGGAGATTTCGAGGCGACGTGCGAGGACGACGCCGGCGTCCTGACGCGCGCGATGGCTCGCTACGAGGCCATCGTCCGCGCCGCGGCGACGAAAGCGACGGCGTCATCGTCGACGGTCGCCGTCGTGCGCGTCGCCGTGGAGGATTGCGCCGCGGGGCTCGGCGCCGACACGTCCTACGACTACGCAATCGCGAACGCGACCATCTCCGCGGCGTCGGTCTTCGGCGCCGCGCACGGCCTCGAGACCTTCGCGCAGCTCGTCGCCGCGGGCGAGCTCCGCCGCGGCACGGTCGTGCGCGACGGCCCGGCCTTCGCCTGGCGCGGCGCCATGTTGGACTCGGGTCGCCGCTTCTCGCCCGTGGAAGTCGTCGAGGACCTGCTCGACGTCATGGGCGCGGCGAAGATGAGCGTGCTCCACTGGCACCTGTCGGCGCGAACGCGGCGTCGCCCCGGCGCTTTCTATCCCAACCCCGTCGCCCTCGCAGGACTACTGCCGGTGGAGCGTCGCCTCCGAGGCCTACCCCGCGCTCACGGCAAACCTCACGGGCGTCGACGCGGGGTTCTACACGCGCGCGGACGTCGCGGCCGTCGTCGCCTACGCGAAGGACCGGGGCATCCGCGTCGTGCCCGAGTTCGACGCAGCGTCCTGTGACCGTGGCGAGTTTCGAGAGATTCGGGGTGGGAAATCGTCACCGACGTGCTCGGTAGGTTCGACGTCCCCGGCCACACCTACGGCATGCGGTCCCTCGACGGCGAGCTGACGTTCTGCAAGGGCTCGGACTGGACGATCGACGGCGACGCGGCGTCGATCGCCGTCCTGAAGACGCTCGTCGCCGAGATGGCGGCCCTGTTCGACGACGACGTCTTCCACCTCGGCATGGACGAGGTCTCGGAGCCGCCGCCGTGCACGGCCGACGGCACGCGGACGCTGGAGGCCGCGCTCCTCGCGCACGTGGAAGCCCTGGGGAAGACGCCCATGGGCTGGGACCCCGTCGCGGCCGTCGCGAAGCCCGGCGGCGCCGTCGTCGACTCGTGGCTGAGCAACGCGGGCGCGGCGGCCTTCGCGGACAAGGGGTTCGACGTCGTCGACGCGGCGAACGCGCCCTGGTACTTCACGCACCCCGCGGGCTGGGACGCGAGCGCCGCGTGCCGCCCCGGGGGCTGCGCGGGGCCGCCGGGCTGGGCGACGGCGTGGCGCCATCCCGGGGGCGCGTCGAACTCGTCGCGCGTCCTCGGCGGCGAGTTCTCGCTCTGGACCGACGACTACGCGTTCCCCGGCGAGTGCGGCGCGCACGGGGCGGCGGCGGTCCCGGCGAACGCGAGCTGCATGATGGACCGAGCGCTCGACGCGGCCTTCCGCGCGTCGCTCGGCGGCCTCGCGTGGCCGCGGGGGCTCGTCGCCGCCGCGGCGTTCTACGGCTACGACGCCGCGCTCGACGCGGCGTCGCCGAACTTCACGGCCGCGGTCTACGCGTTCAACGACGAGCTCGCGGCCCGCGGCTTCCGCGTCTGCAAGTCCGGGGCCGCCTGCTCCTACGTCTCCGAGGACGACGCGCTCTACCCGGGCATCGTCGACGTCGAGGGCTACAACTGCTCGGCGCAGATCGTCGGCTGACGGCGCGTGCGCCGGCCCGCGGCGGTAAAAAGCTGGTAAGGTGCGCTGCAACATGTTAACAGTCGAAGGTGCCGCCGACTCCCACTGTGCGATGCGCCCGACGTCTTGATCGGATCCACCGCCGCCGCGACGTCTGCCGCCGCTCCGTGCACGTCGTCGCCGCCATCGGGCGCGCCGCAGCGCTGCGCGCGCACGACCGCCGCACGCACGACGCATCGCTTGCGCCACTTCCGCGCCGTAACCGTCATGGCCTCGCTCCTCAAGCTCGTGCGGCGCTACCCGCGGACGAGCGCGACGGCCTTCGCGAGCACGCGCGGGTTCCTCGGCGACGCCATGGCCCAGAAGCTCGAGCACGACGACGGCCGCGGCGACTTCTCCTTCGACGGCAGGCGGAGCGCGACGTACGTCGCCTGGGGTTGCGCGCAGGGCAGGACAAGAGAGATTCAACGTCGCTTCAACGTGAGTGTTCCGCGCGCACGCGTTTCGGAAACAGCACCCACGCTTCGAGAGCGCTCCGAGAGATGATCGCTCGTCCAAAAATCAGCCGAAACGAGCGGAAAACGACCGAGAGAGGAGCCTTTGAAGTTGGGAATTTCGCACCCTTTTCCTGCCCAGGCTGCGCGAGCGCGCTGCTCTACGACTACACGTTCTACAGCGTCCTCTTCCCGCGCTGGTGGCCGACCTTCGTCGGCGGCCAGCTCTCGAAGGTCAACGTCGCCAAGGCCGTGGCCTGCGACTCGTTCGTGCTCACGCCGCTCGCGTACTTCCCCATGTTCTACGTGTTGAAAGATACCTGCGTCGCGGGCACGCACGCGTCGGCGGACGCGCTCCGCCACTACGCCGACGACGTCGTCCCGCAGAACGCCTACTCGCTCGCGTACTGGACGCCCGTGAACGCGGTCATGTTTGGCGCGGTCCGGCCGAGCTACCGCGTCGGCTACACGTCCGTCATGGCGCTGGGCTACATCGGCCTCCTCTCCTGGGTGACCCAGATGCTCGAGGCGCGCCAGAGCCCCGCGCGGCGGGATACGCTCCAGCGCCGCGCGTCCAAGGTCGTCTGACGCGCCGCCGCCTCGCCTCGCCTTCGCCTTCGCTCCGCTTCGCTCCGGACCCGTAAAGACGCTTCGACATACGGAACATGCGGCCTAGGCCGCCGTGGCACGTGGCCTCGCCGGCGCGCGGCCGCGTTGGCCTCGCCGGCCGCGCGAGCTAGGCCGTCTTGGCCTTGCCGCCGCGCGGGAGGCCGGCGCAGGCGACCGCCAAGAACGGGAGGACGTACATGGGCATGGGGTCCGACACGGTGCCGTGGACCGTGACCTCGCGGAAGAACATGGCCGCCTCGAGGGCGTAGCTGCAGGCCGCGAGGGCCGCGAGCGTCGGGTCCGCCGCGCCCCGGAACCCGGCGCCCGCGCGGACGAGGCCGTGGAGCAGGAAGCCCCAGGCGATCTGTCGCAAAGGAATCGACGGCGAGCGCGGCGCCGTCGACGTTATCGAAGAATGCCTTACCGTCGGGGGGCCACGGGAAGCTGGCCGCGAGCTCCGGCACGAAGATGCGCACGGCGCCGAGCGCGATGAGGTCGATGTAGACCTGCGCGCGGCGCGGAAGACATGGCGATGAGTTTCCGGCGTCGCGGCCGTGCGACGCTGATGGAGACGCCATTGAAGACGAGCCAGCAACGCAACAGTCCCGTGCCGACGCCCATGGTCGGGGCAGCCCGCAGAGTGTGCATGTTGGACCTCAAAGGGTAACTAAACTCAAAAACCGAAAAAAGGGCTGCCCCTGGGCGATCTGACCATGACCATGCTCGCCGTCGCGCGCCGGGCCTCGTCGCTTATGCTGCGATCGGCGTCGCGCCGGGCCTCCTGCGGCCGCGGCTTCGCGCCCGGCGAGTTCCGGGCCCGCGTGGCCCGCGCCCGCGAGGCCATGGCGGCCGCCGAGGTCGACGCGCTGTGGTGCTCGAGCGAGGCGGACGTGCGCTACTTCACGGGCGTGGATTCCGAGTTCTGGTACTCGCCGACGCGGCCCGTCTTCGTCGTCGTCCCGCGCGAGGGCCCCGTCGTCGCCGTCGCGCCGGAGATCTGGGCGCCCGCGTTCGCGGCGGCGGCCGTCGACGAGCTGCGGGCGTGGCCCGCGCCGCGCGAGGCCGACGACGGCGTGAGCCTCCTCGTCGAGGCCCTCGCGGGCGTGCCCCGGACCTTTGGTGCGATCGCGCTGCCCATGGGCCTCGAGAGCGCGCCGCGCGCGCCGGTCGCGACCGTCGACGGCGGGGCAGGAAAAGAGCGCGAAATTCCCAACTTCCTATCTCGGCCGTTTTCCACTCGTTTCGGCTGATTTTTGGACGAGCGATCATCTCCCGGAACGGTCTCGAAGCATGGATGCTTTTTCTGGAACGCGCGCGCGCGGAACACTCATGTTGAAGCGAACTTGAATCTCTCTTGTCCCGCCCAGGTCGACGGCGTCCGCGCGGCGCTCGCGGACGAGGGCGTCCGCTATGAGGACGCGTCGCCCTGGCTCCGGGCCCTGCGCGCCCGCAAGTCGCCGGCCGAGGTGCGCAAGCTCGAGGCCGTGGCGGCCATGGGGTCCGCGGGCTTCGCGGCGCTCCCGCGCCGCCTCGAGGCGCTCTACGAGAGGCACGGCTTCGTCACGGAGCGCGACGCGCAGCGCGAGATGCGCCTCGCGCTCCTCGAGGCCGGCGCCGACGCCGTGCCCTACGTCGCGGCGACGGCCGGCGCGCCGAGCTACGCGTCCGTCGTCGCGGCGCCGCGCGACGCGGCGCTCGAGCGCGGGGCCGTGCTCTGCGTCGACGCGGGCGCGCAGTGGGACGGCTACCACTGCGACTTCAACCGCAACTTCGCCGTCGGGGATTTGGACCCGGCGGTCGCGGCCGCGCACGACGCGCTCTGGGCCGCGACGGACGCGGCGGTCGCCGCCGCGGCGCCGGGCGCGACCGTCGGCGACGTCGGCGCCGCGCTCGCGGTCGCCGGCGCGCCGCCGGGCCGGTCGGGCCACTTCCTCGGCCTCGAGCTGACGGAGCTGCCGTCCGTCGCGGCTGGCGAGCGGACACCGCTCGAGGCGGGCCACGTGCTCTGCCTCGAGCCGGGCGCGGCCGTCGGCGGCGGCGCGATCCTCGTCCACGAGGAGACGATCGTCGTCGAGGCCGGCGGCGCCCGGCTCCTGAGCGACCGGGCGCCGCGGACCATGGCGTCCCTCGCCGTCGCCGGGTCCGCGCTCGACGACGCGCTCGCGGCCGCGGACGGCTGGGCCGTGCGCGCGGCCAAGAATCCCCGCCTCCGCGACGAGGGACGCGGCCCCTTCTTCGCCGGCGCCGAGCTCGAGGCGCTCCTCGCGGCCCAGGGCGCCGCGCGGACGCGCGTCGAGGGCTGGGCGAACTACGAGCCGAGCCGCGTGGTCGAAATGCCCGCGGTCGCGCGGGCTCTGGGGGTCGCGCGCGTCGTCGCAAAGGACGAGTCGGACCGCTTCGGCACGGGCTCCTTCAAGGCGCTCGGCGGCGCTCTGGTCGTCGACGAGCTCCGGGAGACGCGCGAGCACCTGTCCGTCGCGACGGCGTCCGCGGGCAACCACGGCCTCGGCGTCGCCTGGGGCGCGAGGAACGCGGGCGCCGAGGCCGTCGTCTACCTGGGGAACCAGGTGTCCGAGGCCATGGCCGACCGCATGCGGGCGCTGGGCGCGTCCGTCGTCCGCGCGGGCGAGTCGTACGAGGCGTCCGTCGCCAAGTGCAAGGCCGACGCGGCCGAGCAGGGCCACGTGATCATCCAGGACGTCGGCGTGCCCGGGGTCTACGAGGACATCCCGCGGACGATCCACGCGGGCTACGGCGTCGTCGCGGCGGAGCTCCTGGAGCAGTGCGCGCCGACGCACGTGCTCGTGAACGCGGGCGTCGGCGGCTTCGCCGCGGGCGTCGCGAACACGGTCCTCGCGACGAAAGCCGCCGCGGGCGAATCGCCGCCGCGGCTGGTCACCGTCGAGCCCGCGGAGGCCGACTGCCTCCGGCGCCTCGCGACGGGCGACCCGGAGCCGACCTCCCGCGGGCCCACGGTGCAGACGGGCCTCGACTGCCACGAGGTCTGCCCCCTGGCCTGGTCCACGCTCGAGACGACCGTGGCCAACTTCCTCGCCGTGCCCGACGCCGCCGTCGAGCCCGCGAAGGCGCTCCTCCGCGCCTACGGCGTCGACGCGGGCGAGAGCGCCGTCGCGAGCCTCGCGGCGCTGCTCAAGGCCGCGAAGGACCCGGCGCTCAAGGCGGACCTCGGCCTCGACGCGGACTCCGTCGTCGCCTTCGTGGTCTGCGAGGGGCCGCCGGGCCGCGCGGACTAGGCGCGCGTCTTAGGAGCCTCCGAGGCCGCGTCCCCCTTGGCCTCGAGGAGCCGCGCGCGGAGCGCGGCGACGGCGCCGTCGACGAGGGGGAGGCCCTTCTTCTTGAGCACCTTGGCGAACATCTCGTGGGCCTTCATGGCCCGCGCGACGTCGCAGCCGGCGTCGCTGTCGAGCGGCGTCGTCACGAGCGCCGGCGCGGCGGCGGCGGCGTCGTCGTCGTGGCAGAACTCGCGCGTCGTGATCGTGGCGTCGAGGCGCGCGCCGCCGCGCGTGCCGCGGAAGGTCACGGCGAGCGTCAGCGCGTACGTAAGGATGCGCCGCCCTTTGCGGACGTTCGAGGCCGCGTCGCCGTCGAGCGTCGCGGACGACACCGCGAGCTCGCCGCCGTTGGCGTCGCGCCAGAGCACGGCGCCCTCCAGCGCCTTGGCGACCTCGGTCCGCGCGAACTCGAGCACGTCGCGCTCCTCCCAGTGGTAGTCGTCCGTGTTCCACCGCGACTGGCTCGCGTGCTCCCGCTTCTCGCTCTCCTCGCGCGCGACGACGGCCGGGTCGAGCTTCTTCGGCGCCTCGCAGAAGATGCCGTCGGCGCGGTAGCGCGGGTCGTGCAGGACCGCGTTCGTCGCGGGCATCGTCGCAAGCGGTTGTGTGCCGCTCGAGCTGCCGGCGAGGATGAAGGTGCTCGATGAAATGTTGAGGTCGACGTCGTCCATGCATGAGCAGCCCGGCGTGATGATGGCGCCCTTGCATCCAGTCAGGTGAGCGCGAAGCGAACGCCACCGGCCAGGTGAGCTCACCAGCCGGACACCATGAGCCGCTTCGCCGGCACGAGCGAGGCGGCGGTCAGGGAGGAGATCGCCGGCGACGTGCGGCGGCTGCTGCAGGCGTCGGGCGTGTCCGGCGCCCGGCCGACGCGCGAGAGCGTCGAGGCGGAGGCGCTGCGGCTCGAGACGGAGCGCATCTGCGCCCGGTTGAAGGCCGAGGCGCGCGAGCGCTGCCGCGGCGTCCAGGCCGAGTACCGGCGGCTCGTCGGCGCGTACTGCTCGCCGCGGCCGGTCGAGTGCAGGGCAGGAAAAGAGAGCGACCCAACTTCAAAGGCTCCTATCTCGGCCGTTTTCCACTCGTTTCGGCTGATCTTTGGACGAGCGATCATCTCTCGGAACGGCCTCGAAGCGTGGATGCTTTTTCCGGAACGCGCGCGCGCGGAACACTCACGTTGAAGCGAAACCTTGAATCTCTCTTTTCCTGCCCAGGTCGAGTGGCCGCGCGTCGCGCGGCCGCGGCTCGAGTGCGCGTTCGTCGAGTTCCGGCCCCTGCCGCACCTCCGCGCGCTCGTCGCGAACGCCATCCTCCGGCTCCGCTGCGACGTGTCCATCGTCTGCGGCCGCGGCAACGCGGACTTGGTCGAGGGCCTCGCGGCGACGATCGGCTACCCCGTGCGCGTCGTGCGCCTCGACGTCGGCGACGTCGACCGCGAGGCCTACAGCGCGCTGCTCGCGTCGCCGGCCTTCTGGCGGAAGCTGCGGGGCGACTGGGTGCTCATCCACCAGGAGGACGCGCTCGTCTTCGACGGGTCGCGCGTCGACGCGATCCTCGCGGGCTGCGAGGCGAACGGCGTCGTCTACCTCGGCGCGCCCTGGCGCGGGCCCCAGGTCCTCGACTGCTGCGTGGGCAACGGCGGCTTCAGCCTGCGGCGGCGCGACGCCATGCGCGAAATCTGCGAGGCCCGCGACATCCGCGACTTCCCCCGCGGCGCGTTCCCCTTCCAGGACCCGGCGGAGCTCCACCCGGAGGACATCTTCTTCGCCTACTGGGTCCGCAAGGACCATCCGCCAAAGTCGCTCGACGCCTGGCTCCGGCTCGCGGTCCTCTTCTCGACGGAGTCCGTCCCCGACGGCGGCGTCGCCCTCGGCGGCCACCAGTTCTGGCTCGCGGACGAGGACGGCTGGCGCGACCGCGCGCACGCGGCGCTCTCGGGGACCCTCGGCCCGCCGCGGCCCCCGGGGGCGCCGCGGCGGCCCTTCGCCCTGCGGTAACTTTATATCGTCGAACTTCAATAACTTCGAAGCATTCCAATCTATCAAAACGAAAGCGCTGCGAGATCGGATCTCTAAACGAAAGTGGAGTCAGGACAACACGCGGTCTCTCCCCGGCCCCGCAGCGCACCGCGCCCAATCGAAGCCCCCCCCCTTGTTTCTCAAACGCGAGGACCTTTCCTGCAGCGTATGCCAGAGCGCGAGGCGTATCCCGCCTGCAGCGTTGTAATTAGCATACCGATGATCGAGCCATCCAGCCCCCGCGTCGCGAAGTGTTTCGAGTCGACTTTTGGGGCTATTCGAGTTTCGAGTACACAGCATACCAGATTATGAACAGCGCGCGGGTCACACACGACCCAAAAAGGCGCGCGGGCGCTAGGCGTTGCGCTGGAGCCACTCGGCGATGTCGCTTCTCATCACCTGGTTCGTGACGAGGTGCTTGTGGGGGAGGGGCTCGCCCGTGACGGGCGACGTGTCGTTGTGCTGCAGCCACTCGGCGATGCAGGCGCGCTCGAACGTGTTGCCGCAGGCCGTGAAGACGGGGTCGCGCATGAGCTCCAGGCCGATGGGGCAGTGCCAGCTGATGGGCGGCGACGACGCGTCGGCGCGCTCGTCGCGCGGCGGCGGCGCCGCGGGCCGCCGTCGCGCGAGCGCCGCGAGGAGGCGGCTCCGCGGGCCCGTGGGGATGCCCATGGAGCACAGGTCCTCCGCCGTGAGCAGGGCGAGGGAGGCGTCGTCGATCTCGTGGTCCGCGAACGTGCCCCGGAAGCGACTCAGGTCCAGCCTGTCGAGGAGCGCGGCGACGCCCGCGTCGTCGAGCCCCGTGTCCGGCGGCGGCGGCGGCGCGGGCGGCGTCGGCTCCGGCTGCTTCGGCGCGTAGCAGGGCGGCTCCGGCTGCTTCGGCGCGTAGCAGGGCGGCGTCGGCTCCGGCTGCTTCGGCGCGTGGCAGGGCGGCGTCGGCTCCGGCTGCTTCGGCGCGTGGCAGGGCGGCGACTGCTTCGGCCGCGGCCGCCGGAGCTCCGGGCTGCCCCGGAACGACCGGCGCCGCGCGGGCGACGCGGGCTGGGGCGAGCCCTGGGAGCCCGCCGCCGCGAAGGGGTTCGCCACGCCTCGCAGGCTCGGCCGCCGCCGCGGCCGCGCGTTCCGCGGCGACAGGGGCGACTGCCTGCCCTTCGGGGACGACGTCACGCTCCCGGGGCTCGCGGACGTCGCGAGGGCCTCGAAGGGGTTGCGCCGCACCTGCACGGGCGGCGGGCGGCGGCAGCGGAGGAGGTCGTCGTCGTCGACGACGGCGGGCCGCGGCGGCGGCGGCGGCGGGAGCGGCGCGGCCGCGGGCGCGTCGTCGGCCTCGGCGACGCTGTCGCTCGTCGTCGCGTCGCTGTTCCCCCGGGGCCGCGCCTTGGGCTTCTTGGCCTTCTTCTTGCCCTTGCGCGGCGCCTCGGCGTCGAGCTCGCTGAGGAGCGCCGCGGCGGCGGCGTCGGCCCTCTCCGCGGCCGCGGCCTCGAGCGCGGCGGCCTCGCGTCTCGCGGCCTCGCGGCGGAGCTTCGCCTCGCGGCGCGAGGCCTCGGGCCTCGGGGCCCGCGCGGCTCCGGCCTCGTCGGCGGGGCTCGGGTCGGCGGCGGGCGGTCCCGCGGGCGCGCCGGCGCCCGCGCGCGGGAGGGCAGCCCGCGCGTCCTCGTCCTCGTCGAGGCCGCTGTAGTCGATTCGGCAGACCTCGGCGTCCTCGACCTCGTCGCAGCGCGCGTGCCGGCTCCGGATGGACCGCATGGGCGCCGCCCCGGCGCGGCGCGCGCGGAACCGTCACGCGCGTATTCGGAAGGAGGGGGATGTGACGCCGCGAACAACAAAGGTTTTGAACACACACGCTGCCCAGATTGGGCTGCAAAGTTGAACCGCAACAAATCTACTCAAACCGTCCGGCAAAGCTCTTTCAAAGGATGGGCAGCTTCTAGTCAGGCTCCGAGCCGCATGATCGCTTGAGGACCATGGCGGCGGAGGCCTCGGACGCGGCGCTGCTCCTGAAGTTCAGCGACGAGCACCTTCACGCCGTCGACGAGGACGACGGTCCCTGCGGGCACTTCCTGCCGCCGCCGACGACGGCGACGCGCGTCAAGAGCGAGGCGCAGCGCGTCAAGGCCGAGGAGCGCGTGCGCTTCGTCGGCGGCGCGCACGCGGCGCTGGAGCGGCTCGAGGACGTGCGCCAGCTGCTGCTCGGCGAGGGCCTGCGCGACGGGCTCGCGGGCCGCGGCCGGCTCGAGGCCGGCGGCGGCGCCGCGCCGTGGCGCCGGGCCCTCGAGGCGCTCGAGGGCCTGCGCGTCACCCTCGCCGCCGCGCGCGCCGTCGAGCCCGAGCCGCGCGTCGTCGAGGAGGCGGCCCTCGAGCGCCGCGGCGCCGCGACGGTGACCAAGGGCGACATGCTCACGCAGGCCAAGGCCACGCAGCGCGCGATGGCGCTGAACCTCATGTTCGAGGAGCTCGCCCGCGAGTCCCTCGGCGAGACGGAGTCCGGCGAGGTCCTGGAGCGCGCCGCGTTCTGCCCGCTGTCGGGCTTCGTCGCCGCGGCGGGCCTCGAGCCGCCGTTCGTCCGCGACGAGGCGCTCGGCGACGACGGCGGCGGCGGCGGCGACGCCGCCGACGGCGGCGACGAGCGCGCCGACGACGCGGCGACGCCCGCGGCCCTCGACGCGCCGTCCTTCGCCGACGACGACGACCACTCCGTGGCGACGGGCGGCCCCGCGGCGCCGCGGTTTCTGACGGCCGCGGGCGAGGCGTCGATCGCGCACGTCGTGGAGAAGGTCTTCGCGGACGACGACGAGGCGGGGCTCGTCGAGTCCCACGAGGCGCTGAAGCTCGTCGTGCGCCGCGTGCAGAAGCGGCTCATGGGCCTCTGGCTCGAGGCCGCGCGGAGCCGCGGCGACGGCCGCGCGTCCGTCGCGCGCGCGATCGAGGTCGTCGCGGAGGCCGTCGGCCGGTCCGCCGGCGAGATGACGGACTGCCTCGCGCGGGCCCTCGCCGCCAAGTACGAGCTCGTCAACGACGCCGGGCCCTTCGCGCACTGGGACCGCGTCACGGACGAGATGCGCTGCGACCACGAGATGGTGCTGAGCCGCGGGGCAGGGAAAGAGAGCGAACTTCCCCAACTTCAAAGGCTCCCGTCTCGGCCGTTTCCCACTCGTTTCGGCTGATTTTTGGACGAGCGATCATCTCTCGGAAGAGTCTCGAAGCGTGGATGCTTTTTCTGGAACGCGGAACACTCACGTTTAAGCGACCTTGAATCACTCTTTTCCCGCCCAGGTGCTGAGCCGCGCGCGCGCGCACGCGATGTGCGTCGAGGCGTCCAACGGCGCCAAGTACGCGCTGGAGCGGCGCCAGGCCGTGGAAGGGCGCCTCTTCGAGCACCGGCGGGCCCACCGGCGCGCGGAGCGGCTGCGGAACAACTTCTTCGAGCTCCGCGACGTCTGCCAGAAGGCCGTCGTGCCGGACATCCGGAAGCTCCAGGCGGAGTACGAGCACATCTACGAGGACCTGACGCGGCGCCACATGGGCGACCTCGACGACGTCACGGAGACCTTCGCCCAGCTGAGGAGCAACGGCTGCTCCGACGACGGCGGGCGGCCCCCGTGCCAGTACGTCGCCGACAACGAGGACCGCGACTCGCTGCCGTACCTCAAGCGCGTGCTCACGGACAGCGTCCACGCGACGAAGCTGATGCTGGGGCCCGCCGTCACGAAGCTCCGCGAGGACGTCGTCGCGTCCCTGGGCCTGAGGCCCGACGAGCTGAGCGTCGACGTGGGCCCGCCGAAGCACCTCGACCGCGCGGTCGAAAAGGCCGCGGAGGACTACGAGCGCGACTACTCGCGGCTCATCGACCTGAGCCGCGCGTCCATCGTCTGCGGCGCGTCGAGCGACGTCCCGGCGGGCGACGCGCCCGCGGGGCCCCGCGCGCCCGCGACGGTGTCGTCCATCGCCGTGTTGGTCGAGGTCGTCCGCGCGGTCGCGCGGCTCCACGAGTCGCACGAGATGCGCGTGCTCCGCTTCAAGAACCGCTTCGCGATCCGCTGCGACCCGCCGGGCGGCTACCGCGACATCCAGCTCGTCGTCAAGTTCCGCGGGCTCAAGCACCTGTGCGAGCTCCAGGTGCACCTGCGGGACTTCAAGGACCTCAAGGACCACGGCGGCCACGCGACCTACGACATGACGCGCCAGATGCACATGTTCGACAAGGAGTTCACCTCCGCGAGCGACCGCTGGGCGCCGGAGGTGCCGGGGCTGCGGGAGCGCGTCGACACGATCTGCCGCCGCATCGAGATGGGCGCGCTGAGTCAGCTCACGCTCGACTACTCGACGCTCGACGAGATGATGGCCCAGCAGCTCGCCATCGCCCTCACGTCCGACTCCTGCCAGCTCTCCGTGCTGAGCCTGCGCAACTGCCAGGTGTCGGACGGCGTCGTCGCGTCCGTCGTCGGCTCGGGCGGCGCCGTGCTCCGCGACGTGCGCCTGGGCTCCGAGGACTTCGTCAACGGCGAGTTCGGCGACGACGGCGTCCACGCCATCACGTCGAGCTGCGCCGAGCTCCACAAGCTCGACCTGGACCGGTGCCGCGCGTCGCCGCGCGCGCTCCGCGCGCTCGGCGGGCTCCGGAGCCTCCGCGTGCTGAGCCTGCGGGACTGCGCCTTCGCGCAGCCGAACCTGGGTTTAGACGACGGCGTCGTCGACGCGCTGACGGCCTGCCCGTTTTTGGCGGAGCTCGACGTGAGCCGGAGCAAGCCGCGCGACCCCGGCGCGGCCGCGCGGTGCGTCGACGCGCTGACGCGTTTGGCGCGGGCCTGCACGCTGCTGCGCGTGCTCGGGGTCACGGGCTGGGGGCTCGGCGACGCCTTCGTGGCCTGCGTCGCCGGGAGCGACGACGCCGAGGACCAGGAGCCCGCGCGGCCGCGGACCGCGCGGCCGCGCGCCGCGGCCGCGCCCGCGGCCGCGCGGCCCCGGAGCGCGCGGCCCTCCGGCGCGGCCGGTGCGCGGCCCGGGCGCCGGAGCCGCGACCGGCGCGCGCCCATCCGGCTCGAGGCCCTGCGCCTCGGCGCGACGGGCGCGGAGTCGCGGAACGCCGCGCTGTCGGTCGCGGGCGTGTCGCGGCTCGTGCGCCGCTACAAGAGCCTCCTGGAGCTGGACCTGACCTGGTGCGCCGTGGAGCCCCGGGCGCTCCGCGAGCTCGCCAAGGCGCGGAGCCTCGCGTCGCTGGACCTGTCGGGGACGCTCGACGCGGCCTGCGACGGCGCGACGCGGCTCCGCTACGCGGGCGACCTGGGGTCGCTGCTGAACCACGGCCACGCGCTCACGTCGCTGTCCCTGCGCCACTGCCCGCTGGGCGTCGACGGCGCCCAGGCCGTCGCGACGGCGTTGAAGAACAACCGGACGCTGCTGGACCTGGACCTCGCGGACGCGGGTTTGGGCGACGACGCGATCGCGCGGCTGAGCGAGGGCCTCGCGCGGAACAAGACGCTCGGCGGGCTGGGCCTCGACGGGAACCGCTTCGAAACCTGCGCGTCGCTCGCGCGGAGCGGCAGCCTCGCGCGCCTCTCCCTGCGGCGCGTGCCGCGCTTCTCCGCGGCGTCCGCGCGCGCGCTCGGCGCGGCGCTCAAGGGCAACGGCGCGCTGCGGACGCTGCGGCTGAGCGCGTTCGCGACGCTCCACGTCCAGGACCTGCGGGGCGACGTCGGCGTCCGCGCGGAGCAGCGCCTCGCGCTCTGCGACAAGCAGCTGAGCAGCCAGGACTACGCCGTCGTGTCGCGCCTGCTCGAGGCGAACAAGAAGCTCACGGCGCTCGACGTGAGTGGCAACGACACGGGCGCGTCCTGGGCCGACGACGTGCGGTCGCTCTTCGACGACGCGGCGGTGGTTCGAACGCTGCAGACCGTCAAGGTCCACGCGCACACGCTCGACGTCAAGAAGATCTGCGGCGGCGAGCACGTCGAGTACGCGCGCGCGGGCCTCGCGCGCATCGACGCGTTCGCCGTCGCGGCGCTGCTCCGGCACAACACGCACATCCGGGTCGTGGACCTGTGCCACAACGGCGTCCAGTCCGACGCCATCGTGGACCTCTGCGACGCGCTGCGCGGGAAGACGAGCCTGAGCTCGCTGCTGGTGGCGGGGAACAACTTCGCGCCGCGGAGGCACGCGCCGCTCTTCGCGCGGTCCGGCGACGACGGCGCCGCGGCGCCGCTCGACGCGTCCTCGCCGCTCTGCGCCGTGACATGCCTCATGGTCGTCGACTCCTGGGCCATCCTGAAGGAGGACACTACCTTCGCCGTGAAGAGCGCGCTCAAGGGGGCCCACACCTTCGAGGACAAGCAGATGCAGCTCCTCTGCGGCGTGCTCTGCACGCACGACCGGCTCCGATCCCTGGCGCTCAAGGGCGCGGAGCTCACGGAGGCCGGCGTGCGCGATTTGGTGGTGGCGCTGGGCCGGAACCGGACGCTGGAGACGCTGGACCTGCGGGAGTCGCTCGCGCCGCCCGCGTCGTCGGAGGCGCACGCGGAGAAGTCGTTTCCCGATCTGGACGACGGCGACCGCGTGGCGTTGAAGTGGCGGTCCCTGGACCGGACCTGGTACGCGCTGGCCCTGGATCTCGGCGCGGCGCTCGAGGGCCACGAGCGCATGGACGCCTGCCACATCTTCCCGCTCTGGACCGTCCGCAAGGAGGAGTTGGGGGGGAGGAGTAGCGCCTTGGCGAAGGCGCTCGCCGCGGACCGGCCGCCGATCCTGGTCAAGTACCTCAAGAGCAACTCCCACGTGCGCCTCGGCGCGCGGCCCCTGGAGCACGCGGGCACGGACACGATCGACGAGCCGCCGCTGTTGCCGCTGGAGGTCGCCGTCGCGTCGCGGCTGCTGCGCGCGAACCGGAGCTTGGTCGCGCTCGACGTGCGGGGCCTGGGGCCCAACGCCGACGTCTGGCTCGACGGCGGCGGCGAGAAGCGCGCGGGCGCCAACGACGTCCTATTCGACGTCGTCGAGAGCCACGCGGCCAAGCTCGAGACGTTCTCGCTCGTGTCGGGCGAGGCGTGGCGCGCGGCGAAGCTCCACACGGTCATCTCCGCGCCGAAGCTCCGCTACCTCGAGCTCCGCCACTGCGGCCTCACGGCCCAGGTCGCCCACATGCTCTTCACGTCCCTCAAGGTGCTGGAGACGTCGGGCAAGGCCGCGCCGCTCGAGGTCGTGTCGCTCGACGAGAACGATTTGGACGACTCGGTGCTGGCGTCGACGAAGCCGCCGGCCATCGGCGACATCGTCGACGTCGACATCGTCCCCGAGGAGCTCGACGCGCTGCGGGCCGCGCTGAAGTTGGATGTCGAGGCGCGCGTGGACGCCAAAGCTCCCCCCAAGCTCGCCGTCGACGTCGCGCTCGGCGAGTCCCAGTCCGCGGCGGCCTTCGAGGACGCCGTGCTCGACGCGCTCTGCGGCCCCGCGGCGGTCCACGGCCTGCCGCCGAACGTGCGCGTCTGGGTCGAGGACGACGTCATGACCGCGGTCGCGTCCGACCTCGGCTTCGAGAATTTGCGCGACGCGGAGGACGACCCGGCGTCGGGCCCCGCGAAGCACGCGCGCGGCGGCGGCCTCAAACGCCAGGAGTCGCGCAAGTGGCAGGGCGCGGCGCTGCCGACGACGCCCCAGCCCGACGACCGCGTCGCGCCGTCCGTCTGCGTCGCCGGGTTATTACTGACGTACGACCGCGGCGACGCGGGCGACCGCGCAGTTTTGGTAGCCCAGGGCCCCAAGGACGAGGCCGATGGCTTCGAGCGCGCCAAGGGGCTGGGGAGCGCCAAGGCCGAGGCCTGGACCGTGCCCCTGCGGCGCGGCCTCGCGCTCGCGGACCCGGCGGACGTGCTCCGGTGGGCGTCGGCGCGGCTCCGGGCGACGCACTTCGACTGCCGCGTCGTCGAGCGCGTCTTCGGCGACGAGGACCACGGCTTCCAATTGGTCGTCGTCGCGACGCCGCCCCATGACGACCCGGAGCGCGACGGCTGGGTTCGGGCCTGCGGCACCGCCATCGACGGCGCGCTCAGCGACGCGCCCTGGGCCGGCGGCGCGGCGGCCGGCGGCGAGCACGTCGACCGGCGGCGCTTCTCCGTGGCCTTCGCGTCCGGCGAGGCCGTCGGGCGCGAGGCGCGGTGGACCCTGGACCTGGCGCCCTGCCACCTGCCGGCGACGGAGCTCGTGGGCTTCGCGGCGCACGAGTTCTCCGAGGGCCACGGCGGCGAGGTCACGTCCGTCGCCGTGTCCGGCGACGGCAACTGGGTCGCGACGGGCTCCTGCGACAAGACCGCGCGCGTCTGGGACGCGGACTCGGGCGCCTGCCTCGCGACGCTCACGGGCCACGGCTCCTTCGTGCGCGGCGTCGCGTTCTCGCCCGACGGGACGCGCGTCGCGACCGCGTCGCAGGACCACACGGCCAAGGTCTGGGACGCGGCGACGGGGTCGTTGCTGCGCACGCTCGAGGGCCACGAGCTCAGCGTCAACGCCGTCGCCTTCTCGCCCGACGGCCACCGGCTCGCGACGGCGTCGCGCGACAAGACGGCCCTCGTCTGGGATTTACGGGACGACGCCGCGCCGCCGGTCGTCCTCGAGGGCCACGACTCGTGCGTCAACGGCTGCGCGTTCGCGCCCGACGGGTCGCGCGTGGCGACGGCGTCCAACGACAAGCGCTGCATCGTCTGGGACGCGGCCACGGGCGAGGAGCTCGAGAGCCTCGAGGGCCACGAGAACTGGGTCGAGGGCTGCGCGTTCTCGCCCGACGGCGCACGCGTCGCGACGGCGTCGCAGGACCACCACGCGCGGGTCTGGGAGGGCGGCGTCTGCGTGATGACCCTGGCGGGCCACGGCAAGCGCGTCAACGGCGTCGCCTTCGCCGGCGACGGGGCGACGCTCGTGACCGCGTCGGACGACGAGACCGCGAAGCGCTGGGACCTCGCGACGGGCGCGTGCCTCGAGACGATGCACCACCGGTCCGAGGTCAACGCCTGCGCCTTCGGGCGCGGCGGGACGCTCGTCGCGACGGCGTGCAACGACCGCACGGCCAAGCTCTGGGACGCCGCGACCGCGGCGCGGACGCGGACGCTCAACGGCTGCGTGCGGACCGCGGTCGCGGAGGACGCGTGCTTCTGCGTCGGCGACGTCGTCGACTGGGACGAGGGCCGCCTCGAGGGCCGCGTCGCCGGAAGACGGAGCGGCGGCGCGTACCGCGTCGCGCGCGGCGACGGCGAGGTCGACGTCGCGGGCGCCGCGCTGCGACTCGTCCGCGCGCGGCCCATCTCCTGCGAGCGCGTCGCGGGGCGCCTCGAGGAGGTCCTCGGCGACGCCTACGCCTGGCGCGTCGCCCGCGTCGACGGCGACGGCGCCGCGGCCGTCGCCGCGCTGCCCGTGGCCGTCGCGCGGCCGAGCCGCCGCGGGACCGTCGTCGGCGTCCGCGCGGGCAAGTTGCACGCGAAGCCCAAATTCGACGTGTCCTACGACGACGGCTCCTTCGAGGCCGCCGTCCCCGCGGCGCGCGTGCGCCTCGAGGACGACGCCGCCGAGGGCTCGCCGCGGCCCGGGCCCTTCGTGGCGCCGCGCGCCGCGGGCAAGGCCATGGCGGCCATCGGCGCGTGGCTCGGCGACTGCGCGACGGTCCGGGCGCTGAGTTTGCGAGATGTGAACCTGTGGACCGTGCGGGGCCCGCTCTGCGAGGGGTTGGCTAGGGCGCGACGGTTGGAGACGCTGGACATCGCGGGCAACCCCTGCTGCGACGAGCGGGTCGCGGGGCCCGGCTCCGCGGCCCTGCAGGCGCCGGCGCTCGCGGGCGCCGTCGCGGACAGCGCGCTGGCCCACCTGAGGCTGGGGGCGCGTTTGATCGACACCCGGTCCCTTCTGCGGGACGCGTCCATCGACCTGACGTCCGACGCGACGTGCTTCGCGCCGCTCGAGCGCGCGGGAGCGCGGGACAAGGGTGCGAACTTCCCAACGTCAAAGGCTCCGATCTCGGTCGATTTCCACTCGTTTCGGCTGATTCTTGGACGAGCGATCATCTCTCGGAACGGTCTCGAAGCATGGATGCGTTTTCTTGGAGCGCGCGCGCGCGAGACACTCACATTGAATCGACCTGCTCCCGCGCAGGTGCGCGGTCGTCGCGGCGCTCGCGTCGCGGAACGACGCGCTCGAGCGGCTGACGGCCCGGGGCTTGTTTCGCGACGACGGGGACACCTTCGCGGCGTTTCTGGGGCACCTGCGGCCCGCGCGGCGCCTGCGGCATCTGGACCTGTCGGGCAACGGGCTGGGCGTCGCGGGCGCAACGCGGCTGCGCGAGTGGCTCTTCGCGCGGCGGTTGCTCGCGGGGAGCCGCGCGCTCGAGAGCCTCGTGCTGCGCGACGACGACCTCGTGCCCCGCGCCGTCGAGCAGGTGCTGCTGGGCGGGCCGCGCGGCAAGCCGCCGCGGTCGCCGCGGCTCGACGCGTTCTCGCTGCCGGAGCCGCACCACCGGAGCCCGCGCGAGGCGTCGCTCCGCGGGTCGCTCCGCGAGGCGTCGCCCGCGGCCCCGGGGAGCCACCACGGGCCCCTGGCGCCGCCGCCGACGGACGCGCCGCGCAAGGCGACGGCGGACTGGCGGCGGAGGGTCGCGCAGCACGCGGCGAACGCGGAACGATGCCTCGGCGCGGTGCTCCAGGCGCCCGCGCGCCACGGGCCCGCCGTCGCCTGGCTCCGGGGCTTGGTCGAGGCCGCGGGCTTCCCCGCGGACCTAGACGACGGCGCCGTGCTCGACGCGGCGCGCGGCTGGCTCGCGGAGGAGCGGCGGCGCGGCGGCGCGGACGGGGCCGCGCGCGACCGCGGCGACGCCGCGGCCGCCGTCGCCCGGGCGGACCGCCAGTTTCAGCTCGCGGCTCAGCTCCGGGTCCACCCCTGCCGCGCGGTCTGGGCCGCCGTGTCGCGCGCGGGCGCGTTCGACGCCGCGACGCAGGCGCGGGTCTGCGCGCGCGTCGCGCAGCACCCCGCCGCGGCCGCGCGCGGCGCCTGGTACTGGCGCGAGGCCGACGCGTCCAAGGTCGGCGACCACCGCGCGCGGCACCCGACGACGTTCCGGGAGCCGGACCTCGTGCCCTACTCGCGCGAGGACACGGCGGCGCTCGAGGCCGCGCGCGGCCGCGGCGACACGTTCCTCGCCCTGAAGACGCGGCGCGTCGACCTGCTCCTCATGGAGGAGCTCGACACGACCCTGCTGACGAAGAAGGCCGTCGCGCGCGTCGCCGAGGCCGCGCCCGACGCCGCCGCGCTGCCCGGCGACGTCGAGGCGACGGGCCTGCCGCGCCTCGAGCTCGACCCGGACGAGATCGTCGAGGTCGAGGAGGTGCGGGGCGCGTGGATGCTCGGCCGCGCCGTCAACACGCCCGCGGGCCGCGAGGCGCACCCGGGCTGGTCGAAGGCGCGCGGCTGGTTTTTGACGAAGAACGCGTTCCGCGTGAACCGGGGCGCGCGCGCGCTCGCGCCGCTCCGGGGCGTCGGCGACGCCGCGGCGCGCGACGGCCTCTTCGTCCTCGCCCAGCTCGCGGCGAGCCTCCACGTCGTCGCCCACGACTCGGGCGACGCGCGGGGCCCGCTCGAGGCCGCGCGCCTCGACGTATCGCGCAACGGCATCGTCCAGGAGCACAAGCCCGGCGCGTCCCTGCGGCGCAACGCGGACCTCGACGTCAAGCCGTCGGGCGCGCCGGGGTCCTTCGCCCACGTTTTAGCGTCCTGGATCGCGGAGCGGCGGACGCCCGTCGTCGCGCTCGAGGTCCGCGGCACGTGCAAGGACCTGAGCCAGCGGGGCGCGACGCTTTTAGGCGCGAGCCTCAAAGGGCGCGCGGCGTCCCTGCGGCGCTTCGACGTCCTGGACCGGCGGAGCGACCTGCCGCGGCACGTGCTCGACGCGCTCCTCGACGCCGCGGCGCTGCCGGACGGCGTGCTCGCGACGCTCTTCGCGGGGGCCAAGGCCCTCGGCGCGGAGACGGGCGCGCGGGCCATCCTCGCCTGCCGCGACGCGACGAAGCAGGACGCGCGCGTCGCCGCGCTCTCCGACGCGACCGCGCGGCTCGAGCTCGCGGCGCGGCGCGGCCGCGACGCGATGCCGCGGCCGGGCGCGGAGAGCGGCGGCGACGCCGTCTTCGTGCGGTTGGACGCGTCCGGGGCGCTGGAGGAGGCCCAGCTCGTGAGCTCCCTCGGCGAGACGTGGCACGTGCGGCGCTTCGGCGACACCGTGTCGTCGAGCTCGGACGCGATCAAGGTGCCGAAGCGCCGCGTGAAGCTCCGGGGCTACCGCGAGCGGCGCGTGCTCGAGCCCGGCGACGCCGTCGACGTGCGGCGGAGCGACGCGGACTACGGCAGCGGCGAGGAGGGCCTCGCGCGGAGCGCGTCCCTCGACTCGCTCGGCGACGACGCGCGCGCGGCGCCGGCGCGGCTCGCGCAGGGCTGGGTCAAGGCGCGGTTGGGCGGCGACTCCTACGCCGTCTTCATGGAGGCGAGCGACGACGACGTCTACTACGGCACGCGCGAGGACGGCGCCAAGGAGCTCGAGGGCGTCTTCGACCGGGCCGACATCTTCGCGGCGTTCGACGAGCCGCACGTCGCGGACGAGGCCGTGCGCGACGAGTACGCGGCGGCCTGGGCGTCGGGTCTGGCGGCCCTCGCGGCCCACGACGGCGCGGCGGCCGAGGCCTGCCGGTTGGGCCTCGCGGCGGACCGCCGCGTGGCCCTCGCGTCGCCGCGGAAGCGCGCGGCGCCGCGGAGCGGCGGCGAGCTCGAGCCCGCGGCCGAGGAGACGCGCGAGGAGGACTGGCGCGTCGACGCGCTCGACGGCGTGTTGGAGGCCTGCCGCGGCGCCTTCCGGTCCGCGCTCGCCGCGTCGCCGGAGGCGCTCGTCGTGGACTACTGGCGCGCGGACGGCCGCGACGCGTCGCCGAGCGACCGCATCGCCAAGGTCGCCGCGGTGCTCCAGCGGCAGCTGCTGCTCGAGTCGCAGCCGTCGCTGGACCGGGGCCCCGTGCTCGAGCTCGAGAGCGTCGCGCGCGTCGACCCGGACCCCCGCGTGGCCCGCGGCTTCGCCAGGGCGCTCAGCCGGTGCCGCAACCGCCACCGGCCGGACGCGGCCAAGACCGAGGAGACGCGGCGGACGCCGCAGCAGGACGCGGTGCTGCGGACGCTCGAGGCGCGGAAGACGGGGCTCGCGGGCGCGTCTTTAGCCGAGGGCTGGGACGACGGCGTCACGGTCTTCCACGGCGGCGAGCCGTCGAAGCTCCGGGCCGTCATGGACGACGGCTTCCGCGACGCGCGGTCGCGGCCCTACGAGGCGTCGCTGCCGCCCGGGCGGCTCAAGCTGAGCCTGCGGCGCTGCGCCGTCGTCGGCGACGGGGCGGCGAGGCTCGAGGACGTCGCCGTGTCCCTGACGTCGTCGATGAACGCGGGCACGGACGACGCGGCGCCCGAGGACGCGGGCGGCCGCGACGACGACGACGTCGCGGACGCGGCGACCGTGCTCCAGGGCATGGGCCTCGTGCCGAAGCGGCCCTTCGCGAAGCTCGCCGCGACGATCTCCCTGCCCGTGGCGTCCGGCGCGCTGCGCGTGGATTTGACCGTGAAGCCGACGCACTGCTTCAAGGCGCACGGCAGCGACCGCTTGCATTTCAAGGAGACGACGATCACGGTGCCCGTCTACAGCTGCGCGCCCGACGGCCTCCAGGTGAACCCCGTCGACGGGGCGGCGATCCTGCCCTTCTGCGTCGACGTGCCCCTGGAACTGGCGTCGGGCGAGGAGGTCGACGACGTCGACCAGGGTGAGGGGCAGGGCGCGACGACGCCCGCGTCCGTGTCGCCGCGCGACGGCGCGGGCCACGTCGCGGGCCTGCGGAGCTCCTTCCACGGTCTCGCGGAGACCAAGGCGGCGGACCTCTACGTGCGCCTCGAGGGCGTGGCGACCATGCACTACGACATCCCCCCGGCGGACTACGAGAAATCCGCGCGCGGCGGCCGGCGGACCTGGGGCAAGCACTACGGCCGCGGCCACTACACGTCGACGGAGCCGGCCTACGCGACGCTCTACAGCGCGGCCTTCGGGGGCGGCCACGCGGACAACGTGCTCGTCGACGTCGCGCACCACGCGAACGCGACGGGCCTCGCGAACCCGAAGATGGTGTCGCCGCGCGCGCCGCCGTCCAAGGTCGAGGTGTTGCGCGACTCGCTGTCCGTGTCCTTCTGGATGAAGCGGAGCTCCGCGCTGGATCTCGGGTCGCCGGCCTGCGTGCTCTCGACGAACCTGCGGCCCGCGACGGTGCCCGCGAACACCAGGGCAGCAAAAGAGAGCGAACTTCCCAACTTCAAAGGCTCATATCTCGGCCGTTTTCCACTCGTTTCGGCTGATTTTTGGACGAGCGATCATCTCTCGGACCGGTCTTGAAGCGTGGATGCTGTTTCCGGAACGCGCGCGCGCGGAACACTCACGTTGAAGCGACGTTGAATCACCCTTGTGCTGCCCAGGCGAACACGGGCGAGGCGACGTTCGCGGAGACCATCGACGCGGACGACGTCTGCGGTGGGGTCGTGGTCTACGTCGACGGTCTGGGCCGCGTCAAGGCCCAGGTCGCGGGCGTCGTCGTCGGCGGGCGGGACGCGGACGAGGAGGTGAAGACGACGTTCCGCGTCGACGGCGACCGGCGGACGAACGAGGACGAGTGGTGGCACGTCGCCGTCGTCTTCGACGGCGACGACGCGCGCTGCAAGATCTACATGAACGGCGACCTCGACGGGTCGAACTCGCCGCACCTGGCCGTGCACGCGCTCGGCGCCGACGCGGGCGCGACGCACCGCGTGGGCCACGCGGAGCTGCGGTGCGCCATCAAGGCCGCGGACGTCTGCGTCGGCGGCTGGCGGCCCGACGGCGAGTCAAGGGATGGCGCGTTCCGCGGGGAACTGCGGCGCGTGCGCCTCCACGCGGGCGCGCTCGACGCCGTCGCCGTCGGCCGCTGTGCCGAATTCAAATCTTCAACTCGACTTCAATGTGAGCGTACGCAAATGTTTCGACGCAACTTCTTTGGCTTTGCTTCGAGAACTCGATGAGAGCGATCGATTCGTCCAAAAATCAGCCGAATCGACTTCGATTTGACCGAGCTAGAGAATTCTCAAGTTTGGTCAGGACCACCCAAACCAGTGGTTGAATTCGGCACAGGTCGGCCACGAGGTCGCGTCGGGCGTGCCCGGGCTCCGGGACGCGGACGCGAGCGTCGCGGACCTCGAGGCGCTGGGCGTCTCCTGCACGACGGGCGGCGCGTCCTTCGAGGTCGTCGCGGGCGTCGCGGCCGTCGGCCGGCCCTACGGCGCGACGCGCTTCGCGGACATGTTCGACGGCGAGCGCGCGTCGGGCCTCGACGACGCGCCGCTGGATTTCGGCCACGACGCCGTCTACGCGCTGGTGCGGCCCGTGTCCGAGGTGCGGGGCACGGTCGAGCGGCTGCTGCCCGTGAAGCGCGAGCGCGTCCGCCGCGAGCGCGTCGCGGAGGTGACCTTGAAGGGCAAGCAGCCGGGCCTCCGGAAGGGCTACAGCCGCCACTTCCTCGTGAACAAGCCCGTCGTCGCGACGTCGACGACGATGCACACGCACTTCGAGCCCGTGACGGAGCCGGACGTCTTCCACACCTGGGTGTCGGCGCACGACGCGACGCGCGGCGACCTCTTCGCCGCGGCCGACGAGCTCGTGCTCCGCGACGCCGCCGCGTTCCTGCCGACCTACATCCTGCGCGTGCGGCCGCGGAACCAGCAGGACAGCGTCGACGAGGGGCGCCAGGCGGCGATCGTCGACGAGGAGCACGCGGACGTCGTCGACGACGGCGACGACGTCGCCGCGCTCCTCGCGAAGCAGGGGCCTGTGTGGAAATCAAATCTTCAACCCGACTTCAATGTGCGCGTAATCGAATGGATTGGACCAGATTCTTTCGCTGTGCTTCGAGGACTCGACGAGAGCAATCGACCCGTCCAAAAATCAGCCGAATCGACGTCGATTTGACCGAGATAGAGAGTTCTGAAGTTTGGTGGGGACCCCCCAAACCAGTGGTTGATTTCCACACAGGCAGGCGCGCGTCGACGCCTTCGTCGCGGCCAAGGTCGGGGCCCACGGCGGCGCCGCCGACCCCCGGGCCTGGCGGCCCTTCCCGCTGCGGCGGCGCCTCGCGCGCGAGGCCGACGGCCTCTTCGCGGACGCCTACGCGCTGCACCGCGACGTCTCGGACCTCCGGCGGCGCGTCGACGCCGCGGCGTCCAAGACCGAGGAGCGGTCGGGGAGCGCCGAGTACGGCTGGTGGAGCGTCGGCGCGGCGGCGCAGCAGCCCGACGAGGCCGACGAGCTCTTCGTCTGGCACCGGCGGTCCGGCGCGCTCCGGAGCGCCGCGGTCGTGCGGCGCCGCGGCGACGGCCAGGTCGACGTGCGCCTCGACGACGGCGAGCGCGTCGGCGCCGTCGACGCGTTCCTGGCGCGGTCCGCGGGCGACGTCGTGCCCGCGGGCGCGCTCGCGGCCGTCGACCTCCTGTGCCTGGGCCACGGCGGCGGCGACAAGACGAAGTTCACGGTCGCGCTCGCCAGGGTCGCGCCGGGCCACGGCGACCACCCGGCGCTGGGCGCCGTGCGCGAGCTCACGGTGGCGCAGTCGTCGGCGGAGAACGTGCTGCGGCGCCTCGCGAGCCGGCCGCAGGCCGCGTGGACGGAGCCGCAGCAGGCCTGGCTCGGCCTCGTGCGGAGTTTGGTCGACCGGCGCCACGACAACCACGCGGACGCGGCGCACCGCCTCGCCGCCTTCCTCGAGGCGGGCGCGGCCGACGTCGACGCGGCGACGCGCGACTTTGCCGCGCGCGCGGCGGCCGTCGCGGGCGCCGCCGCGGCGCTCCGCGCGCGCGCGCGCGGCGTCGCCGACGTGCTCGCGACCTGCGGCTCCTCGGACTGGGCGGGCCTCTGCGACGGCGGCGGCAACACGCTCGTCCACATCGTCGCGGGCACGTGCGGCGCGCTCCGGGACGCCTGGGGCGGCGCGAGCCCGCGGCGGTCCGAGCCCGTGTCCGTCGCGATGGCGTCGGCCGCGGCGCTCGCGCGGAGCGCGGCGGCGCGCTACGACACCGTCGGCCTCGTCGTGCGGCGGCTGGGTCTGGCCCCGAGCGACGTCACGCCGGCGCTCAAGCGCCTCCACGCGGCGCTGAAGGCCGTCGGCGCGTCGCTCGACGGCGCCGTCGGCGCCTGGGAGCGGTCCGCGGCGGACGCCGAGGCCGCGGTCGTCGCGGAGGCGCAGCGGCTCTGCGACGCGGCCTTCGCGTCGCGGGGCGCCGCCGTGGCGCGCGGGGACTTTGGCCACCTCGTCAACGAGCACGACGAGACCGCCGCGGAGGCCATCGAGCAGAGCGGCCTCCTCGAGCTCGCCGGCCACGACGAGGGCCACGAGGCCCACCGCGGCAGCATGGTCGACGGGGAGCCCGGCGCGCCGCCCCCGTCGACGTTGCACATCCCGACGAACCTGCACCACCTCGGGGCGGCCCCGCGGCTCCCGCCGCACGTGCGGCTCCACCACGCGCGCAAGGCCTACCACCTCGCGGGCCGCCGCGCGGCGCACCGCGCGGCGAACGCGCTCTCGCGCGCGCCCTACGCGAGCCGCTACGGCCCCGCGCTCCTCGCCGCGGGCGGGCGGTCCGCGTGCCTCCTCCACGGCGCGCGCTTCGACGCCGCCGTCGCGCGGCGCGTGCCCCGGTGGCAGCGCGGGTTCCCCGACGGCGACGAGGCGCGCGCGGACCACGACTACGCGTCCTGGACGGGCGCCGTGCAGCACGCGACGTCGCTGAGCGCATTACTAGAACGCTGCGAGGGCCACCGGCCGAGCTTCGAGGCCGCCGTCGACTGCCTCGCCGCGGCCACGAACGCGCGCGCCGCGAAGCGCGCGCCCCTCAAGGAGCGGCTGAGCTGCGTCGAGAAGATGACGCGCCAGGCGAAGACGCTCGGCGACCCGCGGCGCATCCTGGCGCGGACCCACGAGTCGAGCGTGAAACATCTGACGGACGTGCTCCGCGCGACGCTCGCCTACGACACCGTCGGCGCGTGCGCGGACGCGCTCGAGGCCATCCTCGACCCGGAGGCCTGGCGGTCGCCCGCGGACTGGCCCGGCGCGGCGCCGTCGCCCCTGGGCGACCGCGTCAAGGTCGTCGCCGCGAAGCACGGCTTCCTCGAGAGCAGCGGCGGCTACCGCCACGCGACGGTCATTTTAAGGCTGGGCGGCGACCGGCGCCTCAAGGAGTTCGGCGAGGCCAACGTCAAGGACTTTGTGGTCGCCGAGCTGCAGCTGACGACGGCGCGGCAGCTCGAGGACGTCGCGCGGTACGGGGCAGCACAAGAGAGCGACATTCCCAACTTCAAAGGCTCCTATCTCGGCCGTTTTCCACTCGTTTCGGCTGATTTTTGGACGAGCGATCATCTCTCGGAACGGTCTCGAAGCGTGAATGCTTTTCCCGGAACGCGCGCGCGCGGAACGCTCACGTTGAAGCGACGTTGAATCTCTCTTGTCCTGCCCAGGCGCGGTACCACGCGGAGTACGCGGCGCACCGCGGCGACACGCGCCGGTTCCGCGCGGCGACGCCCCTGCGCTGCGCCCTCGGCGAGCTCGCGCCGGGCGCGCTCCTCGACGAGCTCTGCGCGGGGCTCGCGGCGCGGCGGCCCAAAGTCGGCGCGTCCGTCGTCGTCGGCGGCGCGACGCGGACCGTCGCGGCGTCGGCGGGCCCGGGCGTCCTCGCGGACGACACGGGCGACGAGTTCGAGGCCGGCGCCGTCGTCGCCGTCGACGGCGCGCCCGTCGGCGAGTGCTTCGCCGCGGACCCGGACCCGGCGAGCCTCGAGGCGCGCTGGGGCGGTAGAGGGTTGGCGTTCGCGATCGGCGAGGACGTCGAGGCGCGCGGCGGCGCACCGGGCGTCGTCGCGTCGTTAAGCTACGAGGACGGCACCTACGAGGTGGCGTCCAAGGGAAACGTAAAGCGCGTGCGCGACGCGGACCTGCGGCGGCCCCTCGGGGACCGCAAGTTCCTCGGGCGCCGCGACGGCGACGACCTCGCGGCGACGTACGGCGGCGGGGGGCCCTTCGACGCCGCGCGAGCCCCCGGCGGCGTGCGCTTCGAGGCCCACGGCGACGACGCGCCGCGGCTGCAGGTGCTCAAGGTCGCCGCGGGTTTGCTCGCGGACTTCGACGCGGAGGATTTGGGCGAGCTCGCGGCCGCGGACGCGGACCGGCTTCTGCGGGCGGCGCTCGAGCTCGGGCGCGCGTTCCTGGCGACGGAGGCGCACCGGCCGCCGCGGGGCGGCGTGCCCGGGCGCCTCCTCGCGGGGCTCTGCGGCTGCGCGCTCCACAACGACCTCGCGGCGAAGCTCCGCGCGCCGCTCCTGGACGCGGAGGCGACGGACGACGCGGCCGTCGCGTCGCGGCTCGGCGCGCTCCTCGAGCACGGCCGCGGGGGGTCCGTCGTCGACGACAGGCTCGCCGCTAGGCTCCGGGCCTTCGCGCGCGACTTGGGCGACGTCAGCGACCGGTCGCACCACGTCGCGCGCTGCGCCGCGGCCAACGCCGTGTCCTGCCTCTGCCGCCTCGCGGGGCGCCACATCAGCGGCCACCACTCGACCCACGCCTTCCACGGCCGGCGGCACCACGACGCGGCGGGCCACGACGCGACGTGCCCCGCGCACCACTCGCGCGACGCGCACTGCGACGACGACCACCACCTCGCGCACCCCTGCGCCGCCGCGACGGCGACCCACGGCCACAAGGCCAAGCTCTGGGACGCGGCCGCCGACGCGTTCCAGCGCCTCAAGGAAATTCGCAGAATGTCCACCGGATTGTCGACGCACGCGATCAAGCGCGAGGCCTCCTAGGTCCCCTGCGGCGCACTTCACAGAAACCCCCTCCCCCCCCCCCGAATTCGAAACGAAGCGCGAGGGCACCGCGCCCTGCAGCGCACATTAAATCTGTCGTACTGGGCCGGGCGTCACGCGGCGTAGCGCGCCGGGCCCTGGCGGACGTCGCCGTAGCCCTCGAGGTCCCGGACGTCGTCGACGCTGCCGAGGAAGAGGGGGACTCTCTCGTGGAGCTCGGCGACGGGCACGTCGAGGACGTTGCCGGCGCCGTCCGACGCGTAGGCGCCCGCGCCTTCGGCGACGAGCGCGAGCGGCGCGGCCTCGTAGAGGAGCCGGAGGTGCGGCCGCGGGTTGCCCGCCCAGCCGCCCTTGAGCAGCGTCCGGTGGACGTCGGCGACGAGCGCGCAGACGTAGCGCGACGAGTACTTGGCGCTCGCCGGCGTCGCGCCGCGCTTCGCGTCCGCGACCCAGCGCCGCAGCCCCGGCGGCCAGTCCGGCTCGCGCGCGTCGTTGAGCGAGTAGTAGGGCCCGCGGCGCGGCGCGACGACGGCGCCCGCGTCGCGGAACTCGCCGCGGGCGAGGACGAAGCGCCGCGCGGGGCCGCCGGCCCGCGCGACGACGAGCTCCGTCGAGGCGCTGTAGAGCGCGTAGCCCGCGGCCGCGAGCGCGTCGCGGCCGCTGCGGCCGACGAACCCTCCGCCGCGGTACGCGCCGAAGATCGTGCCCGTGGGCAGGCTCGCGTCGAGGTTGCTCGAGCCGTCGAGCGGGTCGAAGGCGACGGAGTAGGACTTGCCCGCGGCGCCGGCGATCTCCGCGTCCGCCTCCTCGGACGCGAGCGACGCCGCGAGCGGCCGCAGCGCGGCCGTCATCGCGGCGTCGCACCAGACGTCCATCGGCTGCTGCGCCTCGCCCTGGACGTTGACGGACCGCGTCTCCGTCTGATCCGTGAGCGGGAGCGTCGCGAGGCGGTCGGCGATGGCCACGCAGCAATCGGCCGTCGCCTCGACGATGGCCACGAGCTCCACGTCCCATTTCTCGCGGTGCAGCGCGGCTCGGAGCGTCGGCTGCAGCGCTGCGGCGCCGGCGACGCACAAGAGGAGGAGTCTATTCATTGGTGCCAGCGAGGAGTCGATTGCGAGCGCTGAGGCAACGCCTTGAGCTGATGGCAAGCACTGCTTGGTACGCTACGAGCGCTGCATGCCGCAGCGTCTATTCGAGCTCATGCGCTCTGCGCGTGGGCCAGCTCGAGCGGCACCGTGGCGTAAACTTTCCGTCAAACGTATCGAACATAAATCCGTCCTCAACCGTCGTTGCCGACCCCGACTGTGAGACTGATTATTCGACCGGGGCTGCCCATCCGTTCCGGCAGCATGGCGCGCGCGACGATGCTGGTGCTCGCGGGCCTCGTCGGCGCGGCGCGGGCGCAGATCACGGTCGTCTGCATCGGCGACTCGAACACGGTCGGGAAGCGCGCCGTCAGCGGCAACGACTACCCGGCCGTGCTCGGGCGCCTCCTGGGCTCGGGCTTCGAGGTCCACAACCAGGGCCGCGGGGGCTCGACGGCGACGGAGGACACGGACCGGCCCTACACGGACGAGGACGAGTACGACGACGCGAAGAAGCTCGTCGAGCGCGCCGAGGGCACCGTCGTCGTCCTCTCCGTCTTCGGCACGAACGACGCCAAGGCGGACCAGTGGGACGACGTCAAGGGCGACTTCGTCGACGAGTACAAGGAGCTCCTCGAGGACTTCATGGGCTTCAACGACGACGTCCACGTGGCCATCGGCATCCCCGTGCCGTACCTCGGCAACGACCTCGACTGGACCGACGAGTACGAGGACATGTGGGAGGACATCGACGAGTGCCCCATCAACAACGACATCCCGGACAAGGTGCGCGAGATCGCGTCGGACCTGGGCATCGTCGTCTTCGACCTCCAGCAGGCCTTCATCGACGAGTTCGGCATGTCGGACGTCAACGACTTCGGGAGCATCGAGAAGTACTACGCGGACCGCGTGCACCCGCTCGACGAGGCCCTGGCCGTCGTCGCCGAGGCGGCCTACGGCGCCGTCATGTCCCTCGGGCTGGGCTACGCGCCGACGTACCGCCCGACCTACGAGCCCACGCGGAGCCCCGCGCCGACGATCGAGCTCAACCCTGTGCCGAAACCAAATCTTCAACCCGACTTCAATGTGAGCGTATTCGAATGTTTCGACGCAAGCTCTTTGGCCGTGCTTCGAGAACTCGACGAGAGCGATCGATCCGTCCAAAAATCAGCCGAATCGACTTCGATTTGACCGAGCTAGAGAATTCTCAAGTTTGGTCAGGACCACCCAAACCAGTGGTTGGTTTTGGCACAGGCTCAACCCGTCGCCGAAGCCGACGCGCGCGCCGTCGACGGCGACGGCCTACCCCGTGCCCCTGTCGACGATCCGCAGCGACCCGCTCTGCCCGGCGCTGACGGAGCTCAACGAGAACCTCTGCCCCACGGAGACGGAGGACCTCGACATCCACAACTGCGCGACGGCGGGCCTGCTCCCGGGCGACCTGTGCGAGGGCGACGGCGAGTGCGGCACGGACAAGATGCTCGACAACTGCGAGGCGGCGGACATGTACGTCGTCGCCATCGCGGCCGACATCGAGCCCACGGCGGCGCCGACGATGACGCGCGTCGCGGGCTGCCCCGTGCTCAAGCCGCTGCCCGCGAGCGAGTGCCCCGCGTCGCGCCAGGACCTCGACATCGGCGACTGCCTCACGGCGGGCCTGGCCCTGGGCGACCTCTGCGAGGGCGACGGCGAGTGCGGCACGTCCCAGTACCTCGACAACTGCATGACGGGCGACATGTACGTCGTCGTCGCGGCGTCCGAGGTCTCCGTCGAGGTCGTCCAGATCCACCTCACGGAGGACGACGACGCGGCGTCCGCGGCGACGGCGCGCCGCCGGCTCGAGGACGGCGAGCTCAGCGACTTCTGCGTCGAGTTCATGGCCGACTACGACGCGCTGCCGCTCGACCAGTTCGCGACGTTCGTGCTCATCACGTTCGCCGGCTGCGACGAGGCGGTCGAGCCCTACATCGAGACGTACTGCGACGACGACACGATCACGCACGCCGTGAACGTCGACTGCGACTTCGACGTCGCCGCCGTCGCCGCCGACGTCCGGGCCTTCGCGGCCGACGGCGACGCGCAGGCAGAGTTCGCCGCGGAGACGAACAGCACCGCGAACGCGTCGGACGTCGCGGCCGCGCGGCAGGCCATGGCCGACTTCGTGCTCAAGTACCCCATCATCGCCATGGACGTCCACGCCATCGACCTCACGTCCACGTCGAACAACAAGAAGAGGACGGTCCACGACATCGGCCCGGCGGGCCTCGCCGCGATCCTCGTCGTCGTCCTCGCCTTCGTCGCGCTGCTCCTCCTCCTCTCCGTGAAGATGCAGCACGACCACGAGCACCGCCAGCCCATCAAGGCGCTCGCGCACAAGCTCAACGCCGAGGTCCACGTCATCGAGAAGCGCCTGAGCTTCAAGGCCCACGGCCTCATGCACCTCGGCCTCGACGGCGGCGACGAGGACAAGGTCGCGCTCCTCAACAAGGAGCTCGCCGAGAGCCACGCGCGCGTCGCCGCGCTCGAGACGGAGCTCCAGGCCGCCCAGGCCCAGCTCGAGGGCAGCAAATCCCTCACGCCCATCGCCGCGGCGTCCATCGAGGAGGGGGACATCGCGCCGCCGCCGCTGGGCTGGGGCTGCGGCGTCGCGTCCCCCTGAGCCCCCCCGCCGAGCCCGGACGCCCGCCACCGAGGAGCAGTACCGAACGGCCCATCCCCACTGGCAACCCCCCCCTACCCCTGCGTGCGACCCAACCAAAAACGCGAGAGCCCTACGCGGCTCTGCAGCGTACGCGTCAAGACCCAGACCTACCTGTCCGTTCTTAACGATCCTCCCTCTACCGCCGACTTCAACGTCCATACCTGATTTCACGTTTGCTTTCAACGGTCCCGAGCTCGACCGCTCAGTCGGGGCTGCCCGCGTCGACATGGCCAGAAGGTCGGGCGCGATGCGGTTCCTCGCTTGCCTCCTCTCCAGCGCATCGGCGCAGCTGCCGGCCTACGCGGCGTGGCCCATGAAGGGCGGCAACGCGAAGCACTCCGGCAACGGCCTCGTCGCCGGGGCCGACAACGGCCTGTCGGTGTTCGCGTACGAGACCGGGGGCCGGGTGCAGTCGTCGCCGGCCGTGGGCGCCGATGGCACGATCTACGTCGCCTCGGAGGACGGCTCCCTCTACGCGCTGCGCCCGGACGGGTCGCTCGAGTGGACCTACGACACGGGCGGCGCCGTCGCCTACTCGTCGCCGACGATCGACGCCGCGGGCGTGGTCTACGTCGGGTCGAGCGACGGAGGCCTCCACGCGGTCAACGCGGACGGGACGCGCAAGTGGCGCTACGAGACGACCGGCTCCGCGGGCCAGTCGTCGCCCGCGGTCGACGCGGACGGCGTCGTCTACGTCGGGTCCGGCGTCGGCGCCGACGCGGGCGCGCTGTACGCGGTCAACGGCGACGGCACGTTGAAGTGGTCCTACTCCGTGGGAGACAACGAGATCTCCTCGTCGCCGGCCGTGGACGACGACGGCGTCGTGTACGTCGGGTCGAACTGGGACAGCGCGGTGCACGCGGTGCACGCCGCCGACGGTTCCTTAAAGTGGAAGTTCGTCGCGGGGGGAGGCTACTTCATCCAGTCGTCGCCCGTCGTCGCCGACGGCGTCGTCTACGTCGGCTGCTACACCAACGCGCTCGACGTGTCCCTGTACGCGATCGACGCCGCCGACGGCGCCCAGAAGTGGTCCTACCGGACCGGCGCGTACGGAAACGTCGCGACGTCGTCGCCCGCCGTCGGCGCGGACGGCACCGTCTACGTCGGGTCGACGGACGGGGGCCTCTACGCGCTGCACGGCAACGGCACGCTCAAGTGGACCTACGCGACGGGCGCGACGATCTCCTCGTCGCGTCGTCGGCGAGGACGGCGTCGTCTACGTCGGCTCGAACGACGACCGGCTCCACGCGGTCAATCCCGACGGGACGATGGCCTGGACCTACGCGACGGGCGGGTTCGTCGTCTCCACTCCGGCCGTCGACGCGGACGGCGTCGTCTGGGTCGGCAGCGACGACAGCAAGGTCCACGCGGTCGGTCTCACGGCCGCGCACGCGACGACGGTCCTGTCGCGCGCGCGCGCGGACGTCATGCGCAACGCGTCCGCCGACGCGCTCGACGCCCTGACGTCCCTCTGCTCGCTGGAGGCGGCGGCGGCCGCCGGCGTCCCGCGGCCGCGACGAGTTTCGAGAGATTTGGGGTGGGAGACCAATCGTCACCGTCGTGCTCGGTAGGCGGCCGCGGTCCCGGACGCGGAGGCCATGGTCACGTCCGCGTGCGCGAGCGCGCGCCGCGCGTCCGCCGCGTCCGCGTACGGCGCCGCGTGGGCCGGCTTCGTCGACCCGCTGAGCTACACGTACTACAAGGCCCAGATCGGCGCCGGCGGCGCGCTCATGGCCCTGCTCGAGGGCGACGAGGCGACGCTCGCCGCGTTCGAGGCCGCGGGCGCGACCGCGGCGGACCGCGCCGCGGCCGCCGAGGCCGCGGTCGCGGGCTACGACGCCGACAGCGCGAACTGGGGCGCCAAGACGTCGCGCGACGCCGAGACGCTCGCGGCCTACGCGACGGAGATCGTGGCCCTCGGGACGGAGATGGACGCGAAGTTCGCGATCATCCAGGACGACGTCGCCGCGGTGCTCGCGTCGCTCGAGACGTCGCTCGAGGCCTTGCAGACGCAGCTCAAGGAGGCGAAGGACGAGGCCGACGCGGAGGAGGCCACGTCCATCTTCTCGGAGATCTTCTCCGTCGTCGGCGCCGTCGTCAACATCGGCGCGTGCTTCGCCGAGGGCGAGGCGACGGGCGGCGCGGCGCTCCTCGCGTGCGGGCCGGACATCGTCGCGTCCGTCACCAACGTCGTCGACTCGACGAAGGACACCATCGACACCTTCGAGAGCGGCTGCGCGCCCTGCAAGTCCATCGAGGCGGAGCAGCGCCTCGTGGCGTCCGCGGCGGAGGACCTCGACCGCTTCGCGGACCTCGTCGCGGCCGCGCGGAGCCTCGAGTCGTGCCTGACCGCGGGCGCGCCGCTGCCGTCCCTCCTGCCGTCGCTCGTCGCCGACGAGCTCGACCTCGACTCGCTGCGCGCGTCGGCGGACGCGCTCGCGGACGAGCTCGAGCAGCTCGCGGGCGACTCGGGCGACGACCTCGCGGCCGACGTCCGGGACTGGATCGACCTGGGAGTCACGCGCGTGTCCCTTTTTCTCACCTACTACTCCCTCGCGTCGCGCCAGCTCGACGACGAGGGGTCGCTGACGGCGCTCGCGACGCGCACGGACGTCGTCAGGGCGCGGCTCGCGGCCGCGGACGACGCGGAGGCCGCGGCCGCGACGGCCGCGCGGCTCGTCGTCGAGCGCCAGCGCGCGCAGGCGTCCCTCGTGCTCCAGTACCTCTTCGAGGAGTGGAAGCAGTTCAACTACCTGAGCCTCGGCAAAGCCCCCACGTTAGACGTCCCCGAGAACCCGACGTCGACGGACATCCTGACGCTCCAGGTGGCCCTGGACGCGGCGATCGAGGCCGAGCTCCGCGAGCAGGCGGGCGCGGGCTCGACCTGGATCTATGTCGAGGTGAGCGCGGCCGCGGAGCCGTCGACCTTCGCCGCGCTCCGCGGCGACGCCTCCGCGGCGAACGTGTCGCTGCCGATCCCTCTGGTCAACGCGACGGACGCGAACGGGACGCGCGTCCTCAAGGCCGGCACGACCTACTACGAGATGCGCATGACCGACGTCTCCGTGTACTTGCTCGACGAGAATTCGACGGTCATCGGCGGGTCCAACGGCCAGGCGCAGATCGACCTCACGAAGGCCGGCGAGTCGTCGTTCTTCGACGCCGAGGGCTCGCTGTCCGTGTTCACGCACAAACCCGTCGAGTACGGGTCGGGCTTCTTCGCCTACGACTCCGCGAAGCAGTGCCCGATCACCGGCGACACGTGTGGTGACGCGCTCTGTCCGGACTACGTGCGCTACTCGCCCTACGGCAAGTGGAGCGTCGGCGTGCCGCGGCCCGATTTGCAGGGCATCGACATGGCCGCGGTCGACAAGCTGCGCTTCGAATTCCATGTCACCTACATGCGGGACGGCTTCACGCTGACCTACTTCGGCAAGGACCCGGCGCTCTACCCCCAGGGCCTCGGCTCGGTCTGCGACGACTCATGACGACCGCGCTGCCAAGTGCGCTGCCCAGTGAGCCTAGTAACTATTATTATTATTATGGGTGCTTTAACGTGGGACTAGGACGGTCGCCCGTGGGCGGCCGTCGGCGCGCGCGGACTACATGTAAGTCTTGCCTCAGTACTAGAGGTAACTAGGGATCACGAGCTATGAAATCCTGCTGTTGAATGGTTTCTAGCCGCCGCTCTCTAAGCGCGTCTGTGCGCGTCGTCTCGAGCCCCCGTTCGCCGACGCGGGGCCCGCGCCGGGCCTCGGGGTCCGGGGCCGCCGCCCGCCGCGCGCCGCCGCCGCGCCGCCGCTCGGGGCAGCGCCCATGATGGACGACTTCAGCCACGGGGCCATCCCGGCGTCGGGGCCCGGCCTCTTCTCGCAGGAGGCGTCGCAGCGGCGCGCCTGGTCGCGGAAGGAGGACGACGCGATCATGCGGCTCGTGTCCAAGCACGGGACGAAGCGCTGGGCGGTCATCTCCCAGGAGCTGAACAAGGAGGCGCGCCGGCCGCGTCCGGGCGCCGCCGCCGCGCGCGACGCCCGACGTCCCCCCCCCCCCGCGCGCAGGTCTCGGGCTTCCGGAGCGGCAAGCAATGCCGCACGCGGTGGCTCAACCACCTGGACCCGGGGATCAAGCGCGAGCCCTGGAGCGAGCACGAGGAGAACGTCATCTACGAGGCGCAGCAGCGGCTCGGGAACAAGTGGGCGGAGATCGCGAAGCTGCTGCCCGGGCGCACGGACAACGCGATCAAGAACCACTGGTACAGCACGATGCGGCGGAACATGCGGCGCCTCGCCAAGGAGTTCGCCGACGACTCGGGCTTCCCCGGCGGCGGCGACGGCGGCGGCAGCGACGCGGCCAAGGGCCTGTCGTGCGTCGTCAACTCCATGGGCCCGCGGTCCGCGGAGCTCATGCAGAAGTGCTGCGTCCAGATGGAGCGGCTCCAGACGCACAAGCTCGCGGAGAAGAAGGGCGCGAAGCGCAAGGCCAAGGGCGCGGCCGCGAGCCCGCGCGGCGCCGGCGGCGCCGCGGGCGACTTCGAGGTGCTGCCCATCCCGCTGGAGCCCGCGCACCAGCACAAGCACTTCCAGTACCTGCTCAAGCTCATGGGCGGGCCCGCGAACCGCCTGCCGACCGCGGACGCGTCGCGGGCCGTGCTCCGGCCCGTCGGCTTCACGGCGGCGGCGGGCCGCGCGTCGCCGGGCGTCGCGCCGCCGCCGCCGGCGCCGCCGCCGCCGCACCCGGCGCAGATGGTGCCGGGCCTCGTCCAGGTGCCCGGGGGCATGCCCGTGGCCTTCCCGGGCCAGCCCCTGCCGGGCACGCCCCTCGGCCTCGCGCCGCGCGGGCCCGCGGGCTTCCCGCCGCAGGGCATCCAGCTCCCGCCGGGCATGTCCCTGCCCCCGGGCGTCTGCATGTCGCCGAGCGGCATGCCCGTGGGCATGATGCACCCGCACCCGGGCATGGTCGGGCCCTTCGGGACGTCGATGATGATGGCGCCCCAGATGCTCGTCCGCGGCACCGCGTCCATGGCGCCGGGGTTCCAGGCCATGCCCATCGCCGTCACCTCGCCGACGGCCGGCGGCGCGAGCCCCGTGCAGTTCATCCCCGGCATGGTCCCGGGCATGGTCGTCCCCGGCGGCCCGCCGCCGCCCCTGGGCTCGCCGGGCCACGTGGCGCCGCCCGCGCCGTCCGCATCCTGAAGCCCGCCGGGAGCGACCACGTCCCCCGGCGGCCCCGCGGCATAAGCGCTGCCGCACGAGTCCGAGGGGGGGGCATGTTGTGTGCTTCAATTTAGGCTTCAACCTCAAACTTTCCAGCGGCTGCGACCACACCCGCGCACAGGAAGGCTTCCGCGGGCAGCGTCATCGACAACGCGACGATGGAGTTCATCAACGACCTCGGCGCGACGATGGTGTGCAGCAGGAACGATCCCGACGCCAAGCCCTACGAGCTGCTCTACTTTCCCATCTCCGGCCTCGCCGAGCCGATCCGCCTGGCGCTCGCCCTCGGCGGCCTCGAGTTCATCGACACGACGCCGCAGACGGACGAGACCTTCGCCGACCGCAAGGCGGCGCTCAGCCCCTACGGCGCGGCGGGCCAGGTGCCGGTCCTCGTGCTCCCCGACGGCGCGACGGCGATCTGCCAGAGCCGCGCGATCCTGCGCTACCTCGGCAAGATCGTGCGATACGAGGGCGCGTTCCTGTATCCGACGGAGCCCATGGAGGCGTGGGCCTGCGACGCGCTCATGGACCTCGTGGAGGACATGCAGGCGCCCATCCGCGCGACCCTGAGGGATCGCATCCCGGACCAGGCGGAGAAGGAGGCCGCGCGCGCGGCGCTCCTCGCGCCCGAGGGCACGATCGGCAAGTGGCTCAAGGTCATCGACGGCGTCCTCGCCGAGGACGAGATGACGACGCTCACGATCGGCCACTTGTACTGCTACTCGATCTGCAACCTGTTCCGCCAGCCGACGTTCCTCGACGGCTGCCCGCCGAACCTCTACGACGACTACGCGAACATCAACAAGCACCACGACTGGGTCGCGACCATGCCCGAGATCAAGGCCTACTTCGAGACCAAGGAGGGCCGCGACAACTTCAAGCCGCTCGCGCCGGCGAACGGCGCCGCGGCCGAGGGCGAGGCGCCCGAGGAGGACGAGGCCGCCGCCGAGGCGCCCGGGGAGGAGGCGAGGTAGCTCTCGTTTCGGCGGTCGTCGAAGGCGGGTTAGGCGCGGGGGGTTCCACGACGCGACCACGCCGCGACGCCTCGTCTTCACGTTCGTCTTCAACCATGCGTGCTTCCCATTCACGATGGTCAGGGGCAGCGGCCTGGCCGTCGCGCTGGCGGCGGCCGCGAACGTCGCCGTCGACCACGACGGCTCCGCGGCGGCGGCGAGCGGCGCCTGGGTCGTCTACCAGCCGCAGACGCGCTACGCGTCGGCCGGCGGCTACGGCGTGCACCTGCTGGCGGCGGCGCTGCGGCGGAGCGGCGCGGCCGTGTCCATGGCCTACGTGAGCCCGCGGCTCGCGCACGTCATCGGCGACGCGGCAGCCGTGGACGCCGTGAACATGAGCGAGGCGGCCGTGGCGGCGCTCTTCGCGGGCGGCCTGGGCCCCGAGGACACGCTCGTCGCGCCCGAGGTCGCGCCCGAGTTCGTCGTCGTGCCCGACGATGCGGGCATCCCCCACTCGCAAGGCACGTCCGACGACGCGAGCGTCGCACGCAACGTCGCGGCGCTCGAGCGGCGCGGCGGCGTCGTCGCGCGCTGGGTGCTCGGCGCGGCCGAGGGCTGGGGCGACCGCGTGAGCCCCGCGGTGGCCGTGCACGTCGGCGGCTCCTGGTACCTCCACGACGCCTTCGCCGGGTCCGGCGACGGCAAGCTCACCGTGCCCCTCGAGGCCCGCGTCTACGCGCGGGCCGCGGAGCGGCCGGCCGCGCGCCGCGAAAAGGCCGCGGACCCGCCGCTCGTCGTCTTCGACGGCGACATGGACGGCGTCGACGCACCGGACGTGGCCCGCGAGCTCGCCCGGCGCGGCGTGGTCGCGGACGTGCGCCGCTTCGCCGGCTACGCGCGCGAGGACACGTACGCGCTCTTCGAGGCCGCGGCCGTCTTCGTCGACGGCCGGCTGCCGGGCCTCGAGGGCGGCGTCTGCGAGTTCGCCCTCTTCGGCGCCGACGTCGTCATCGCGGCCACGGGCCACGGCGAGTCGCGCGAGTTCCCGCCGGGCCTGCCGCGGCTCGCGCGCGACCCGGCGACGGCCGCGGACGTCGCGGCGGCCGCGGCGCCGCGGCTCGCCGCGCGCGGCGGCGGCGCGGCCCAGGAGCCCCACGCCGCGGCCTACGCCGAGACCTGCGCGGCCTACGCGGCGGACTTTGGGCCGACGGTCGACGCCTGGCGGTGGTCGCGCGGGACGGCCTTCGTGACGTGCGCTTTGGACGCGGCGGACTTCGCGGCGCTGCCGACGCTCTTCGCGAGCCTCGTCGCGCGCCACACCTTCGGGACGCTCCTCGTCGTCGTCGACGCGAGCGACGGCGGCGCCATGGCGCGCGCGCGCGGCGCGCCCGGCCCCGGCGGCCGCGACGCGCTCCGGCGCCTCGGCGTCCTCCGCCGCCTCGCCGTCGCGGCCTGCCCGGCCTGCGGCGGCGACCGGGCCGCGCTCCTCGCCGCGGGCCTCGACCACGCCGCGGGCCGCCAGGACCGCACCGTGCTCCTCGCGCCGCGGCCCCTCGCGCCGACCGCCGCCGCCGTCCGCGGCGCGGCGCGCGGCGCGTGCGCGGTCGGCGCGGGCTTCGTCGCCTGCGACCGCGGCGCGCCCGTCGACGCCCGATCCGCGGCGGCCGCGGCCCTCGGCGGCGCGCCGGCGCCGGCCGACGACTGCGCGTCGCTCCGCGCGGGCGGCCTCTGGCGCGCGCTCGAGCCCGCGCTCCCGCGCGCCGCGGTGGCGGCCGCGTGCGGCGGGTAAATGTGCTGCGTTCGTGGTCTTTAGGCTAGGGAGGGCCTCTACTTGCGCTCCTTCTTGGCCTTCTTCTTCTTCGGCTCGTCGTCGGTGACGTCGATGACGCCGTTGTGCTGGCGGCAGAGGTGGGGCGCGCCGGTCACAGAGCCGAAGTAGATGCCGTTGCCGTAGATGTCCGTGAATTTGGGGTACATAGCGGGCTTTCCGGCGAATTGCATCTGGAATGAATGATCGCACAGGCATTCGTGGATCTTCGCCTTGCAAACGACCATGGGCTGGCCCACGGCCGTGCAGAGAACCGTCTTGCAGACACACGGATGCTCCTTCGCATTGCAGTTGCGGCACTCCTCGACGCCCTTTTTGCACACGCACGGCGCGTCGACGACCTTTGGTTTCGGCCCCGCGTCCGTGGGCCAGAAGTTCTGCTTCATGAAGAGCGCGCTCCCGAGCTCCATCTTCTCGCTCTCGACGCCCATCGACGTGCACAGCTCGCGCAGCTGCACGTAGAACTTGCCCTCGTCGACGCCGACGGCCTCGGCCAGCGCGTCGACGTCGTCGCCGAGCTTGCCCGTCGAGTCCAGGCCGGCCTCCTCGTTGAGCTTCGGGACGGCCTCGGACGCCCAGTCGAGGACCTCGCTGAGGGTCGCGACCGTGTCCTTCATGGACGTGAAGCCCACGCCGGTCATCTTGCAGAGCTCGTCGACGTTCTGCTTCAGGTTGCCCGCAGCGGCCAGGCCCGCCGAGGTCAGCATCTTGTTGACGTCGTCGGCGATGGGCATGGTTCCGAGTGCGCGGCGCAGGTGTACGGCGCGGGGAGAGCGGCACGGGTCGACGCGCACCGAGGGACGACGCGCCGGCGGTGTCAGCCGCAAGACCTCGACGAGGGGCGAGAACACCGGCTCGAGCGGCATGCTGAAGCGGAAATGAAGGAGATGATGAAGCATTTAATTAACGCGTGCGGCGGGTAAGTAGCTCGAGTTAGGCTGTGCGTCTCGGCCGGGGGGCCTGCCGCGGCGTGCCAAAGCGCCGGTCTGCCATCCCTCACGCGACGGCGGCGCCGCGGAGCGCGGCGCGCGGCGCGGCGATCTCGAGCGCGACCTCCGCGCGCGCGGACGTCGACTCCGTCATGAACGCTTCGCCGACGGGATCGTTGTTGTTCGGGATGTCCCAAAGCGTGCTCGGGTGGTCCTTGGAGTAGAAGCAGGAGCAGCCCGTGACCTTGAACTCGTTCTCGCTCCCGAGCCAGATGCTCATGTCGACGCCGTACTTGCAGTCGCAGGAGTTGCCGTCGGGGTAGGTGACCGTGAAGGCACACTCGAATTCTATGCCGTTGAACCCAAAGTTCTTGCCGCCGTGCAGCAAGAACTGGGGCGCGTCGCCGCCCGTGCCGCTCGACGAGCACTCGCCGTAGCCCTCCTCCTCGTTGAGCAGCTGGACGTTCGAGATCTCCGTCCCGGCGTCGAAGTCGCTCGTGAAACGCACGGACATGGCGGCGTGCGCTCCTCCCACGAGGCACGCGAGCGCGACGAACAGCTTCATGGCGTCGATGGCTCGGAAGGAACCGGGGGCAGTTAATTAAGGGCAGCATGGTCAATAAAAAAGGCACCTTGACGCAATTAATTATCAGTCCGAGCCGGAATAATCCGAGTCCTGGTCGCCCTCGGGGACCATGTGCTGGTACTCGAGGGTCCCCGCGCCCTTGCGCGCGGCCCGGTACGCGTAGCAGGCGCCCTCGACGAGCCAGCCCGTCCGGATGTGGCCCATCCACTCGAAGCCCGACCCGTCGGGGTAGTCCGAGCGCCGCTTGCCGCCCATCCAGCCGTAGGGCACCATGCCGTCGTGGAGGTCCTCGAGGATCTCGTCGTCGCCCTTGTCGTCGTAGCAGCTGCCCATGACGTCGTGGGGCTTCCAGGAGCTGTAGAAGCCGAGCACGAGGACGTCGCCGATCTTCATCTTGATCTTCCGCGGGATCTTCTTCGTGCCGCTCGGCAGGTCCTCGTCCCAGATGACGCGCGTCGTCTCCTTGTACATCTTCGCGTTGTCCCTGTCCTTGGTCTGCGTCCGCATCTGGATGGGCGCCGTCTTCGGGCCCGAGGGGCCGTAGCGGCAGACGCTCGCGGTCCGCCGCGTGAGCACGCGCCAGCGGCCGCGCTTCTTGGACCGCCGGCGCCCGGGGCACCAGGCCTTCCACTTGGGGCTGTGGTCGCCGAAGCCGTCGACGACGATCCTGATGCGCCGCGGCCGCGTCGCGGCGACGAGCTCGCCGTCGTCCGAGTCGTCCTCGTCCTCGTCGGACTGCTCGTCTTCGTCCTCGACGTCCTCCTCCTCCTCCTCTTCCTCCTCCTCGTCCTCCACCTGCTCGTCGGGGGGCGCGGCGCGCCGCTGCGCGTCCTCGAGCTTCAGCCGGGCCAGGTAGGCCTCGCGCTCCGCGGCGAGCGCGAGCGCGCCGGCCGAGCCCTCGGCGAGGACCCAGCCCTTGTTGAGCGGCGCCGGGACCCAGCCGTCGCGCTTGCACTCGACGCAGAGCCAGGCCTTCATGACCGTCGTGTAGGACGCGCGCGCGGGCGACACGTCGTCGCGGAGGCACGCCGCGCACGCGTGCGGCAGGCCCAGCAGCTCCTTGGCCATGCCCGCGGAGCCGTCCGCGGCGACGAGCGCCGCGCGCGCGCGGTCCTCGGGCACGTCCGGGTGCTTGGCCATGACGAGCTTGAGCCGGCCGTCCCACGTGTCCGGCCAGGGCTCGACCTCGATGGGCCCGCGCGCGGCGAGGTAGACCTCCGCCGCGCCCGGCGACAGGCACTCGAGCGTCACGAGCCACCCGCCGCCGCGCGCCGGGGCGACGCCCGCGCGCAGGTTGTCGCCGCAGGTCACGTCCGTGACCTCCTCGCCCTTAAGCTTGACGACGACGCGGTCGCCGACGTAGGCGTCGAGCGCGCCCGGCGCGGACGCCGCGTCGTCGAAGCAGTACGTCGTGCCCGCGCGGTCGGCCGACCGCGGCTCGACGTCGAGGAACTTGCGGCCCGTCCAGGCCCGCGTCCGCGCGGCGGCGCCCCGCGCGTGGAGCGGCGCCTCGCCGACGGCGACGGCGAGCTTCACGCGCGTCACGACGCGGCCGTCCGCGTCCTTCGCGGCCTCGAGCTGGACCTTGCCCTCGACGACGTCGGACCCCTCGAGCTCGTCGTCGCCGATGCAGATGATGCACAGGGGCGGGGCCTCGCCGATGGGCCGGAACTCGCGGCCGCGGCTGCAGCGCGAGCAGAACCAGGGGCCGGCGGCCTTGGCGGGCGCCGCGGGCTCCGCCGGCGCCGGCGCCGTCGCCTCGGCGGCGAAGACCGTCGTCGTGCAGGCGGCGCCCTCCGCCGTCAGCACTTTGACCGACGAGGCCGCCTTGAGCTCCGTCATGCGTTGCCGCGGAGGAGATCACCACCTCTGGGGGGCTGCCTGGGGCACGTCCATGCCAGAGCGGGCAGCGTTGGAGCAGCTCAACAACGGCTTCACGATCTTCACGCGCGAACAGAAGCCGATCCGATGTGCGTCTTGCTCAAGCAAATCCTCCGCGTGCAGCAGCAGCGCTGCAGTGCATAAAACTGCGTCTTGCTCAAGCAAATCCTCCGCGTGCAGCAGCAGCGCTGCAGTGCATAAACTCGCACATCGCGCGCAGCAGCAGCAGAAACAATGCGTCCTAGCTACGGCCTCGTGCTCGTCGCCGCGAGCGCGCTGCAGCAGAGCGCCCTCCACGAGGCCGTGCGGCTGCACCGCGCGGAGCACCGCGACGAGTGCGACGTTGCCGCGGCGCGGTACCGCGCGCCGCCGCGCGTCGTGGCCGACACCGCAACCATAGAGGACGCGTTGGCGCGCGGCGGGTACCGCGACGCGGACGTCTGGGCGGCGGAGCGCGTCTTCTCGCGGGCGGACGCGCGGGCCCTCGTGGAGGAGATCGACGCGCGGGACGACGGCTGGTCGACGAACCGGCACGAGGCGTGGCAGTCGTCCCGCGCCGTCGCGGATCTGCCGCTCCGCCATTTGCCCGGCGCGACGGCGTGGCTCGCCGAACGCTTCGCGTCGACGGTCGCGCCGCTCGTCGCGCGCGTCGTGCCCGGCGTCGACGCCGAGGACCTGAGGGTCGCCGACGCGTTCGTCGTGCGCTACGTCCACGAGGCGGGCGAGGCGGCGTCGCTGCCGACGCACGTCGACGGCGGGCTCGTGTCCGTGAACATCGGGCTCAACGACGCGTTCGAGGGCGGCGGCACGCGCTTCGAGCGGACGGGGCGCGTCGTGCGCGGGGGCGAGGGCTCCGTGGTCGTCCACCCGTCCGCGGTCCGCCACGCGGGCGAGCCCATCACGTCGGGCGTGCGCGTGATCCTGGTCGTCTTCTGCATCTCGCGGCGCGCGCCGGAGCTCTGCCGCCGCTTCACGAACGAGGGCATCGAGGCCGGCGCGGCCGGCGACGCCGCGGCGTCGACGCTCGCGTTCCGCCGCGCGACCAAGTTCGACGCCGCGAACGTCGCCGCGCGCCAGAACCTCGCGGCGAACCGCTTCAACGCCGGCGGCTTCGACGGCCTCAAGGCCGCGGCGACGGACCTGCGCCGGTGCGTAGCCCTCGAGGGCGGCGACGCGTGCCGCAACGTCGACGTGCTCGCGAGGCTCGGCGAGGCGGCCCACGCGCTCGGCGCCTACGCGCAGGCGCTCGCCGTGTCGTCGTGGCTCCTCGACGTCGCGCCCGAGGATTTCTGCGGCCATGTCGTCCGCGTCAGCGCGCTCGCGTCGCTCCTCGCGAGGCGCGACGCCGACGCGCGCGCGGAGCTCCGGTCCGCGCTCGCCGACGCCGGCGCGTGCGCCCGGTCCGCGGAGCACCGCGAGGCGCTCGCGGCGCTCGCCGCCCGCGCGGAGGCCGCCCTCGCGAAGGCGCGCTAAGACGTTCGAAGTGCAAGTTGCCGCTGAAGTTGAAATTTGACGATACCGCGCTCTCCGAGCGCAACATGCGACCGGGCATTTGAGGCAGCCCGAGCGCGTCGACCATGCTGTGGATCGTCCTGGCGCTCGTCTACGCGACGGGCATCGCCGTCGCGTTCCTCGCCGTCGTCGTCGGCGTCGCGAGCTGGAAGTGGCACCTCATCGAGGAGTTTTTGAAGCAGCAGATGGTGCTCGAGGCGGAGCGGGAGTCGATGACGCGCGTGACCATCGACCGCGTGTCCTGCGCCCCCTTCCGCGGCGAGTTCGCCTGCTTCGGCCTCACGGTCTTCGGCAGCCCCGGGGCCTGGGCGAAGCCCGAGTTCTGCACCGTGCGGAGGATGACGTGCGGCGTCACGTCCGGCTTCCTCGGCACGCTGTCCATGGGGGGCATGCAGAAGCTGCCCCTGACGACGCACGTGCCCTTCGTCTTCGGCTTCAAGGGCAAGATGATCGACTCCATGCACTGCGAGGGCGTCAAGGTCCACGTCGAGTACGACAAGGCCGGCGCGAGGTCGAACGTCGACTTCCTCACGGCCATGGACAAGCGCGACCGCAAGAAGTCCATGGCCAAGCAGCGCAAGACCCAGGAGGCGGAGCTGCGGTGGCGCATCCGCTGGACCCACGACAAGGAGCACCTGCGCAAACTCGAGCAGCGGCTCACGGCGCTCCTCCGCCAGGACCTGGCGGAGCTCGTCCACGCGGGCGAGGACCAGAGCCACGAGGAGCAGAAGGACGACGCGGACCACGCGGCCTTCATGCACGCCGTCCACGGCCACCTCGCGGAGCACGAGGCCCACCGCTCCGGCGGCCAGGCGCACCCGCCGAAGCCCTTCGAGCACCACCACGCGCACTTCCGCGAGAAGCTCCACAAGAAGCTCGCGGAGCACCGGGAGAAGAAGTCCATGCGCAAGACCTACGAGAAGCTCAAGGCGACGGACTTCAACGAGGAGCTCATGCACGTGGGACGCTGCGGCGTCGCGGACTGCGAGATCGTCCTCCGGGGCTCGCGGCTCGTGCTCGACGGGTCGACGGTCATGATCGCCTTCTCCGGGACCATGCGCCAGTTCCAGCGCGCCGTCGCCGTCCACGTCCTCAAGAAGACCATGTACGACACGCTCCACCAGCGGTCGTCCGCCGCGAGCCACCACTACACGGCCAAGCTCCACGGCGTCCTCTCCGACGGCCACGCGACGATCCACCGCGCGTCGACCAAGGCCAAGAAGGCCCTCACGGCCAAGTCCATCGCCCGCGCGCCCTACAAGCTCGCGAAGCGCGCGTCGACGTCCGCGCGGACCCTCTTCCGCAAGCGGTCCTCGTCGGGCGAGTCCGCGCGCGCGGACACCAAGGGCACCCGGTCCCGGTCCGCGACGAGCGACTCCCTCGACGAGGCCGACGCGCCGCGCGAGTCGAACGCGGACCTCGACGGCGGCGACGGCGGCGACGGCGACTTCGAGGACGCGGGCGGCAACTGCGACGCCGAGTGCACCGCGGACCCGTGACCGCCACCCAAAGCGCGGGGTGTCCGGACCCGCAGCGCGCGACGACACGCGAGGGGACGGACCCTGCAGCGTAAACGCAATTGACAACGCATTTTGAAGTGCACGTTGATGCGTCCCTCGCCACAGGTGCAGTTTTGCGAGAGCTGAGGCTTTGCTGCCGACGCGCGCGCGCAGCGTGAGCATCCACCCCGCGCCGCCGCCGATGGTGCTGTCGGACGAGCTCATCGCCGTCGTGAAGCGCGGCGACCTCGCGGCGCTCGAGGAGCACATGAACGGCGGCGGCGACCCGAATGAACGAGCTTCCGACCGCGACGTGCAATGCACGCTCCTGAGCTTCGCGGCCCTCGAGGGCCAGGTCATGGCCATGCGGCGCCTCCTCGCCCACGGCGCCAACCCGCACCTCCACAACTCCTACGAGTGGACGCCGCTCCACGTCGCCGCGGCCAACTGGCAGGGCGCGGCCGTCGAGGTCCTGCTCGAGGCCGGCGCGAAGGTCGACGTGCGGGCGACGACGGGCGCGACGCCGCTCATGCACGCGTCCATCCGCGGCGACGTCCGGAGCATCCGCGCGCTCCTCAAGGCCGGGGCGACGGTCGAGGACGCCATGATCAAGGAGGCGCGCACGCTCGAGCACCCCGAGGCCGTCAAGCTCCTCGAGGGCGCGCGCGCGAGCGATAGGATGCGGGCCTAGTCTTCGGGTTGGTCTTACGAGGGTCTGGTCAGTCCCGGCGCCAGCCCATAATGACGGCGACGCCCGCGAGGCAGAGCGCCGCGCCGATGCGGTCGCCCGTGTCGAGGCGGACGCCCTCGACGAAGCGGCCCCAGACGAAGGACATGGCGACGAAGACGCCGCCGTACGCGGCGTCCAACCGGCCGAAGGCCTCGCCCGCGGCCGGCGGCTGCAGCGTCATCACGAAGCCGTACGCCGCGAGCGCCAGCGCGCCGGCGACGCTGCTGCGCGCCCGCGCGCCCTCGCGCAGCGTCCGCCACACGAGCCACCCGCCGCCGATCTCGAGGACCGCCGCGGACACGAAGAGCGCGAGGCTCGTCGCGGCCGTCGCCGCGGTCCAGCCCTTCGCGCCGCCGCGGACGCCCAGCGGCGCCGTCTTGCGCGGCGCCGCGGTCAGCGCGGTCGCTCCGCTCCGTTTGGCGGCGGCGGTCGCGAGCAGTCGGCCGGCGGCGGTGCTCGCGAGCAGCCTGCTCCCGCGCGGCGCGAAGTGCTGCCAGCGCCGCTGGGGCATCATCGCTGAAGCACAGGCGCAGGCGAGGAGCAGCTTTGCCATGACTCGAGGCATATGTTTTGCAGTCTACTGCTCGTAGCACCACAGGAGCAACGAGCACGGCGCGTCGGCGTCGGTAGCAGTGGAGCTCGTGTGGAGAGCAACAGCACGATGGCTCGCACGGCCTCAACGATGCCTTCACCAAAGCGAGATGAAGCACATCTATGAAGCACCAAGTTTACCCCTGTTTTGCGATGATGCTGGCTGCCCTCCTGTTCGAGCGCGTGTCCTCGTGGGGCTGGCCGAAGGGGCCGCATCGCCGTCGCGCGCCGCCGCCGCGAGCTCGTCGACGTCACGTACACGCCGCGCGACCCGCCCTACGTGCCCCACGCGGACACAGACGGGCTACATCGAAAAGTTCGAGGGCACGGGCCCCAGCATGTGCGGCCTCCTCGTCCCGGAGTACTGCCGCGGGCCAGAGCGCCGTGGACGAGACGGCGCGCGACGACGCTGATGTTTGCGCGAGCAGTGATCCGAGAAGGCGCGAGGCGAGCTAGCTATGGGACTAGTCGACTGTTTGTAGACTCAGGACCCCATTGATCGCGAGCACCGTCGACACACGCAGAACTCGTCCTCGGTCTCGAGGAGCGTTGGCCGCGTCGGCCGCGTTCGCCGCCAGGCTCCGCCCGCCGGCGTCGACGCCCAAAGCATGGAACGTTTGAAGGCCGAGCTCGAATTAGCCTGGACGGCCACCGCCAACGCCGAGGCCGCGGCGCTGCGCCACCAGCAGGCCCTGGCGGAGGAGAGCGAGCGCGTCCTCGCGCTCGAGGGCGCGCTCGACGCGCGTCGCGACGACCGCGAGGCCATCGAGGCCGCGGCGCGGGACGTCGCGGCCCTGCGCGCGGCGCTCGGCGCCGAGCGCAAGCAGCAGGCGCTCTTCGCGCGCAAGGCCGGCGAGGCGGCGGCCCACGCGGACGGCGAATTGCGCGACGCGTCGGTGCGCGTCGAGGCCGCGCGCGAGGAGGCGTCCAGCTGGCGCGCGACGGCCGAGGCGCTCCGCGAGCGCTACGAGAAGGCGCGGCGCGCGTTGAAGGCCGCGCGGCGCGCGTCCAACGAAGGACCGGACAAGGAGAACGCGACGGCGCTCGAGGACGCGGCGCGCGCGGCCGCCGCGGACCGCGCGGAGGCGTCGCGGTGCCGCGAGGCCCTCGCGGCCGCGGCCGCGGACCGCGACGCGGCGCGCGCGGCGCGCGACGCCCTCGAGGCCAAGGTGCTCGCGACGCGCGACGAGCTCGAGGAGGCGTCGCGCCGCGTCCGGGCGGCCGAGGCCGCGGGCGGCGGCGCGCCCGAGGCGGAGGCGAAGCTCGCGCGGGCGCTCGAGGACGCCGCGCGCGAGCGCGCCGTCGCCGACGGCGAGCGGCGCCGCGCCGACGCCGCGGAGCGCGCCGCGGCCGCCGCGCCGCCGGCCACGCCGGCCGTCGACGTCGAGGCGCTCGTCGCCGGCGCGCGCGCGGAGCACGACGGCCTCCGGGCCGCGCTCGACGACGAGCGCGCGACGGCCGCCGCGGCGAACGAGGCCGCGCGCGCCGC
>NW_008705562.1:783493-791986 GCF_000186865.1 Aureococcus anophagefferens
CTCGAGGCGCGGGCGTCCCACGCGGCCCGGGGCGACGCCGAGGCCCGGGCCGCGGCCCTCGAGGAGGACCTGGCCGCCGCCCGGGCGGACCGCGACGCGGCGGCGGCGCGCGCGGACGCGGCCGCGGGCGCGCTCGAGGCCGCGGCGGCGGACCGCCGCGACGCCGACGCCGACGCGGCGCGCGCGGCGCGCGACGACCTCGCGCAGGCCGCCGGCGCGGCGGGGCTCGAGCGGACCGCGCTCGAGGCCGCGCTCGGCGCCGCGCGCGCGGACGCGGACGCCGCCGCGGCGGAGCGCGACGCGTTGAGGGCCGCCTTTGAGGAGGAGACGGCGATCCGCGACTCGCGCGAGCTCGAGGCCGTGGGCGCGCTGGAGACGCTCAAGAAGGCGCGCGCCGCGGACCGGGAGGAGCGCGAGCGGACCGTCGCGGCGCTCGAGGGCGAGCTCGCGCGCGCCGCGGCGGACGCGTCAGCCGCGGCCGCCGTCGGCGCCGCGCGCGCCGACGCCGACGCCGCCGCGGCGGAGCGCGACGCGCTGAAGGCCGCCTTCGACGAGGAGACGGCGATCCGCGACTCGCGCGAGCTCGAGGCCGTCGGCGCGTTCGAGACGCTCAAGAAGGCGCGCGCCGCGGACCGGGAGGAGCACGAGCGGACCGTCGCGGCGCTCGAGGCCCGGCTCGCGGCGAACGCCGAGGACCTCCCCGCCGGCGACGGCGCGCGCGAGCTCGCCGAGGCGAGCGCGCGGGCCGTGGGCCTCGAGCGCGAGCTCGCCGAGGCGAGCGACCGCGCCGAAGCGCTCGAGAAGGAGCTCGAGGAGGCCGCCGCGGCCGGCGACGGCCGCGCGGCGGCGCTCGAGCGCGACGTCGCGCGGCTCACGGCCGCGCTCGAGGCCGCCGTCGCCGAGCGCGACGGCGACGTCGATCTCCGCGCGGAGGTCGAGCGGCTCCGGAGCGCCGAGGCGCGGCTCCAGCGCGACCTCAACGAGGAGCGCGTGAGCCGCGCGCTCCGGAGCGACGGCGACGACCTCCGGTCCCAGCTCGCGGCGGAGACGGCGCGCGCGGACCAGGCCGACGAGGATTGCATGGCGCTCGCGGACCAGATCGCCGACCTCGAGGCCCGGGCGGCGGCCGGCGGCGCCGCGGCGCCGGACGCGTCGAGGGTCGCGGACCTCGAGGCGGAAATCGCGAGCCTCCGCGACGAGCTCGCGGCCGGCGCGGCGCCGGACGCGCCGAAAGCGGCGGACCTCGAGGCGGAGGTCGCGAGCCTCCGCGACGAGCTCGCGGCGGCGGCGGCGCCCGACGGCCGCGTCGCGGGCCTCGAGGCCAAGGTCGCGTCCCTCCAGAAGGAGCTCGCCAAGGCGCAGAAGGTCGCGGACCTGAGCGCGAAGGTCGCCGAGCGGCGCGGCGAGGTCGACGAGGACACGGTCGGCGCGCTCGCCGCGAGCGAGCGCGACGGCAAGGCCAAGGACCGCGAGATCCACGACCTCAAGGAGGCACTCTGCGAGGCGAAGATGGCCACGGCCGTGCTCGCGGCCGAGGTCGACGGCCTCAAGAGCGGCGCCGGCGGCCTCACGACGGCCGCGGACCTCCACCACTCCGACTCCGACCCGAGCTCGCCCGCGAAGCCCGCCGCGAAGAAGTCGTGGTGGGGCGGCAAGAAGAAGTAAGCCCCCGTGCTTTACTCGCGCGGCAGGAGCCCCTCGGCCTGGAGCTCCGCGAGCGCGCGCGCGACGCCGTCCTCGCCGTTCGTCGACGACGTGACCCGGTCGGCGACGGCCTTGACGGCGTCGCGCCCGTTCTTCATGGCGATGCCGACACCCGCGAAGGACACGAACTCGACGTCGTTCTCGCCGTCGCCGAACGCGACGGCGTCCGCGGCGTCGATGCCCCGGAGCTCGCAGAGCCGCTTGAGCCCGTTGCCCTTGCAGACGTCGCCGCGGAGCAGCTCCACGAAGAAGGGCGGCGACCCCCGGATGGGCGTCAGCGCCGCGGGCAGCGCGCCCGACGCCTGCGCCGCGAGCACCTTCGCGAGGACCGCGTCCGGGTCGTCGGTCATGAGCAGCATCTTCGCCGGCTCCAGGTCCGACGGGTAGGCGTCGACGTGGGCGTGGGTCGCGCCCGTGAGCTCCCCGTAGCGGCGCACGAGGTCGAGGTGCGCGTCGCTCCGGGGCGACACGAAGATGTCGTCGCCGACGTAGTACTGGACCAGCAGCCCCTCGGCCGCCGCGTAGGCGACGACCGCCGCGGCGTCGTCCAGCGGGATCGGCGACGCGAAGAGGATCGTCTTGCGATCGCGCGCGTCGGCGCCGTCGGCGCAGGGCTGCGGGAACTCGAAGCAGACGCCGCCGTTGTAGCAGACGCACGGCAGCGGGCCGCCTTCGAGCCGCAACGCGGCGACGTGCTCGTAGACCGCGGGGCCGGATCGACCGGTCGCGAAGGCCAACGGCACGCCCAGCGCGTGCAGCTCGCGCAGCTTGCCGAGCGTTACGGCGGAGAGCTGGTGGTCCGTGTTCAAGAGCGTGCCGTCGAGGTCGAAGGCGACGAGCTTGACCTTTGATGGCGGCCCCGCAAGGGCGCTTGCGATGGCCGCCATGAGCAGATTGAGGCACAGGCGCATGCAACGCGTCGACGGTGCAAGAAGCAACGCGTCGCGATTCGGCAGCGGCTGCGTCGATGCAAACTAGCGTCGTCACACCTCGCCTGAAAAAAAGGGCAACGAAGCACGATGAATTCATCATGAGTCTCGTGATGTAACGGACCTTGGAACGCGCTGAAACGATGGCTTCTTCCCACGCGCTCGTGCTTCTCATCTCCTCGACGCTCGCGTCGTCGCGCGTCGCCACCCACGCCCATAAGACGCCGTCGCGCCGCGGCGCCCTGCCCCGGGGCCTCCTGCCCGGCCCGCTGCCCCTCGAGTCGCGTGCGGCGCACGACGCCGTCGTCTCCGCCGCCAACGCCTCGGCCCTCGAGTTCGCCTGCGCGCGGCGGTTGGAGGTCTTACGTTCCCACGTCGAACACGGCCGCTACGACGACGCCGTCGAGCTCGGCTTCGCGCTCGGAAGCCGCGCGCGCCTGCCGGCGGACTGCCGAGCCGACGCGCCGCACGCGGGCGTCGCGGACGTCGTCGTCGCGGCCGCCCGACCCCTCGACGGCGGGAGCGCCCGGCGCACCGTGACGGCGCGGCTCCCCGGCGGCGGGCCGCCGCTGCCCGTCGCGCGCGGCGCGGACCGGCGCCTCGGTCACGCGTCCGCGCTCGGGCTCCCCGTCGTCGGCGTCGCCGTCGACGGCGCCTTCGTCGCCTCCGGGGCGCCCGTGCGCTGCGAGCCCGCCGGCGACGGCACGGCCGCCGTGCTCTGCGGCGGCGCGCGCCACGACGACGCGTTCGCCGCGCGCGACGCCGCCGCGGCGCGCGCGGCGGCGGCGCGGCGCCGGCGGCACAAGCGGCACCTCCTCGACGACGCCGTCACGGACTACGCCACGGGCGCGCGCAGCATCCTGATCTACATCGCCTGCCCCAACGAGTACCACGCCGACTGCGACGCGGGCTACGCGTCCGAGATCCCGAACTTGCTGGGCACGACGGGCTCGACGCAGGCCCAGGGGGCCCTCGAGGCCATGATGGTGACGGTCAACGCGTATTTGGACGAAGCCTCCTTCGGGTCCCTCTCGTTGGCGGCGACCTACGTCTACGCGAACGTCGATTTCAACCAGGCCACCTGCGGCGACTACGTCTACCTCGATTCCTACGGCGACCAGGCGGCGACGTCCGTCGACACGATGTGCCGCGCGGCCGCGGAGGCCCAGGGCTACGCGCTGGCCGCCTACGACTTCCACATGACCGTGATCCCCTACTGCGACGGGCTCTACTGGGGGGGCATCGCCTACGTCGGCCTCGAGTACAGCGCGATCAACTTGTACGGCGGCTGGGAGAACGTCATCGCGCACGAGCTCGGCCACAACTTCGCGATGAACCACGCCGCGTTCTCCGCGACGGACCGGGGCGCGACGGCCTGGTGGGACGCGACGTCGAGCGACTACACGGACTACGCCTCGTCCTACGACGTCATGGGCCAGGGGTCGCTGTCGTCGTCGGACCTGTCGGCGCACTTCACGGCCGCGGGCAAGCTCTGCATGGACTGGATCGACGACGCCCACGTCGTCGAGGTCGCGCCCTACGTCGACGGGGCGCCCCAGTGCACGCCCTGCGGGCCCTACGTGCTGGGCAAGACGGACGGCGGCGCCGTCGCCGACGAGGTCCTGGCCGTCGAGGTCGCGACGGCGCTCGACTACCGCCACCTCTACGTCGAGAGCCGCGCCGCTGGCGTGCTCCTGACCTGGGCGGACCAGGGCGGCGAGGGCAACTACTGGACGACGGCGACCTACGGCGGCACGGGCACGATCTCCGAGACGCTGCTCGTCGACGGCACGCCGGACACGGCGTCCATCTCCGACGCGACGCTGGGCCCCGGCGACTCCGTCGTGCTCGACGTCGGCGACGAGGCGGCGCCGGGCGTCATGATGCTCACCGTCGCCGTGTCCACCGACGACGCGACGAACCTCCACGCCGTGACGATCACGTCCACGGAGACCTTCGCGCCGACGGCGACGCTCGCGCCGACGACGGACGCGCCGACGCGGGGGCCCACGACCGCGGCGGAGGCCTGCGGCGGCTCCGGCGACGCCTGCTGCTCCCAGGACTCGCTGACCATCGTCGGCGACTTCGAGGGCGACGCCTACTGGACGGGCGAGGAGACGTTCTCGAAGATGCACCACGCGGAGACGGGGAGCTGCTGCGGGTCGGGCTCCGCGCCGCGCTGCTCGTTCCGGAACGCGGACGCGACGTCCTTCTTCCAGTACCTCTTCGTCGTGTCGGGCGCCTACTACGTGTCGAACACGTTCCACGACTGCTACGAGGACCAGAGCCTCTACGCGATCTATTCCATGGCCGGCGTCCAGGCCATCTGCGCCGTGCCGACGCCGACGCCGACGCCGCGGCCGACGGCCGCGCCCCAGGCCGCCGCGGCGCCGGCGCCGACGGCGAAGCCGACGGCCGCGCCCGTCGCCGCGCCCGCCGGCGGCGGCACGCCGACGCCGCCGCCGACGCCGCGGCCCCAGTGGGGCGGCGGCGGCGGCGGGCGGCCGTCGTCGTCCGGCGGCGGCGCGCCCGCGACGGACCCGCCGTCGGCGACGCCCTTCCCGTCCGCGGCCTGCGCCGACGGCAAGTACCGCTACAAGATGACGTTCCGGCCGTCGGTCGCGGCCTTCTCGCCCGTGTCCATGTACTGGTGGGGCGAGCCCATCGAGGGCCGGCCCGTGCTCCTCCGCAACGAGTCCATCGACGCGCTCACGGAGTACGAGTGCCTCCTCGACGGCATGTACCACGTCGAGTTCTGGTCTCCGGACTTCCGGCAGATGGAGGGTTTGTATTTCTCCATCGTCTTCGAGAACGGCGGCTCCTTCGACGACGTCATGGTCTACTCGTCCTACTCGAAATACCACGGCCGCGACACCTACTTCCAGACCGTCGACGGCGAGCTCTTCTACGTCCGGCCGCCGTCGCCCGCGCCGACGCTGAACCTGCGGCCGACGTTCCCCGAGATCGTCGCGAGCCCGACGGCGGGCGCGGCGACGGTCGCCGGCGACCTCACGATCTCGGGCCTGTCGCTCGCCGACGCCGAGGCGAACGCCCAGGTCTTCGCCGAGGCCATCGCCGACGCCGCGGGCGTGACCTGGAACCGCGTCACGCTAACCTTCGCGGCGGCCGCCGCGCGGCGCCGCCTCTCCGCGGACGTCACCGTGGCCTACGAGATCGCCGTCCTCGCAGGCGAGGACGCCTCCGCGGTGACGGCGGCCATTGGCGCCACGTCGGCGTCCGACATGGACGCGCTCATCGCGAGCGCCGCGGCCGAGGAGGGAGCGTCCGCGACCTTCGCGGCCGTGTCGACGACGGCCATCTCCGAGGCGACGGTCGACCAGGGCACGGACACGGTCGACGCGGCGGCGGGGTGCGCGCCGCGCGCGGGGCTCCTCCCCCTCCTCGCCCTCGCCGCGCGCGGCGCCCGGCCGTAGGCGGGGCGCCGAGTAAATCCAAGCCCCCGGAGGCCTCCCCGGCGGGACCCGGCGGCGCCGAGACTTGCGCCGAGAGACACGTTCGCCCCGAAGCCAGAGGGGGCCGACCACCAGGCATACACCAGCCCCGGCATACACCGGCATAGCAGCCGCATAGCAGCCGCATAGCGGACGCATAGCGGACGCATAGCGGACGCATAGCAGGCGCATACCACCCGCATACCACCCGCATACCACCCGCATAAGGCCCGCATACCACCCGCATAAAGCCCGCATAGCCGGCGCATACTACCAGGCATACCGGTGGTCAACACCCTCGGCCCGAAGCTCGACGTTTGATTGGTTCATCCGGAGCGCCGGTTTGGCATGAGAGCATGGAACAAATGCAAAGCACAGGGCAGCGACGAGTAACCATGTCCATGGCCAAGCTCCTCCTCCTCGCAGGGCTCCACACCGCCGGCGCCCGCTTGCGCGGCACCGTCCAGGCTGCCTCGATGAGCAGCCCCTCGCTCGCGCCATCGCTTCCGCCGACCTACGCCAGCCCCGCACCATCCCTCGCGCCGTCGTCTCCTGCACCGTCATCGTCGAGCGCGCCGTCGTCGTACGAACCGTCGAGCGCGCCGTCGAGGCCGCGCGGCGCGGAGCCGAATCCGCCGAACTGGCCGGAGACCGTGGCCGTCTTCGACGAGACGTCGACGGCGGAGGCCATCGAGGCGGCCGTCGCCGCCGCCTACGCCACCAACGGCGGCCCCGGGGACCGCGGCCAGTTCGGCGCCGGGCGCTTCGCGTTCCTCTTCAAGCCCGGCGAGTACGCGGCGGACGTCCCCGTGGGCTACTACACGCAGGTGCTGGGCCTCGGCGCGCGGCCCGGCGACGTGTCCTTCGTCGGCGCCCGGGGCGTCTACTGCGTCGAGGGGTCGTCCGACTTCGCCGTCGGCGCGCTGAACACGTTCTGGCGCGGCGCGGAGAACTTCCGCATGGCCCCCACGCGCGCGTGGTGGACCGGCGCGGCCGGCGCGCTCTGGGCGGCGTCGCAGGCGTCGCCGCTGCGGCGCGTCGACGTCGACGCGGACCTGCTGCTCTTCCAGTACGAGCGCGGCGACGCGGCGGGCTACGCGAGCGGCGGCTTCGTCGCCGACAGCGTCGTCCGCGGGGCCGTCCGGAGCGGGTCCCAGCAGCAGTACGTCGCGCGGACCTGCGACTTCGCGCGGGGCTGGGTCGGCGGCGTCTGGTCCCTCGTCTTCGCCGGCGCGGCGGGCGCGCCGGCCGGCCGCTGCGACGAGCCGTCCGCGCGCGGGCCGGACCTCGCGGTCGCGGCGGCGCCGACGGCGCCGGCGGCCGCCGAGAAGCCCTACGTGCGGTGGGCGGCGGACACGGCCTACGAGCTCGTCGTGCCGGCGCGGCGGTCCGACGCCGCGGGCCCGAGCTGGGTCAACGGCGACGACGGCGCCGCGACCGTCGTCGGCTTCGACCGCGTCTACGTCGCCGACGCGTCCGAGGACGACGCGGCGTCGTTGAACGCGAAGCTCGCCGCCGGCCTGTCGCTCGTCCTGTCGCCGGGCATCTACGACCTGGACGCGCCCCTCGTCGTCGCGACGCCGGGCCAGTGCGTCCTCGGGCTGGGGCTCGCGACGCTCCGAGGCACGGACGCGACGGCCGGCGCGTTGGTCTCCGTCGAGGCGCCCGGCGCGCGCGTCGCGGGGCTCATCCTCGAAGCCGGGCCCGCGCCCCTCGACGCGCTCCTCGCCGTCGCCGCGGCGGCGACGGGGACGGCGCTCTTCGACATTTACGCGCGGTCCGGCCGCTTCCGCGAAGGCGCGGCCGAGGCGGGGAAGGTGGACACCATGGTCGCCGTCGACGCGGACGGCGTCCTGGGCGACAACGTGTGGCTCTGGCGCGCGGACCACGACGCCGAAGGCCTCGTCTACGACGGCGCCAACGCCGTCGCGAACGGCCTCCGCGTCGCCGGCGACGACGCGACGTTCTATGGCCTCGCGGTCGAGCACCAGCTCGAGGACCTCGTCGTCTGGGAGGGCGACAACGGGACCATCTTCTTCTACCAGAGCGAGCTGCCCTACGACGTCGACAGCTACGACTTCGCGGCCTACCGCGTCGCGCCGGGCGTCGACGGCCACGTCGTCTACAATCCGGGCGTCTACGCGAACTTTCGCGACCACCCCGTTGTTGCGCCGTCGGGCTTCGTCGGCAACGCGACCTGGGTCAACCCGACGACCGTCTTCCTCAACGGAGAGGGGTCGATCGCGTCCGTCCTCAACGGCGCGGGCGACGCCGTCGGCCCGGGGCTGCCCCAGATCGCCCGGCTCTGCGGCGCGCGCGTATAGGCCGCTTAGTTGCGATCCTCCGGACGTCGAGGAGATGTCCGAGCGTGGTTCCTGGAAGCGTAGAGGCGATTTCGAGCGTCGAAA
>NW_008705562.1:792210-794244 GCF_000186865.1 Aureococcus anophagefferens
CCGCTGAGGCACCATCTCCGTCTGCGGCCGCGCCATGGCTTGCGCGCCGGGCGGCGGCGGCGGCATCACCGCGACGTTGGGCGGGAAGGTGAAGACGAGCGCCCAGCCCTGCCAGTATTCCGTCCAATCCCTCCGGGTCCCCATGATGGAAGAGCCCGTGGAGCGCTCCACTGAAGTCGGGCCCTGGCATTTCTCGACGAGAGCGAGCTGCACGCCGACGTTCGCAAAGGCCGGCGCGTGCGCCTCCACGGCCCTGCGCATCTTGATCGGCGCCCTTCGATTGTTGAATGGCATAAATAAAACAAATACAAGGGGTTTCCCATGAAGCACTGCTCGACGCGGTTGTGTGAGGGCAGTTTTGCGAGGTCTTCCGCGAACGCGGCGACGACGTCGGCGGGAACGCCGCGCTGGCTGAGGAACCCGGCGTCGAAGGGGTTCGGGTGGCTCATTCCATGTATTCTGGACCGCAGCGAGTACCCCGTAAAGTCCTGGATGAAGACGCAGACCTGCTGGGGCGTCTCCATCGTCGTCCTCGGAAACTCCGGCAATTCATCGCCGACGGCCTCCACCCCGGACCCGCGCGGCGCCGCCGGTCCGAGCATGACGCGCGTCGACTCGGGCGCGCAGTCGACGCGGTGCGCGAACTTTGAGTTCGCCCACGACACGCGCAGCCCCGGCTCGAGCGCGACGCGGATCTCGTCGCCGCCGCCGCCCGCGGGCGCGAGGACGAGGACGGTTTCGCCGGACACGGCGAGGTAGACGACGGCCACCTCGTCGGGCACCAGCGACCCGTCGGCGTAGCGGTCCGCGTGCGCGCGCACGGGTCCCCGGGCAGCCTTGCAGGGGACCTCGGTTTTGCCGCCGAGGAGCGCGCCGACGGCAGCGGGCACCGCGATGCGCCGATGGTCTCCGACTTTGGGAGCGAGTGTTTTGCACTGTTCTGCAGACAGGGCGTCGCGCGTGATGGTGTAGGAGCTCATCTCTTTGGCCATTCCTTCTGGTTATGTCTGAACTCGTTGACCAAGTTATTGAAGGGGGTGCGCGCCCGACTCGTTGAAACTATTGATTTATCGGAGCAAACCTCATCTTTCACCCTCCGCCCGCATGTATGCGCAGCAGCGTGCTCAGCGACGCCTCTCGAGGAGCGTCGCCGCGTCCGCGAGCGACTGCCATTTGCCGCTCACCCCGAGCGTGCACGCGTTGCCGTGGCTAAGCCGCGACGGGAGAGCTCGTCGGCCGTGCTGACGCCCTAAAAAACGATGCACCGCATCTCGAGCTTCGCGACGCTGCGGCCGCCGCCGCACCTCAAAAGGCCGCGACTCGTGAGCCGCGCCTTCCAGGCGACGGTGTCGCGCCAGCTCCGGGGCTTGACGACGGAGTTTTGCTCGACGGGCATGCCGAGCGCCTGGGGCGCGGCGGACCGGCGCGCCGCGGTCTCGGGCCTCTCGGGCGCGCTCTACGCGCTGCCGGCGACGGCGACGCCCTTCCTCTACGAGAAGGCGCTGTGGCTCGCGCAGGCGTGCCTCTCGATCCTCGCCGACTACGTCTTCATCGCCGAGGACCACCCCGTGCAGGGCGTCGACCGGACCTTCGCGTCCTTCATGATGGTGCGGAACCTGTCCGTGCTCGGGCCGGCCGTGCCGCGCCTCGCGCCGCTCGTGCTCGTGCCCGTGCTCTGCTTCGTGGCCGCCGCGCACGCGAAAACCGCGGACCGGCCGCGCGCGTGGCAGCTCGCGCACGGCGCTTGGCACCTGACGGGCGCGCTGCTCGCGTGGCTCTGCACGGCGCGCGCGCGGTCGCGGGGCGACGACGGAGTGCGGGTAGGATTCTAAAAGCCCGGATGCGATCCTAGAAGCGCGGATAAGATATCGTTTCTAGATGCCGGTCGCGGGGCGAAGGAGCCCGGATAGGATTCTAGATGGATGGGTTCTAGACGGATGCCGCCTAGACCCGGTCGAGGCCCGGCTCCGGGCGCGCGGGCGGCGTGTGCTGGCGGTGGAGCGCGCTGACGACGGCCGGCGACTCGGGCTCGTG
>NW_008705562.1:794294-797122 GCF_000186865.1 Aureococcus anophagefferens
GCGCGGCGGCGTTGATGCCCGACGCCGCCGCCGCCGCGGCGCGCGCGCGGCGGCTCGTGCGGTCCGCCGGCGCGCCGCCCGCGGCGGCGGCGGCGCCGGGGAAGAGCGCCGCGGCGCCGTCGCCGGAGCGGCTCGCGCGGCGCTTCGCGGCGACGCCCTCGTGGACGCGGTCGCCCGGCGACTGGGGCCCGCTCGGCGGCAGGCCCTGGTGCTTGAGCGCGGGCTGCGCGTAGCACTGGGGGTCGAAGCGCGCGACGTGGGGCGCGACGTCCGCGTCGCGCGCGACGGCCTCGTCGAGGCTCATCGTCAGCGACGGGTCCGCGTAGGCCTCGCGGCAGAAGTAGCGGAACGTGAGCACGACGAAGGGCAGCGGCGCGACGAGCAGCGCGTCGCCGACCATCTGCTGGAAGAGGAGCCAGAGCGCCAGGATCACGTTCGAGGTCGCGAGGCCGAAGAGCACGCGCTCGACGACGCGGTAGAAGAACATGCCCCCCGACTCGTAGACCGGCATGTGGCAGAAGAGGATGAGGTAGCGGAACTGGAAGGAGATGAGCACGAAGTAGACGAAGGCGAAGACGGACACGAGCGGCGCGAAGACCCAAAACCTGGGCAGGAAAAGAGTGCGAAATTTCCAACTTTGGAGGCTCGTATCTCGGTTCCACTCGTTTCGGCTATTTTTTGGACGAGCGATCATCTCTCGGAGCGCCCTCGACGCGTGGATGCTTTCTCTGGAACGCGCGCGCGCGGAACACTCAGGTTGAAGCGAACTTGAATCACTCTTTTCCTGCTCCGCCCAGAACGTGCAGAAGATCGTGAACGTCATCATGACCTTGGGGAACGCCCAGCCGTAGAGCATGGCCGGCAGCTCCGGCGGCTGCACCGTCCAGGTCTTGAAGCCCCGCGAGAGCAAGGGCCAGGCCCGCAGGCTCCAGAGCGGCGACGTGCCGCACTGGAAGATGAGGAGCTTCGCGAAGTAGAGCGCGGCGTCGGGCGTCTTCTGGCCGATGGTCAGCACGAAGGTCACGGGGCTGTGCCAGGCCTTCTGGAGGTCCTTGAGGATCGCGTTCGCGAGGATGGACACGTAGACGTTGATGAACTGGAAGCGGAAGAAGCGCTCGACGACGCTCAGATCGACGGCCGAGTGCGACTTGAGCCGCTCGTAGAACCGCGCGATGGCCTGGAAGCAGAGCGGCAACAGGTTGACGATGGACAGGAGCGCGGCGATGGGCAGCACCTGGTACGTGGACCGCTCGACGAGGCCCTCGTCCTCGACGTCCCAGTCGAAGATGAGCGTCACGAGCCGCGTCGTCGACGAGCACCACGTCACGACGGTGAACCAGAAGAGCATGAGCGTGAAGACGCCGCCGGCGACGACCCACTGGCGCCGCAGCACGGACCCGCGCCCCACGAAGACGTTGTCCCAGAGCACGTCGCGCGGCTCCGGCGCGTCCGTCGCGCGCATCGCGAACGGCACCTGGGCAGGAAAAGAGTGATTCAACGTCGCTTCAACGTGAGTGTTCCGGGCGCGTGCGTTCCGGGAAGCATCTACGCTTCGAGACCCGTTCCGACAGATGATCAATCGTCCAAAAATCAGCCAAAACGAGTGGAAAACGGCCGAGATAGGAGCCTTTGAAGTTTGGAATTTCGCACCTTTTTCCTGCCCTGAGCGGCACCGCGCCGAGCGACGCGCGCGTCGCCAACAACTTCGCCGTCGGCCGCGACAGGGTCACGAAGGCCGTCGCCGTCGCGTCGAAGCCCTTGCCCCCCTCGAGCACGGCGATGCGGTGGCCGCAGCAGAGGTAGTCGCGCGCGAGCATCGCGACCGTGTGCGAGCACGCGCGGAAGAACCGCGGCACGGACTTGCCTGCGCCGAGTTCACAGCGTCGACGTGCGCGCGAACTCCGTGGAGAACTCGCCGAGCGCAATCGAGTCGTCCGAACATCGAGCGAATCGACGTCGATTCGAGGGAGCTCGGGGACTTCGTGAAGTTCGGGAAGTTCGCGCGCGGCGCGGGGACCCGCGGACGACCTTGCGCGCGCTCAGGGCGACGCGTCGGGCGACGGCGGGCACGGCCTGGGACGGCGGGTCCGAGGCGAGCACGCTGAGCCAGTGGCGGTCGCGGTACTTGGCGACCGGGTCCACGGACTCGCGCCGGTCGTCGCCGCCGCGCCGCAGGGCGCCCGACGCCTGGAGGTGGCTCAGGCGCCGGTTGCGCCGCCGGGCCGACGCCGCCGCCGCCGCGGGCGTCGGCGTCGGGGCCGCGTCGTCGCCGGCGCCCGCCGCGGGCGTCGCGGGCGCCGGCGCCGGCGCCGCCGCGGGCTCGTCGTCGTCGCTGTCCGAGGAGAAGTCGTCGTCGTCGATGGCCCAGAAGCAGCCCCGCCAGCCGTGGTTCCGCCGCTTCTTCTCGCCGATGAGGGCCCGGAGCCGCGGCTTGCTCGTCCGCTCCGCGAGGAGCATGTGCGCGAAATGCGCGCGCAGGATCTCGCGGTTCAGCGCGTCCACGGTCTGCTCGTAAAAGGGGATGGACTCGACGAAGCAGCCGTCGAAGGCGCCGCAGCAGCAGCCGTAGAAGGCGTTGAAGAGCGTGCCGTAGCGCGGCACGTGGCGCGGCACGGGGTCGGGCACCGCGCGCGCGCGCCACATCTCCCGGCTCCACGTCCGCCGCCGGCCCGCGGCCTCGGCCGCGCTCTCCATGTCCTCGCTCAGGCGCCGCGCGTCGCGGAACCCGTCCAGTGCCAAGGCCTCGACCTCGTCGACCTGCGACCGCGCGCCGACGGAGCCCGGGTCGTCCTCGAGCAGCTCCGGCGGCTCGCTCCGGTCCGCCGGCC
>NW_008705562.1:797172-800964 GCF_000186865.1 Aureococcus anophagefferens
CCGTCGAGCGCGGGCGCGTCCCGCGCGGGCGGTAGCGGCTCGCCGTCGAGCGCGGGGAAGGCGAGGACGCGCGAGATCCAGGACGTCGCCCGCGCCGGCGCCGCGGGCGACGGCGGCGGCGACCGCGCGGCCGACTCCGGGTCGGGCCAGGGCGCCGCCGCGCGCGGCGTCTCCGGCGCCGCGTCGGCCGTCGGCGGCGCCGAGGCCTGGCGGTGCAGGAAGCGCTCGAACCAGACCGCGGACGGGCGCTCGCGCGGCGCCGCGCCGGTCCCGAGGGACGCGCGCGCGCGGTAGTCGCCCTCGCGGAGCGCCGCGAGGCGCGCCCTCCGGCTCCGCGCGTCCTCGAGCTTCGCGCGCGCGCGGTCCCGCCGCCCCACGAGGCCATTGAGGTGCTCGAGGCCGCCGACCATGACGTGGACGCTGTCGACGGACCCGGGCCCGCAGAGCCGGTCGAACTTGCGCTGGAGCGCGACGCGGCTCCGGTACCGGAGCGGCACGTTCTCCACGAGCACCGTGAGCGAGTGCTGCGCGTCCCTCGGCGACGCGCGGCGGCCCAGGCGGCTCGTGAGGTACCAGTGGCGCAGCCGCACGAAGTTGCGGTACTTGACGCTGAGGCGGCTCAGCGCGCGGAGCGTGAAGAGCCTGGGCCGAAATCAACCGCCGGTTTCGGTGATTCCGACCAAACGAGCTCGGCCGCGTCGACGTCGATTCGGCTGATCTTTGGACGAATCGATGGCTCTCGTCGGGTTCTCGAAGCACGGCGGAAAACCTCGCGTCGACACTTTCGAACACGATCACATTGAAGTCGGGTTGAAGATGCGAGTTCGGCCCCGGCGAAGCGCCACGCGCCCGCGACGACGACGGCGAAGCGCCAGTTCGAGTTCTGGTTCAGGCACTTGGGGAAGAGGGGCTGCTTGCCCAGCGCGTCCTTCTTGGCGCAGTGGATGTTCGACACGGTCGTCAGCGAGAAGCCGTAGGACGCGTCGTCGTCGTCCGCGGCGTCCCTCAGGCCCCGCGCGGTCACGTACGTGGGCACGAGCACCGCGCAGCCGACGAGCGCCGCGAAGAAGGCCTGGTCCGCGGCGAAGTTCAAGAACTGGATCATGACGAGGCCGTCGACGCCGGCGTACTCGAGGAACTCCGCGTCGCTCCAGAGCCGCGCGACGGCCGCGACCCAGCGGAACGGGCCGGGCCCCGGGTCCGGCGGCGTCGCGGCCCGGTACTTGGCGTGGTGCAGCCGCGGGCCGTAGACCCACCAGAGGTGCGACCGGAGCAGGTCGAAAAGCAATGAAAGGGCGACGAAGGCCGTGGCGCTGATCGTCATCGTCGTCCAGATCTCGTCGCTCACGGGGTCGGCGCCGTCGCTCGCCGACGGCTTCTTCGCCGGCGACGCCGCGGGCCGCGGCGTCGGCGCGTCGAACTCGTCGCCGCGGACGACGAGCGCGCACGCGGCGACGGCGACCGCGAGCCGCAGGGCCAGCCCCGAGGCACGGACCATCGTTGGCGTTTTTTTCTGGGTGCAACTTTGCCGTTCTTTTTAGGCGAAGAAGTTTATTTGATCGCGTCGTCGGCGCCGGCCGTCTTCTTCTTGGGCCCGACGGGGCAGAGGGGCGGCACGACGGCGGACGGCGCCTCGTCGCGGGGGAGGAGCTCGTGGAGGCAGAGCGCGCGGCCGAGGTCCCGGAGCGGGCGGACCGCGTCGCCGAGCGTCGGCGGCGCGCGCGCGTCGGCGTCGCCCTCGTCCTTGAGGCGCGTGCTGTGGAGCACGAAGAAGAAAAGTATGAGCGGCAGGTAGAGGAGCGTCGCGCGGAAGACCAAGCGCGCGTTCGCCGTCGTCCGCTGGCCGTGGAACTTCGCCGCGGCCGCTAGAAGCGCCGCGTTCAGCGCCGTCCCCTCGAGGGCGAACATGGCCGACGTCGCGCCCGTCGCGTAGGCGAGGACCGGCAGCGCCGTCGAGTAGACCGCGTAGCGGCCGATCAACGACGCGGTGCGGTGGCCGGCCTTGTCGCGGACGGGGACCATCGCGAAGCCGCCCTTGGCGTAGTCGGCCTTGTGGACCCAGGCGAGGGCGAAGAAGTGGGGGAACTGCCAGAGGTACAGGATGCCCGCGAGGAGCCAGGGCTCCGCGGGCGTCGCGCCGAGCGTCGCGGCGGCCGCCGCGAGCGGCTCCAGGTTCGACGCCGCGAGCGCGGCCGCGTGGGCCTCGCCGCCGCCGACGAGGGACCCGCCGGCGGCGGCCCAGCCGATTAAGGGCGGCACGGCGCCGACGGCGGCGCCGACCCACGTGTTCCACTCGGACCGCGGCTTCATCATCGTGTAGGCGCCGGAGTAGAGGCCGATGTTCGCGGCCGCGAGCGCCGCGGCCGTCGGCGACAGGGTCGCGAGCGCCGCGACGCCGGAGACAGATGTGACGCCGGCGAAGGCGAGCGCCTCGGGCGTGCTGCAGCGGCCGCTGGGCAGCGGCCGGTGCGCCGTCCGCGCCATCCGCGAGTCGCGCGGGATCTCGTAGATCTGGTTCAGCGTGTTCGCGCAGGCCGACGTCGCGAAGACGCCGTAGGTCGCGAGGGCGGCGTCGGCCGTCAGCACGGGCGCGCCCGTCGCCGCGAAGCCCATGGAGCACGTCATCGCGACGAAGCCGGAGAGCCGCGCCTTCGAGAGCTCGCTCGACACGCCCGCGGCGCGCGCGAGCTCGTCGGACAGGACGGTGAGCGGCGCCGCGGTCTTGAGCGTCGTCGACGCGGGCAGCGTCGACTTCGCGCGGAGCCCCGCGGGGACGCGCGTCGCGAGCGGTCGCAGGGCCCGCAGGGCGTTCATGGCTTCAAAATCGGCAGCGCGCCTCGGCGGCCGCCGCGTCGCGCGGGGTGTCTGCGGTTCGACGGGCGCGGTGTTCGCAAGGGCTCAGGTGCTGGAACCTGGCGGCGGTGCGCGGCAGCAACAGAACTGGACTCGATCCGCGGCGCTTGGCTGGCCGGCTTCGCCGGCGCCGCCTTGCCGCAGCGATGCTGCCGCAATGGTGCCGCGCACACCCAAACCTTTGGGTGGTGAACACCCGATTAGCCCTCGATGGGCCTCAAAGCGGCGCGTAGGCCGCGGTAGCCGAAGGAAAAACGGCCCCGGCCGCGGCGCATGTACCCCACGAGGGCGCGGAGCCGTTCCAACCGTTCGTGATGGCGACTTCGCGGCTCAAAACGGTCGCGTGACAGCGGTAGGCGGCCCACGCTCTCAGAGGCCCGAGTGCGGACTCGTCGGAAACGCTGCTTCTGGCTCGTTTGGGGCGTGTGCGGGTCCTTAGTGATGGTATAAGAGATTCCGCGTGCTTGGTTCGATGCGTGCGGGCCCAAAACGTGACTGCGCGCGCGGCCGAAGCTCGGCGCCGACGACATTCCCGACGCGTTGACCGCGGGCATCCGGAGCGCCACACGTGCGAGGCGCTGGCCACATCCCTCCGGTGGGTCATATACTCGGTCCGGAAGCGTCGTGTGACCTCGGAAAACGTGTTGAAGTCGTGGATCGCGGACCCCATACACTGCAGCCCTACCGAATGATCTCTGCCGCTGCGATTCTCGTCACCAACGTCCACGGCGACGAGCCCGAGCACACCATCGTCGTCGTATGAGATCTACGTGGCCTCCGGCTAGAAATTTCCAGCGACAACGACATTTTTGACCCGTTCGCGAATCTGGTGCTCGAGCGCATACAGCCTCATCTCGGGCGGAGCACCTACCTCTTAATCCGAGCTTCTAGTGGGCGCCTCTCGGTCGAGCTTCGACGCCGGTACTCTGGCGCCTCTAG
>NW_008705562.1:803736-831805 GCF_000186865.1 Aureococcus anophagefferens
GAGTAAATTGAGGTGAAAATGAGATATTTTGAGCCCCTGGAGGCGCTCCAAGGCGCTCTCTGCGGCGATCCAGCCGCCCGCGGCTGCGGTCGGGACCGTCGACGGACGGGCAGGTCGCACAAACCTCGACCGAGGCCCGGACGCGGTCGAAACAGGCCGCGGAGACCATTCGCCGCTTCTCGGCCGAGACGCTTTCGGCGAGTGTCGGGCACCTTGTGGGCGTCGGAGACGGTGTAGATCGCCGTGCAGGAGCTCTATGATGTCGAACCGCCCGACGGAACACAGCGACGGTGATCGGTCGACGTGAAACGCTGCGCTTGGCGCCGAAATCATTCGTTTTCGGGCTATTTGAGGCCACTTTTGACCAGAACAACCTCTCGCACGCCGATTTCGCAACCCGGGGCGACTCCGACGCCTTCGCCCGCTCGTCACATATGGTCTACGCCTTCGACGACAGCCAGCCCGCCGCCAGCGCCCACAGGCGCACCGCGGCTCGCGTTTTCGGTCGAAGCGTTTCGGCGCCCGGCGGACATTCGCGAGCGGCCGGAATTTCGACGAAACATCAAAAACTGCGCAGCACCATCGTGTAGCATCATGATAGGAAGCTTTGAGTGGTGGTCGCGTTTGAGAGTTCCTCGATGCGCCGGAGCACGGCTGGATCGCCCAATTCCGGCACTTTTTCGACCGCCGTGCGCGCGCGCGCAGTCGGCTCTACGAGCGCCGGAAGGTCGCGCGCGGCCCTCCCATACGACCTAGACCGCGGGATCAATCGCTGCGCGGCCCGTGGGCACGCGCGCGTGGGCGCACTGGTCGCTGCCGAGGCCAAGTGGCGAGGCGACCGCACGCCGATTCAGCAGTGGATGATGATGATGCCCGTGGCAAAAGCGCTGCTGCAGTCCACGGCCCGCCAACCCGCCACCCGCGTCGGAAGGCCAGCTCTACGCCGCGCCGCGCAGTGTCCACCGATAAGGTGTGCTTTCGCGGGAGGGAGCCTCGAAGAGCTCCGATCATTTTCCGCGTGCACCATGCGCCTCGGCATCCTGCTCAGCGCCGCGCTCGTCGCCGTCGCGGATAAGCGCGTCGTCAACGTCGACGGCTGGGAGAAGTCGCCCTTGTTTTCGCACGCCGTCGTCTCCGGCGACACGGTCTACGTCTCGGGCATGATCGGCGTCGACATGTCGACGATGAAGCTCTGCCCCGGCGGCGTCTACAACCAGACGCTCTGCGCCTTCGCGAACATCGAGACCATGCTCCACGCCGCGGGCACGTCGCTGGACAAGGTGCTCGACTGCACGTGCTTCGTCGGCGACCTCGCGACCGACTTCGACAAGATGAACGAGGCCTACACGTCCGTCTTCGCGGTGGACCCGCCGGCGCGCGCGGCCTTCGGCGTCGCGGCCGTCGCCCTGGGCGCGGCCGCGGAGTTCAAGTGCACGGCGACGCTCTAGGGAGGGGCGTAACTTATCCCGCCGGCGGGATAGGCTAAGCGCCGTTTTGGATCACTCGTGGGCAAACATTGGGCACCGCACCAGTCGAGCGCGCGTCCCCTTCAATCACTAGTCCAACACGGGATTCCGCCGCGGGCCCGGGCGGCTCGCCGATCGCATAAAGTAAAGGCGCGCATCCCGAGGCGCCACCATCACCACCGCTGCCGCGCGTTTCGAGTCGTTACGGGAGCATGGTGCGCGGCGACGCCCCCCCCTCAGGCTGGGCTCGTCGGGAGCTTGAGCGCGGGCACGGAGGGCCGCGGCGCGGGCGCCGCGGCGCCCGTGGGCGCGGGGACGCCGCGGCCGCTGGGCTTGCTGCGCATGGGGACGTTGCCCGTGCGGCTCGACGCCGGCGCCGTCGGCGGCGCGGGCACCTGGGCGCCGCTGAGGTCCCGGGGCGCGGCCTTGGCCGTCGCGGAGCGCTTCGTCGCGGGCAGCGGCCGGCCGCCGAGGTCCGCGGTGACGACGGCCGCGGACTTGGACAGCTGCTGCCAGGGCCCGTCGGGCTTCTTGATGCGCATGGTGGCCATGGGCCGCGCGAGGCGGCCGACGTGCGACTCGTGCGTCAACACGTCGTAGCCGTGGTGGCGGCCGCCCTCGCGCTCGCAGAAGTCGACCGTCTTCGCGAAGCGCGCGAGGGCGCGGCTCTTGTCGCGGTCGTCGCGCTTCACGGACCGGTCCCGCAGCTCCGCCTCCACCGAGGGCCCCTTCTTGGACGCGATGGCCCGGTTGCCGACGCCGGACGCGACCTCCAATTTCGCCTGGTCCTTGACCGCGTGGCTCACGATGTCGTAGGCCGCGCCCTCGCAGTACTGCACCGCCGGCGGCAGCCGCGCCACGGACCCCTGGCCCGCGATGGAGCTCAGCACCGCGCGCTGCTTCGCGAAGTCCGCCTCCTTGCCCGCGTCGTAGTAGCGGCCGAGCAGCGGGTCGAAGTCGTGCGTCTCCCAGAAGAGCTTCTGGGCGCTGTGCTTCGCCTCCGTGCGGTCCCGGAGCGTGCGGCCCTTGTGGTCGCTGATGTACTTGTTCGAGACGATGTCGAACTCGCGGCGCTTCCACGACGCGGGCAATAGGCCCGATTCCGCGCGCGCGTCGACGACGGACTTCCGCGGGGGCGCCCTGGGGTCCTTGGCCTTGTGGTTGATGATGTTCCAGGACGTGCGCGAGTCCGGCGGCTTGTTGCTCGGCGCCCGCTCCGCGGGCGTCTTGCCACTCCGGAACTCGTGCGTGACGATGTCGAACGGCGGCTGCTTGTCGAGCGCCGCGGCGAGCTTCGCGCCGTCGGCCTCGGCGGCGGAGTTTCGCGCCGACCGCTCGCGCCGCGGGTCGTAGTGGCGCTGGAGCAGCGGGTTGAACTTGGACCGCTTCTCGTAGTGGGTCACGCGGTGGTCCTTGGGCGGGTGGGCCTCGCCCAGCTTGTCCCAGGACGCGAGGCCCCGCTCGGCCTGGTAGCTCTTCAGCGTGTCGCCCCAGGACGTCTCCGTCGGCAGGGCCGTCGTCGTCGACAGCATGGTCGCGCCGGAACCCGCGCGGGGCGGCGGAGAGGCGAGGCAACCACACGGCCCAGCTCGATGGCGTTGCCGTGGGTCGATGGTATCATCGTTACAAGTTGATACTGCCGTCGGAGGTTGAAGCAGCCCCGCTCTCCATGGAGAAGCTGATCGATCGATGAGAAGCTGATGCCTCGTATCGCACGATAAGATGCGGTCGCGCCGCGCCGCGGCCGGCGGCGGCGCGGCGCTGCCGACGACGGCGGCCACGACGGCCCGCCGCCGGCCGTCGCGGCGCCGGCGCTGCGTCGTCGGCGCCGTCGTCGCCCTGGCGTGCTGCGGGGCCGCGCTGCTCCTCGTGGCCCGCGGCGGCCCGGCCCTCGACGGCGCGGCCCTCGAGGCGCGGCTCGCCGCCGTCGCGACCCTGCCGCGGCGCGTGGACGTCCGCCGCGACGGCGCGGACCGCTTCGCGGCGCGGGGCTGCGCGGACGACCCGCTCCGGCGGTTCCGGGGCCGCGCGCGGCGCGGCGCCGTCGCCGCGGTGACGGCCGCGCGCGTCGCCTCGACGGCGAGCCGCGAGTTCCGCCTCCTCGCCCGCCAGGCCGCCTCCCTGGCGACCCTCGCGGCGCCGGGCGCCGTCGACGACTACGTCGTCGTCTGGTCGCGCGACACCAACGGTACGGCGGCGTGCGCCGCGCTCCGCGCGGGCCTCCCGGCCGCCTGGCCCCTGCGGTGCGTCGACGAGGCGGCGCTGGAGCCGAAGCTCGCGACCTACGACGACCGCCGCTTCGACGACTACGGCGGCGACGGCGCGTACCGGGACCGGCGAAGGCCGGGGCCGCACGAGGGCGCGACGTTCCCAACTTGGAAGGCTCCTAGCTCGGTCGTTTTCCACTCGTTTCGGCTGATTTTTGGACGAGCGATCATCTCGCGAAGCGTGGATGCTTTTTTCAATGGAACTCGCGCGCGCGGAACACTCACGCTGAAGTGTTGAATCACCCTTTCAGGCGCGGCCGCGTCGCGCAGATGGTCGCGAAGCTCGCCGCGGCCCGCGTCGTGCGGAGCGCCTTCTACCTCGTCCTCGACGCCGACGTCGTGCTGCTGCGGCCCCTGGTCTTGGCGGACCTCGTGGACGCGCGGGGCCGCGGTTTAGCGACGTTCTCGCCCTTCTTTTCCGGCGCGGGCGGCGGCGACGACCTCCGGTCCGTGGGCCAGTTCGGCCGCTGGCTGCGCTGGTCCGGGGACGTGCTGGGCATCCCGAGCGTCGACGCGCGACGGGGCTTCTACGGCGTCACGCCCGCGCTGCTCCACGCGGGCGCCGCGCGCGCGCTCTGGGCGTACCTCGAACGGCGCCACGGCGCCCCCTGGTGGGCGAACGCGGGGCCCTTCTGGACGGAGTACGGCCTCTACTTCCTCTTCCTCGAGGCGACGCAGACCGCCGACGCCGTCCACTTCCGCTGCGAGGGCCAGCTCAGCGGGCCGGCGCTGTGGGAGGGCACGCCCGACGCCGCGGTCGACGTCGCGGCGCTCGCGGGCCAGGCCTACGCGCTCTTCGCCGTGGACCAGTCGCGGCGCCGCGGGCCGAGGTTGGACGCCGGCGCCGCGGCGGCGCCGCGGCTCGGCGCCGCGGCGTCGAAGCGGCTCGTGCTCGACGCGTGGGCCGCGTCCGAGGCCGCGACGGACCGGTCGCGCGACGACCGGCGGCGCGCGGACGGGTCGTCGACGGCGAGCCTCCGGGCCTTCGTCACGCACGTCGCCACGGTCAGCGACGTCTGGGCCGCCTGCGTCACGGCCGCGTCGCGCGCGCCCGGCGGCCACCCGCACGTCGCGCTCGCCGACGGCACCGTCCTCGACGACTACGACGCGGGCCCGCTGCTCCGGGCCTGCTTCCGCGGCGCCGTCCTCGAGGCGCCGCGGCTCCCGGACGTGCCCCGCGCCTTCGGCCTGCTCCACGCCTTCGGCCTCGCGCGCTTCGACAAGGTCGTCGTCGTCGGCCCGGGCGCGGTCCTCGGGCCCAAAGCCGCGGACCTCTTCGAGCGGCCGGGCCTCGGCGCGTCGAACGCGTCGCGGGGCCTCCGGTCCGAGCTCCTCGTCCTCGTCCCGGACCTCGCGCTCTCCTACGGCCCCCTGCGCGCGGCGCTCGCGCGCCGGAGGCCCGGCGAGCGCCTCGACGCGTTCCTCGACGGCGCGTTCCCCCGGTGGCGCGCGCGGGACCTGCCGCGCGCCTTCTACGTGGCCGACGACCCCGAGGTCCTGCGCTTCGACTTCGGCGCGCGCCTGCCGCCGTCGGAGGACCTCTGCGCGCGCGACGGCGCGCGCGCGGCGCCCTTCTGGGCCGCGCACGCGGCGCTGCTCGCGCGCCTCGGGGCCGACGACGCGCGGCGGCTCCGGGCGCTGCTGCGGCCCCTCGCGTCCGGCGCGCTGGCGCGGTGCGGCGACGTCGCGCGGACCTGCCGCGAGCTCGCCCGGGCGTGGGACTTCCCGGACCTGTTCCGCGAGCCGGACTGCCGAGGCTTGGACACGCCGGACTAGCGAGAGCGCACACAAAAAGTCGGATTAGAGGGCGGACACCTGGTCGCGGTAGTAGGCCTCGTCGAGCCAGGCGGGCTTTGGGAGGGCGAAGTGGGTCTTGAGGATGTGCTCCGCGACCTTGAGGCTCTGCTCGGCCCAGCAGCAGGGCGTGCCCTGGTAGCCCGTGAACCAGTAGTCGTTGTTCGCGACGAAGAGGTTCTTCTTCCCGCCCGTCGGGTTCGACGTCTTCATCGTGTACGCGTGGCCGTCGACGCCGCCGAGGCAGGTCTCCTCCGGGCACGTCTTCAGCATGGCCCGGAAGTTCGACGACATGGGCGTCGGCAGGAACTTGTTCGACGCGTCCCAGAAGCCCATGACCGCGGACGTCGGCGGCGCGACCGTCGCCGGGTCGACGCCCTTCGACGCGAAATCGGCCGCGTGAAGCGCGAGCAGCTTCGCGTGGCTCTCCGCCAGCAGCGTCGCGTTCGTCGACACGGTCAGCGGGTCGTCGCCGGCGGCGCGGTACGCGTCGTAGTAGGTGATGCTCGGCACCTTTTCGTTGAACGTGTAGACCGTCTCGATGGCGCCCGCGCCGACGAGCGCGCCCGCGGCGTCCCTCAGCATGGGGCCGTCGTGGAAGCGGCCGAAGAACGGAGGCGACGAGTTCGTGGCGGCGAAGGACCCCTCGAGGATGCCGAGCTCCGTGCGCCACCAGGGCTCGGGGTAGACGAGGTAGACCTTGAGCTGCTCGACCTCGAAGCCCTCGGGGTGCGGGCAGGGCTCGCAGGCCGCGAGGAGCCGCGCGGCCGTCGCGTCGTAGCGGAAGAGCGGCGAGTCGCCCGCGTCGAGCGCCGTGATCGCCTTGCGGGGCAGGTTCAGCAGCGCCGCGCCGGCCTCGACGGCCGACCCGTCGGCGAAGACGAGCCTCGCGCCCCTGTCGTCCGCGCCGTCCTCGACGGCGACGAGCTCGCGGCCGTACTCGACGCGGACGCCGCGGGCGACGAGGTCCCGCGTGATGAGGCGCAGCGGCGTCTCGTAGCCCGCCGCGTTCTCCGCGGCGTCGCCGTCGACGATCTTGTAGAGCGTCGTGTTGAACTCCGGGTCGAGGCCGCAGTCGGGCTGGTAGCAGCGCGTGCTCAGGTTCAGGTCGAAGCGGATGAGGTCGCCCGGGAGGTGCATGTCGCGGCCGAAGCGGTACGCGCCGATGTCGATGGTCAGGTTGTGTTCCTCGCGCACGCTGTAGGTGCGGCCGCCCGTCTTGTGGCGCGCCTCGAAGAGGCAGAGGTTCGGCGTCGTCGGGGCGAGGCGGTAGGCGGTGTAGAGCCCGGCCCAGCCGCCGCCGACCACCGCGACGTCGCAGTCATTGGCGGCGGCGACGGCGAGCGCTGGCAGCCACGCGAGCAGCGAAGCCATCGAACGCGACGCCATCTCGTCGTGGCGGAAAATGCTCGCAACGTTGGTGCTTCTTCGGCCTGCTTGCAGCCCTTCTTGAGCATGGCCACCATGAAGGAGGTCATCGCGGCCAAGGGCGCGACGGTTCGCGACGGCGTCGAGCTCGACTCGGCGTCGGCGGGCTGGAGCGCGCCCTTCGGCGCGGTCGTCGAGGTGCTGGAGGAGGCGTCGACGGCGTCCGGCGTCGCGCGCTGCCGCGTGGGCCACGGCGGCCGCGCGGGCTGGGTGTCGGCCAAGGTGCTGCGGGCGCCGACGGCCTCCGGCGAGTCGACCGCCGCGCGGCTCAAGGCCGCCGCCGACGAGCTGAACCGCGCGGAGCGGTGGCCCGAGGCCGTGGACATGTACGGCGCGGCCATCGCCGCGGACCCGAACAACCACGCGCTCTACAGCAACCGCGCGCGCTGCCGCCTCCAGCTCTGCGGCGCCTGCGCGCCGGCGGCCGACGTCGCCGCGGGCCTCGCCGACGGCGAGCGCTGCGTCGCCCTCGCGCCGGGCTTCGCGCGCGGCTACCGGCGGTTGGGCGCGTTCCAGCGCCTCGCGGCCGTCGCGGCCCTGCGGGGCGCGCGGTCCGCGGCGGACTTCGACGCCGCGGACGCGGACCGCGACGACGACGCCGACGGCGGCGTCGACGTCGCCTACGTCCGCGCCGCGCGGCGGTCGCCGGCGACGGCCGCGGCCGTCGAGCGCCATCGCCGCGCGCTCGAGCGGACCTGCCGCGCCGGGTCACGACGCGCCGGCGTCCTCCACGGCCGTTTGTGTGAAAACACCGCGACGCTCTCAGGCTCGCGCTGGACCGGGGCTGCGCGGAGCTGCGGGACTGGCTCCAGGAGCTCCGCGACGCGGACGGCTTCGCCGTCGACGCGTCGCTGGCGCCGGACGACGCGGCCCTCGCCGACGACGCGGCCAAGGCGGCGCACAAGGCCAGGGGCGCCGAGCTCTTCGCCGCGGCCAAGTGGGCCAAGGCCGCGGCCGCGTTCACCAGGGCGCTCGCCGCGGACGCGACGGACGGCGTGCTCTACAGCAACCGGTCCGCGTGCCACGCGAAGCTCGACGCCTTCGCCGCGGCGCTCCGCGACGCCGACGCCTGCGTCGCCCTGAAACCGACCTGGGCCAAGGCCGCGAGCCGCCGCGGCGCCGCGCTCTTCGGCCTCGGCCGCTACGAGGCCGCCGCGGCCGCGTGCCGCGCGGGCCTCGCGGCGACGGACGGCGCGACGCCGGCGACGGCCGCGGCCCTCGAGGAGCTCCTGGAGAAGTGCGCCGTCGAGACGCGCGAGCCGCCCGCGGTCCGGCGCCACATGCACCGGCTCCGCCGCGAGCAGCGCGACCGCAAGAAGCTCAACCTCGGCGGCTCCGGCGGGGGCCTCTGGGTCGCCGACGAGCGCGGCGGCATGAGGAAAGCCGACCTCGGCTCCCTCTGCGCCACCAGCGGCGTCGGCACGCTCGGCGGCCTCGACGCGGTCTTGCGCGACGCCGCGAGCGGCAACCCGGCGTCGGAGAAGGACATGCGCGCCGAGGCCCGCGCGGCCGCCGCGCGCGAGGGCGGCGGGCGCTAACCTCTCACGTCGCTACACGCGTCGTCGAGCGCGGCTTCCGGATCCGAGGGGGAACTGACGTTCTCGCCCGTGAGCCGCGGCACGAGGAGGAATCGCATGACACCTAGGACCGGTCGGCGTAGGGAGTTCCTGCCTGCATGCGACTCGAAACGTAGGACTCCCGGGGTAGGCCACGGGATTCCGTCGGGAGGTCGGATTCATGCCTGGATGCATCTCTCTCTCTCTAGCGCATTAGGCGACGCATCCCGCCGGGCCATCTAATCCACACACACAACACATCCCTGTGTGGAATCACAGGAGATTCGCGATCTAGAAATCGAAGCAAAACCGAAAGCAAGGCTACAGCGACGCGCGCGAAGAACATGTACAGCAACAAGCTTATCCTCGTCGCCCTCGCCGCCACCGTCACGGTGTCGGAGTCGGCGTGCACCAACGACAAGAAGTGGATGATCAACAACAAGCGTTCCAAGAATTGCGACTGGGTCGCCAAGAAGCCGAGCTCTCGCTGCCAGAAGAAGGGCAAGAACGGCAAGGGCAACAAAGTCGAGGCGAACGTGGCCTGCCAAGAGTGAGTGATCCCCCGACCCTCAACCAACTCCCGAACCCCCGCCCCGCGCGCGTCCGCCCGAGCGCTCGCGCCGGAGAGAGATTCGCCGAGATCCTCGCGAGCGAGGCCCTCGCGCGACGCCCGCCCGCGCGACCGCCTCGACCGCCGCGGCGCGGCGGTCCCTCGAGAGCCCCCGCGCGCGGGACCGCGCCTCGGCCGGTCGGCGGCGCGCGCGCGCGCGTCGACGCGGTCGGGGCGCGCCCGACCGCCTCGGTCGATCCCGACGCGCCGCCAGGTCCTGCGGCACCTGCGACACGTGCGCCCCCGATTCCTGGTCCAAGCAGTGCGTCACGGCCGGCATGTGCGCGAACGAGTTCGACCTCCACGAGCCCGCGCCCACGTTCTTCGAGCGCGTCGCGACGTTCCCGGTGTGCTCGCAGATCGACGGCGCGTGCGACGACGAGACGGAGACGTCCGCGGAGATCGTCGACGTCCACGTCAAGGCCTGCGTGGCGTCGTGGTCGAGCGCGATCGACGGCGCCGCCTGCGCGGCCGGCGTCGACGCGTGCCCCGCGGCGCCGTGCGACGGCGACGCGCTCGGATCGTGGTGCTGCGCGGACGCGGACTGCTCCGGGGACTGGTTCTACTGCAACCCCAAGGCCGGCGGCCAGCTCACGGCGGTCTACACGGACTCGCCGCGCGGCGTCATCGGCTGGGTCGACCTCAACGACCCGCGCGACCCGAAGCCGCTCGGCACGTTCGCGACGCCCGGCGAGCCGACGTCCGTCGCCGTCGTCGGCGACGCGGCCGTCGTCGCCGTGTCGACGGGCGAGGACTACGTCGCCACGTCCGGCGCGCTCCTCGGCGTGCCCATCCGCGCGACCCGCGGCTCCGCGGACGACGCCGTCGCCGGCGTCGTCTCGCTCCCGCTCGGCGGCCAGCCCGACGCCGTCGCCGCGGGCGCCTTCGCCGGCGACACGGCCTACATCGCCGTCGCCATCGAGAACGAGCGCGACGAGGACCTCGGCGACGGCAACCCGCCCCAGTTCCCCGCGGGCCACGTCGAGATCTTCACCGCGAAGACCGCGAACTCGGAGCTCGGCGTCCGCCTCTCGAAGCACGCGGACGTCGCGATGACGGGCCTCGCCGGCTGCGACTTCCCCGAGGACCCCGAGCCCGAGTTCGTGTCCGTCTCGCCCGGGAACAAGGCCGTGGTCACGATGCAGGAGAACAACTGCGTCGCCGTCGTCGACCTGCCGACGGGCGCCGTCGACTTCTCCGCGTCCGCGGGCGCGCGCGACCTCACGGACGTCGACGTCGCGGAGGAGGGCGTCATCGACCAGACCGCGTCGCTCGCGGCCGTCACCGCCGAGCCCGACGGCGTCGTCTGGATCAAGGGCGGCGCCTACTTCGCGACGGCGAACGAGGGCGACATGGCGGGCGGCAGCCGGTCCTGGTCCGTCTTCGACGGCGCGACGGGCGCGCTCGTCTACGACTCGGGCAACTTCCTCGAGCACCTCGCGGCCTCGCTCGGCCACTACCCCGAGCACCGCTCGGAGAACAAGGGCGTCGAGCCCGAGAACATCGCGTACGGCGAATTCCCCGACGGCGCCGGCGGCACGCGCGACTTCGTCTTCGTCAACCTCGAGCGGTCCTCGCTCGTCGTCGTCTACGACGTCACGGCCTTCCCGACCATCACCTACGTCCAGACGCTCCCGGCGGCCATGGGCCCCGAGGGCACCGTCGCCGTGCCGGCCGCCGGCATCGTCGTCACCGCGTCCGAGGAGGACGCGCGCGACGACAAGTTCCGCGGCGCGCTCAACGTCTACGAGCTCGGCACCGGCGGCGCGCCGTCGTTCCCGACGCTCGTCTCCCAGCTCCCGGCGGACGGCTCCGCGCCCATCCCCTTCGCCGCGCTCTCGTCGCTCACCGCGGAGGCCGGCGACCTCGTCCTCGCCGTCGAGGACTCGGCCTACGGCAAGAGCCGCGTCTTCGAGATCGACGTCGGCGTCGCCCCCGCCGTCGTCGTCGGCGGTGCGCGCATCCTGGACTCGAAGGACGTGCTCCGGTCCTGGTCCCACTTCACGAACTTCACGACGACCGTCGACGGCGCGGTCGCCGACGGCGAGTTCGACGCCGCGGACCTCGCGGCCCTCGTCAACGACGACAAGACGGTGAACATCGACCCCGAGGGCGTCGCCGTGGGCATCCTCGGCGGCGCCGTCAAGTACGTCGTGGCCCACGAGGGCTACGGCACCGTCGGCGACGCGGGCCGCCCCGTGCGGTCGCTCAACTTCCTCTTCGTCCTCGGCCTCTCCGGGCCCGACTACGTCATCGACGAGGTCATCGCGCTCCCGGACGCCCAGAACGCGCGGCAGCTCCGCTTCGGCTTCGAGGGCGTCGCCGTCCTCGACAACAAGATCGTCGTCGCGTTCCAGCGCGCCTGGGGCGCCGACGAGTTCCCGCAGATGGGCGTCTACGACTACGCCGTCGGCGGCGACGCCGGCTGGTCCTTCGTCTTCTACCCCGTCGACGAGCCGTCGTCCCAGTACGGCGGCTGGGTCGGCGTCGGCGACATCGAGGCCGCGCCGGTCCAGACCGGCGGCGCCGTCGGCGACATCTACGTCCTCGACCGCGACAACCAGGGCGGCATGGACGCGGCCGTCAAGCGCGTCTACAAGGCCAACGTCTTCCACTACGACGCGGACCGCGTCCTCTACAAGCACCTCGTCGCCGACCTCCTCGTGCCCATCGCCGCGACGGCCGGCTACGTGCCCGAGAAGGTCGAGGGCATCGCGGTCCTCGCCGACGGCCGCCGCTTCTTCAACAGCGACAACGACGGCGTCGACGACCACAGCGGCGAGTCGAACCTCCTCGCCTTCTAGGCGCGACCCAAGCACGCCAAGCACGCGCGCGCGGCCGAAGCGCGGCCGCCGCGCCGTCGCGCGACACGCGCGCGACCATCCATCCCCCCCGCCCCTCGGGCGTGCGCGTCGCTCCGGCGCGCGCCACCGATTCGTGTGTATGTCTGTCCCCCCTAACGATGTACATACGTGTCTCGGCCGTCGGGGGGTCATTTGTTTCGATCGCTCACCGTCGGCTCGCCTGTGGGGAGCGATCGCCTGTGGACAAGCGCCATCCTCTCAGCCTCGTCGGAGGACTCGGCGTCGTCGGCGTCGTCGGCGCGCGTCCCGCTCTCTCGACCGACCTGTCGTGATCGCCTCGACCAAGCGTCGCGACCCCCGCATCTCGCGCCCATCGACGCCGCCCAGTAGACTCGCTCGCGCACCAATCATGAACGCGGGCATCGTGCTGATCATCGCGGCGTCGACGCTCGCTCGCGCGGCGGGGGCCCAGCCCGTGTCGTGCGCGGATCCCGAGGACGGCTCCGTCGCTTCGAGGTTCGTCAGAAACACGTGCACGGCGAACGCGTTCGACATGGCCGTCCACACCATCCCCGACCTCGTACCGAAACCCGCGCCGTCGCGTCCCCGCGCGTCGTCGAGCCGCGTCCGCAGGTGTCGTCGGACATGGCGAAGCAGGGATGCTGGGAGAGGCACATCGTCACGCGCATCGTGAGCTACCTGAACACGCGCGACCGCGGCCTCTTCCTCGACGTCGGCGCGAACGTCGGCGCGTTCACCGCCACCGTCGCCGCCAACGACAACGACGTCATCGCCGTCGAGCCGTTCAGGCTCAACGTCCGGCCCCGCGTCCGCGGCGACCGCGCGCCGCGACCCCCCCGTCCGTCGCAGGTGCCGCTCATCCGCCGGACGATGTGCGGACCCGCGCGCCTCGACGACCGCGTCTCGCTCTACAAGATGGGGCTCGCGGACTCGTTCCCGGGCCCGAAGATGTGCATCTGGAGCACGAACGACGAGATCAACCGGGGCAACGCGCGCATGACGCCCTACTTCGAGGGCCGGCGCGACTTCGGCCAGGACAAGCAGAAGGCGTGCATGGAGGTCGTCTACACGGACACGCTGGACCACCTCCTCTTCGACACGCACGGCCTCGCGCGCCGCGTCGACGTCATGAAGATCGACATCGAGGGCTTCGAGACGCGCGCGCTCCGCGGCGCGGCGCGCCTGCTCGCGAGCGACTTCAAGCCCTGCCAGATCTACTTCGAGTACCAGCACGACGCGACGGTCGAGAGCGGCGTCGACCGACACGAGCTCTTCGAGCGGCTGACGCGAGCGGGCTACAAGCTCAACGACTTCATGAAGAACGAGGAGGTCGGGTCCTTCACGCCCGAGCAGTGGGACGGCATGCGCGGCGGCGACCTGAGAGCCGTGCTCGACGACGCCTCGTGCGGCTGGTCCTCGCGCGGGCCGCCGCCGCCGCCGCCGCCGCCTCGCGTCGTCGGCCGCGAGCCGCCGCCCGGCTGCGGTCCGGAGGCGGCCGCCGAGTGCTCAATCTGCTCCGCGGGGTCGCCCGGCGACGGCGGCGTCTCCCTCGTCGACGGCGTCTGCCAGGAGTTCTGCTCGGCGAACGGGTATTGCGGCGTGACCGAGAACTACGAGTCCGGGGGGACGGACTGCACGAAATGCGCGCCGCGCGTCGGCCGCGAGCCGCCGCCGCCGCCAGCCCGCGTCCGCGAGCGGGCGCCGCCGCCGCCGCAACCTGCCCTCGTCGTCGTCCGCGAGAGGACGAAGCGCATCGAAGCGCTCAAGGCCGAGCTCGCGGCCCTCAAGACGAGCGACGCGCGGGAGCCTCGTCGCGGCGCCCGCGACGGATTCGACCGCGTCCCCGCGTTCGACGTCGACGGCGACGGCGACGTGGACGTGAAGGACAGGACGCTGGAGGTCATGGGCGTCGTCCTCGTCCTCGGCCTTGCCACCCAGTTGGTCCTCCGCCGTCGCGCGCGGCGCCGCGCGGACTAGGCGTCCTATTTAACGCGGTTCTCATGCCAGCTGTTTTGACACTGGCGAGCGTGCGTGCGACCGATGAGATGAGATGAGGAGGCGTTGGTGGTCGGTCGTCGCCCTCCTCGCCGTCGCGGGGAGCGACGACGCGCCCGTCGCCTGCGGTTGCGGCCTCGACGGCGACTGGCCCGAGGCGCCGTCGAAGGCGCCGCCCGACTGGCTGCGCGTGCCGCGGCAGTCGTCGGCCTGGGCCGTGACCATGGTCCTCGCCCTGCCGGCGTGCCGCGGCGCGCCCGCGCGAAGCCTGCGCGAGGCGTCGGCCTGCGGCCCGCGCGACGCCTGCGTCTTCGACGCGCTCAAGCGGTCGGGCGACAGGTGCGCGTACGCGGCGAAGCGGCTCCTCGCGAGGTCGTCGCAACCGCCGCCGCGCGACCGCGACCCGGCCGCGTACGCGGCCGTCGTCGCCGCGCCGGCGGGCGGGGCCGCGGCGGCGGCCCTCGCCGGCGCGTCCATGGACGCGCGGCGGCAGAAGCTCTACCGGAAGCGGCTCGACGCCGGCGGCGCGGCGACGGGCTGCGCGACGCGCGTGCTCGACAGGGCAGGAAAAGAGTGATTCAGCATCGCTTCAACGTGAGTGTTCCGCGCGCGCGCGAATCAAAAACGAAGCGTCCACGCTTCGAGAGCGCTCCGAGAGATGATCGCCCGCCCAAAAATTAGCCGGAACGAGCGGAAAACGGCCGAGAGAGGAGCCTCGCACCCTTTTCCTGCCCAGGTGCTCAACGGCCACCGCTGCGACCGCCACGTCGACGTCGGCGACGCCGACGCGGCGGGCGCCGTGGCGCGCGTCGGCGCGCTCGGCTTCGTCGGCGTCGCCGACGACTGGGCGACGTCCGTGTGCCTCTTCCACCGCGTCTACGAATTGCCGAGGCCGCGGCGCGCGCAGCTCGCGGAGCCGCCGCCGCCGGGCAACGCGACGGACGACTGGGCCGACTGGGCCGTCTACGCGGCCGCGCGGCGCCGCTTCGCCGAGCTGCTGGACGCGGCGGGCGCGTCGCCGGCCTGCGCGGCCGCGGCGCGCGCGAAGGCGGCGGCGGCGGCGGCCGCCGCGGCCGCGGCGCGCGCGGCGCGCGACGCCGCGGCGGTTGCGGCGGCGCCGGCCGCGCGTCCGGTGCCGCGGCGGGCCCCGTACGCGCCCTTCGCCCCGTCGAAGCGCTGGGCCTTCCTCGCGCGCGACGCGGCGCCCTGGGCGGCGCGCGGCGTGACCCGCGGGGACGTCGACGCCGCGTTCGCGGCGCCCGCGGACCCCCTGCGCCGCGCCGCGCGCGCGACGATCGCCGGCGGCCGCCTCTTCGCGACCCTGCCGGCGGACGGCGCCCTGGCCATGGCCTACTCGCGCGCGGAGTGGAACCGGCTGCCCGTGTTTTTGGGCGCGTTCCTCGAAATCGCGCGCCGGTTTCCGGCGCTCCCCCCGGTCGACTTCCTCTTCCTGCTCATGGACGTGCCCGGCGTCCTCGACGCGTCGACGTCGCCGCCCGTCTTCGCCGAGGCGCGGCTGCGGCGCGCGCCGCCGGACCGGCGCCACTGGCTGCTGCCGTCGTTCGACACGTTCCGCCTCGAGGGCGGCGACGTCGGCGACGCGGCGCCGCCGGCGGCGCGCGAGCGGTCCGGCGCGTTCTGGCGCGGCACGGTCCACGCGTTCACGGGCTACTCCGTGGAGGAGATGGTCGCGCGGCGCGCCTACGTCCACAACCTCGCGAGCCGCCTCGACGGCCGGGGGAACGTCGTCGACGCGCTGGCCGAGCCCGTCGCGGCGTCGCTCCAGTTCTCCGGCGGCGAGGGCAACGCGCGCCGCTGGGCCGTCACGACGGCCTGCGACGCGGGCGACGACCGCCTCGACGTCGCCGCGGCCGAGGTCGCCGTCGAGGTCGAGGCCCGCGGCGCGACGGACAGAGCCGTCTCCGGCGACCCGGCGGCCGCCGCGGCGCGCGCCGTCGCGGCCGCGGACGGGCCCACGGGCATCACGCTGCGGAACTACGGCTTCGCGGACCACGGGGACGTCTGCGCCAAGGAGGCGTTTCTTTATCTGGACGGCATCTCGACGTCGAACGGCCTCAAGTACTACGGCGCCTGCGGCGGCCCCGTGATCCTCGACGCAGACGCGGCGTACGAGGATTTAATTACGGCGGCCTGGCCGGCCCACGCGGCTGCGGCCCACGACCCCGGCGCGACGCTGCGCGACAAAGTCGACTACGTCGGCGCCGACGGCGCCGGCGCGGCGGCCTTCTGCGCGTCCGTCGCCCGCGCCGTGGCCTGGCTCCGGGCCCACGCGGCGGACGCGAAAGCGATGGGCGCGCGGACGCGCGGCGCCATGCTCGCCGTCGGCTCCGCGCGCGCGGCGCTCGAGTACCTCCGCGAGGCCCTTTTGGCCTACGCGGCGCTCGGCGGGCACGGCGCGGCGCCGCCCGCGGGCGCCTTCGAGGCGGATCTCGCGACCGGCGACGCGGCGGTGTGGAAATCAAGCACTGGTTTGGGGGGTCCCCACCAAACTTCAGAACTCTCTAGCTCGGTCAAATCGAAGTCGATTCGGCTGATTTTTGGACGAATCGATTGCTCTCGTCGAGTTCTCGAAGCACAGCGGCAATCCTCGCGTCACAACGTTCGAATACGCGCAGATTGAAGTCGGGTTGAAGATTTGATTTCCACACAGGCGACGCGGCGGTGCGCAACGCGTACGCGGAGCTCCAGGTGCTCCTCCTCGAGGACCGCGACGCGGACGCGACGGAGCTCCGGCGCCTCTTCTCGCCGGCGGCGGCCGCCGACGGCCTCTACCCGCGGAGCGGCGCCTGCGCGGCCTTTCCGCGCCCCGCGGCCGCGGCCGGCGCGCGCGCGCCCGTCGTCGTCGCGGGCCAGGGCGGCTCGGGCAGCCGGTCCGTCGTCGAGCTGCTCCGGGCCTGCGGCGTCGAGATGAACGGCGTCGACGGCGGCGAGGACGACGCGTCGAGCGCGGACCGGCGCCTTCGAGCGCGAGCGTGTGCCCTTGACACCCCACAAAACCCGTAGGCTCCGACGGTGCGAAGACCCACGACGCCTTGGCGATGCGGCTCGCGGGCTTCAACGACGTCGACGACCGAGGCGTCCGGGGGCCCGGCCGGTCCGCGGGGCTCCTGCCCGTCCTCGGCGCCGCGGCGACCGAGGGCCTGCTCTACGACCTCGCGGCGCTGCCGCGGGCCGCGCGGCGCGGCGAGCTCGCGTCGCTCTGCGCCTTTTCGCTGAACGCGAGCGCGCTCGCGGCGGTCGCGGCGGGCGCGCCCTGGGGCTGGAAGGAGCCGCGGGCCCTCTTCCACCTGCCGGCCTTTGGGCTCGCGTTCCCGGCCTTCCGCTTCCTCCACGTGGCCCGCGACGTGCGGAGCCTCGCGTCCGCGCACGTCGAGGGCGACGTCGCGGTCATGCGCGCGTGGTGGCGCGAAACGTACGCGGCCGTCGTCGACGCGCGGCGCGCGGCGATATCGCGCGCGGCGCCTGGCGGATCCGCGCCCCCCATGGCCTGCGACCGCCTCTACCACGACGCGCTGCTCTGGCGCGCCGTCTTCGCCGAATTTTGGGCCGAGGAGCAGCTCGCGCTCGTCAAGGCCGGCGCGGCGCTCGGGCCGGACCGGTACGCGGTCGCGCGCGTCGAGGACCTCGTCGCGGACCCCGGCGCGGCCCGGGTGTTGCTGGACTGGGTCCACGGCGGCGCCTACGGCGGCGACGCGGCGGCGGCGGCGGCGAAGATCTACGCGGGCCGCGGCGGCGCCTACGGCGGCGCGGCGCGCGCGTGCGACCTCCTCGTCGCCGCGGCGTTCCAGAACCCCAAGGACGTGCGCGCGGGGCCCCTCGCCTTCCCGAAGAAGTGCGCGCTCCTCGACTTCCTCGACGACGCCGGCGGCCTGCCCCGGCGGCGCTGGGGCCTCGGCGTCGAGGGCAGCGGCTTCCACAGCCGCGACGTCCGCGGCGCGGCGCCGCGGCGCGCGCGCGTCGGCGCGCGGCTCCGCGTGCTCGCCGCCGTCAAGGGCCGGTGCTGGGCGCGCGCCGACGCCGCGGACGCCGCCGTCGTGGCCAGCGCGACGGTGCGCGCCGCGCTCGACGCGCTCGGCTACGCGGCGGCCGTCGCGAAGCGGCCGCGCTCCTACTCCGACGACGCGCCGGCGCCGCGGACGGCGGCCCAGGACGTCTACGCCGCGCTCCGGCCCTGCGCGGACCTCGACTGCGGCGGGGGGGACTCGCCGACCTGGGCCGCGGGCGGCAGGACCTGCGCGTGGGTCGCGGAGAACCCGACGCGCGCGCGCTGCAAGGTCGCCGGCGACGACGGCGCGGCCGCGCGGGACGCCTGCCGGGAGGCCTGCTGCCGCCCGGCGAAGCCGGGGAAGGGCTAGCGCGCGCATCGCGGGCAGCATTGGATCTCTTCGGTTTTCTGGTCCATATCATAAGCGAGGTCGAGGCGAAAAGGCAGGGGGGATGCTCAGACGCGGCCGGGGGTATGCCTCGGCCGCGGAGCTGGAGGGGCAGGGCGGCGGGGGTCTTGTAGGGGTGGCGCACAGGCTGGCCGGGGGCGTTGTGGTTCGGCTCTAGGGCGGCGGTGGCAAGGCCAGCTTGATGGGGCTATCCCGGGATGTGGAATTAGGCCGCGGGCGATGGAGCGGCCAAACCTTACCACCAAGGCTTTGGTTCTTCTTCTGATAAATTTGAAGCTGCAGGCAAGGCTGGAGCCTCGTCGTCCGGGGCTTCGTGAATAATTTGGTGATTGATCTGGTCGTAGGCTTCGTCCGCTGATCGCGCTTTCTTGTTCTGGTCGCTGTCAATCGTTGGCTTCAGCGATCCCACGGCGTCCGCGGCGGCGACCGGCTTAGGACGCGCGACTTCTTTGTCTGCAGGCGCGCTCTCCTTGCTCTTCTTGGGGGAAGGTAGCGTCACCTCTTCGGGATTTACCTCGCAGGTCTCGACGAGGATCGTGTAAATTGTCGCGACGAGCACGAGGGTCCCGATGACGATCATGGCGTAGCTAAAAATCGGACCTTTGAACATATCGCCGGGCGCGCCGTCCTGCTCGTCCATGTCCTTGATGAACAGCATCAGCGACGCGATGAACACGAGGACGATCTGCGCGTTGCCCACGTTCGCCAGGTTGTCGTCCGCGTCTTCGATGTAGGGGCGGCTGTACGTGTAGACTTGCATCGAAAGGAACGCGATGAGGAGACCAATAGCGATCTGCGACGCGCTACCCGGGTACCTACATCGAACCGTCATCGAATCATCATGTAGCCGGTCTCCTACATGAAAATAAGCAGGCCCGTGAGCGCGAGCTTGCGGATGCACTCGAAGACCACAAATTGGTAGCAGCGCGGCTCGTACCTGGCGCGCGGACTGGTTGGCAATTAATGTGATGCACACGAGACGCCGCGGTGCGCTCTTCGAAGAGGAACGCGAGATGCTGGATCGACTCGTCCGCGTCACGCGTCGCAAGCTTTCGTTTCTGCAACTCCGCGGCGGAGACCGTATTGGCGCCGAGCATCGTCTTCATCAAGTCTCGCGCGGAAGAATTTTGCAGAGGGAGTCGCTCGTTAAGCTCTCTGTACGCCTCCGCAGAAGCGCTTCGAGGCCTACCGTCGCTGGTGTCCTCGATCTCGCTGAGCCGGCTAACGTCGACGCTCGGGTCCAACTGCTTGCGGTACCGGAAGAGAAGCACCCAGTAGAGGAGCGGTATTCCGACGGGGTATACGAAGAGCATGGCAAGCGCGTAGGTGGACCAGATGCCCTTGTAGCTCGGCGACGTGCACGAGATGTCGTGGTCCGCCTCGAGCACCTTGATCGTCTCCGTCGAGCCGTCCGAAAAGCCTTCCTCGTAGCTCACGCAGTTGTAGAAGCGCAGCACCGTCGTCGACACGCTCGGGAACACAACGAATGTGAGCAGGAGAAAGGCGCCGAACGACGTGGTACGGATTGATTTTGCCTTTTTGGCGGTCGCGCACATCGCGGCGAGCTCGCCAAAGAAAAAGATCAGTAGCGAGAAGACAATAGGGAGGGCCGTCATCGCAAACAACTTGTCGAAGAACTTGAAGGGGCGCAGGCACGAGACTGGGAGAATCTGCACGACGTTGAATTCCAAGAACGACGTCCACGCGATGAGCGCCTCGAAGGCTTTCGGGAACGAAACGGTCGGGATCGTCCACGGCAGCGCGTCTTGGATTTGGTACACGCCGAGAATAATCTTGAACTTCGTGTGGAGCGAGCGCCTCGTTTCAGCCCACGTAGATTCTTTTTCTTCTTCATCGGTCGAAGTGACATCATCGGACGTGGTAGCGCCGCGTCGCTCTGTCTCGGGAGCGTCATCCTCTTCGCCGTCTCCGAGTATTGCATCGGTAACCTGGCCCTCAACATGGCCTGCCACCCCGCCTTTTGCCATCGCGGCGGCATGAACTAGCGCCTCTCGCTTTTTCCCAGACCGGCACGCCACCACGATTATTGCCAGCACCAGGACGACGAGACACGCGCCGCTCGCGATCGTCAGCGGATCCAACGAAGTGCCCTTGCATTCGACGCAGCGGTTCTTCAGTGCGTCGTGGTGGTAGTCGTTCTTGCATACGCGACACGCGACGCCCTCGTGCCCCTCGGCGCACTCGCCCTTCTTGCACGCTCCGGAGTACTGGCACTGGTAGACGTCGTCGGAGTAGCTGGACGCGCGCCACCAGCCGTCCTCGATGGGCACCGCCGTCAGCGTGTTGGACGTCGCGTTTTCGCAGTCCATGCCGCGTTCGCAGCTCAGACAGCACTGGTCGAAGCACTTGGTGCTGTCGTGCGCGCAGCTCACGAGGAGCTTGATCGAGTCGTCGCACGGGACGGATCCGCCGTCGTCGAGATCGACGGCGAACGGCGAGAAGTAGTAGTCCTCGAGGCACGAGTAGCAGCCCGTGGCGCCTTCGGCCAGCGTCGTCGAAAAGGGCGGACACTGCTTGCAGGACGCCTGGCCCGGCAAGGACGAGTAGGTGCCCTCCGCGCACGGCTCGCACTCGCTCGCGCCCGAGCCCGAGCTCGTCCCAGGGAGGCACGGGATCTGCTTCGAGGCGCCCGGAGTCGGAACGTGGAAGCCGGCATCAGCGAGAGCACAAACGCCCGAACCTTTTGAGCTGGTATACATTGTGACGGGACACCGCTCGCAGGCACCGGCGCCGGCGCCTTTGTAAGTGCCGGCCGGACACGCGCCGCACTTGCTCGCACCAGCGGAGCTGCTCGAGAAACCCGCGGGGCACAAGGTACAGGTGTCGCTGCCTGCGGCGCTGTAGCTTCCGATCCCACAGATGGTGCACTCCTCCGAGGCCGTTGCCGAGTACGTGCCCGCGGGACACGGCGTCGAGGCGGATGCGCCCGTCGTGCTGATGAAGGTCCCGGCCGCCGCGAGCTTGCAGTCGCTCGAGCCCGCCTCGTCCGCGTACTTGGCCGCGTCGCAGTCGACGCACGCGCCGGCGCCCGCGCCCTTGTACTTTCCGACGGGGCACGCCGCGCACTCGCTCGCGCCCTCGGCGGCGCTCGAGTAGCCGCTCGAGCACAGCGTGCACGTGTCGCTGCCGTCATCGCTGTAGGTCCCGACCTCGCAGGTCGTGCACTCGGAGCTCGCCGTCGCGGAGTAGGTGCCCGCGGGACATGCGGTCGCTGCGGACGCGCCCGTCGCGCTGACGAAGCTGCCGGCGGGAGCCAGCGCACACGAGCTCGAGCCCTCGTCTGGAGCGTACGTCGACGCGGCGCAGGGCTCGCACTCCGAGGCACCACTGCCAGAGTACGTCCCCGGGGCGCAGCTTTCGCACTCGCTGGCGCCCGCGCCCGAGAAGGTGCCCGCGTCGCAGTTCGTGCACTGGTCGGCGCCCTCCGCTGAGTACGTGCCGGCGTCGCACGGCGTGCATTCGGCGACGTTGAAATATCCCTCGAAGGCTGCGGTTTCGATCGTGCCCGCGGGACACGTGCCCTCCGTGCAGCCGCTCCCGGAGAAGATGTCGTAGCACGTGCAGGTCCCGTCGCCGCGGACGCCGTCGTCGCAGGAGCCGCGCGACCGGCCGCTCCCGGCGATGCCGCAGGTGTCGGTGAGGCGCGGCGCGTCGCGGTCTTCCGAGCCACCTTCTGGGCAGAGCTCGCACGTGGAGCCGAAATAGCCCGTCTGGCACTCGCCGCATTGGTCGCCGGAGTAGCCGCCGAGGCACTGGCAGGACGCTTCGAAAAACGGAGTCGATGTAGGGTCGCAGAGGCCCTTTAGGTTGCACAGCCCTGTGCAGTAGCCATTGACATAGAGGTAGAGCGCGCCAGGCTCTTGGCCAAGGACGAGATCGAGGTCGCCGTCGCCGTCGAGGTCGGCCAGCGCGGGCATGCTCCTGTCTCCGATGTCGATCCCGTCGAAGGGGTTCGAGCTGTCGGTCATCACTTGGTACGTCGGCGACACCACGGACCCGATGTTCTTGTAGTAGTTCAGGACGCCGCCCTCTTCGCCCACGACGAGGTCGAGGTCGCCGTCGCCGTCAACATCGGCGAATGTGGGCGCGCTGTCGTTACCGATGTCGATACCGTCGAAGGGGCTCGCAGCATCTATGAAAGTGTACGTCGGCGACGTCGAGGACCCGACGTTCTCGTAGTAGCTGAGAGTGCCTCCCCGACTGCCCACGACGAGATCGAGGTCGCCGTCGCCGTCGAGGTCGGCCAGCGCGGGCGCACTGTAGATCCCGACGTCGATCCCGTCGAAGGGGTTCGAGCTGTCGGTCATCACTTGGTACGTCGGCGACACCACGGACCCGATGTTCTTGTAGTAGTTCAGGACGCCGTCCTCTTCGCCCAAGACGAGGTCGAGATCGCCGTCGCCGTCAACGTCAGCCAAAACGGGCTTGCAGTTAAATCCTGTGCTGCGCTCGCCAACGTCGATCACGTCGAACGGGCTCGCGCTGCCAGGAATGGCCTCATAAATGGGCAATGCCACAGACCCGACGTTCTCGTAGTAAAATGGGGAGTTGTCCTTTTCGCCCACGAGAAGGTCGAGGTCACCGTCGCCGTCGAGGTCGCCGAGTGTCGGCGTGCTGCGTTGACCGACGTCGATCCCATTGAAGGGGTTCGAAATGCCGGAAACGGCCACGTACGCGGGTGATACAGCTGGTCCAACGTTCCCGTGGTATTGAAGCCCGCCGTCCTTTTCGCCTAGGACGAGATCGACGTCGCCGTCGTTGTCAAGGTCCACCAGGAAGGGCGTGCTAAAGGAGCCAACGTCGATCCCCTCGAAGGGGCTCGCGCCCTCGCCGGCGGCCTGGTACTTCGGCAAAGACGCAGATCCGAGATTTTCGTAGTAGTGGAGGACACCGTCTCCATCCCCGACGAATAAGTCCAAGTCGCCGTCGCCGTCGAGATCGGCTATCGTTGGAGCACTGCCGAGACCAACGTCGAACCCATCGACGGGGCTTGTACCGTCGGTGATGGCCTTGTATGAGGGCAGATTCGTCGATCCGATGTTCTCGTAGTAGGTAAGGATGCCGGTGGTATCGCCAATGAGAAGGTCGAGGTCACCGTCGCCGTCGATGTCTGCCAGTGCGGGCATGCTCTTAGAACCGACATCGATCCCGTCGAACAGGCTGTTGCCGGGCTGGTACTTCGGTGATTTCATGGACCCGATGTTCTCGTAGTAGCTAAGAACGCCGCTTGCCTCGCCCACGACGAGGTCGAGGTCGCCATCGCCGTCGAGGTCGCCGAGCACAGGAGCACTGTAGATCCCGACGTCGATCCCATCGAAGGGGCTCGAACTGCCAATGATGGCTTCATACGTTGGTGATGACGCGGTCCCGACGTTCCTGTAGAAGTCGAGAGAGCCGTCCAGTTGGCCAACGACGAGGTCGACGTCGCCATCGCCGTCGACGTCGCCGAAGGTGGCTGTGCTGAGAGATGCCACGGAAATTCCTTCGAGCGGTCCGTTGGCGAGCGCCTCAACAAAGTAATGGGAGTTACCACAGCACACAGCCGTGTCGTCGAGCGAGCAAAAGGTGATCAAGCCGGCCGTGGGAGCAAAGGTGATTGTCGACGTGGGGACGGGGGTTACTGTGGGAGCAAAAGTCACAGTCGGGGCTGCGATTGGTCTGTATGTTGGGAGATAGTTGGTTGGTCTGTCTGTTGGGAGATGCGTCGGAAAGGTGGCATAAGGCGTGGGCTCTGCTGATGTGATCATGCAGACAACGTCGCTCGGACTTTCGCAGGCCACGTTGCTTTCTATTATACCGCTGCTGCAACAATTTTCTGCACCACCATCGCGGGACCAGCAGTCTGTTCCGCCACACGACCCACAACTTGCAGCACAACAGACATCCTCGGTGTTGGAGACCCCACATGCACACAGCTCGTCATCATCACTGGCAGTGCACTCCCACGGAATTTGAGTAGGATGCGGAAAGGCGGCATAAGGCGTGGGCTCTGCTGATGTGATCATGCAGACAACGTCGCTCGGACTTTCGCAGGCCACGTTGCTTTCTATTATACCGCTGCTGCAACAATTTTCTTCACCACCATCGCGGGATGAGCAGCCTGTTCCGCCACACGACCCACAACTTGCAGCACAACAGACATCCTCGGTGTTGGAGACCCCACATGCACACAGCTCGTCATCATCACTGGCAGTGCACTCCCAGTCGCTGAGCCGCCGCCGCGCCGCCGCGCCGCCGCCGCGCGCCGCCGCGGCGCCGCCACGCGCCCCGGCCGCGTCTCCGCTCCCGCCGCCGGCGATCGAGGCGGAGCCGAAGTCGTCCTTCGCGGCGCGCTCGGCGGGCCGCTCGAAGGACGGCATCGTCGAGACGGCGCCCAGCACCTCGGTCCGCGCGTCGCGCGCGTCCAGGAGCGCGGAGATCCCGCCCGAGATCGTCATCAGCACGAGGCAGCCTATGATGTGACAAAATGCCCCAATCATGCTGGACCTGAGATTTCCGACCCGCTGGGCGCCACCGGAGGTCAAAGGAGGCTCGCGCGCCGCGCCCCGCGGCGCAGATCTTCGGCTGCCGCGCCCCCGCGTCGCCGCAACCCGCGCCAGACAAAAGGAATGCCGCCGGCTTGAGGCGTGGATCGCGAGTTTTAAAGATTTAAAAACTGCAAGTTGAATAGCAAGTTGCAGCTCATTTCGAAAGCCCGCTCGCAATCGACGCCGTTGGCGATACACACCCCACAACCACCATACAACACCAAAAGCAGCGTCGCCGAGCCGTCCGAGGTGCACCCCGTCTTCGACTTCTCGGCCGACGAGGCGCTTTAGCACGAGTCCCTGGAGCCCCCTAGCCCTTCTTCGACTTCTTGGCCGCGGGCTTCCGGGCCGCGGGCGCCTTCTTCGCGGGCGCCTTCTTCGCGGGCGCCTTCTTCTTCTTCTTCTTGCTAAACATGGACACGTCGAGGTCCTCCTCGTCGTCGTCGTCGTCGACGTAGTCGTCGTCGTCGCGCGCGACGCCCGGCGCGTCGTCGTCGGCCTTGCGCTTCTTCTTCTTGGCGACGAGGTTCTGGGGCTGGAGCGCCTGGGAGCCGTGCGTGCCCGCGTTGTAGGTCTTCGTGAAGTGGGTCTTGACCTTGGTGTCGAGCGCGTCGAGGCCCGGGACCTTGGCGCCGCCGAGCTGGAGGTCCGGGAGCGTCTCGAAGAGGTCGTCCTTGGAGAGGCCGTACTCGTCGAGGCGCGCGATGGTCTCCGCGACGCCCGCGGCGCCGCCGTCGACGAGGGGCCGCGTGACGTATTTCGCGAGCATGGGCAGGTAGTCGCGGCGGACGGCGTCGCGCGTGCCCGAGATGCGCGAGCCGAGGTGGAGCGCGAGCTCGCCGCACTGGCGCTTCGACTTCTTCGTCGTCGAGTTCTTGCCGAACCAGGCGCTGAACTGGGGCGCCATGCAGGAGCCGTCGACGAGCACGCCCGCGCGGACCGTGAGCGACGCCTCCGTCGTCAGCAGCCCCCACTCCTGGTCCGCGTGGACGCGGCGGTCGATGAGGTCGACGTCGCTGAGGCACGCCGCCGCGGCCTCGAGGCGGTTCAGCTTCTCGTCGACGGAGCAGGGCTTGCCCTGGGCGTCGCGCGCCGCGGACGCGGCCGTCACGTAGTTGTGCTGCACGAGCAGCGGCACGAGCGAGTAGTCCGTGAAGAACGCGTCGCAGCGGTCGAAGTGGGACTTGCGCCGCACGTCGCTGAGGATGATCTTGGCGCCGTCGAAGGGCGTCACGCGCTGGATCGCGTCCTTGGAGATCGTCGAGAGCCGGTCCTTCATCGCGGTGTAGGAGCACGTCTCCGCCTCGCCCTCGGACGTCGCCCACATCTGCAGCGCGTTGAGGCACTGGCGGATGTCGTTGCCGCAGGACTCGACGAGCAGCTCCGCGGCGTTCTGCTCGATGGTCAGCCCCTCCTTCATCGCGATGGCCATGACGCGCTTCGCGATCGTGACCTTCATGGGCCGCTTGAAGCGGAGGTCGAAGCAGTGGTTCGCGAGGGTCTTGACCTTGGCGGACTGGCGGTCGTTACAGATGCAGATGATGGGCGTCGACGACGACTTGATGAGCTTGACGAGGGCCTGGGACCCGCCGCGGTCGCTGCCGCTGAGGCCGTCGATCTCGTCCATGATGACGACGCGGCGGAGGCGCTTCTTCGACGGCGGCGCGGCGCCCTTCTTCGCGAAGGACGACGACACGACCTGGCAGCCCAAGGCGTCGCCGAGCGTCTCCTCGACGGTCCGCGCGGACCGCGTGTCCGACGCGTTGAGCTCGACGACGTCGAAGCCGCGCGCGGCGCAGAGCAGCGCGGCCATGGAGCTCTTGCCGATGCCCGGCGGCCCGCTCAGCAGCGCGGCCTTGGCGCCCGGGTTCTCCTTGGCGAAGGCGGGCTTCTTGCGCTTCTTCTCGTCGCCGAGGTGCACCTTCTCCCAGTCGTCGAGCCACAAACCGAGCTTCTTGCAGACGTCGCCGTTGCCGAGGATGTCCTTCTGGCTCTTGGGCTTGTGGCGGTCCGCCCAGAGGCCCGACACGGCCGCGGCCCGCGGCGCCGCCGGCGCGGCCTTGGGCGGCTTGGGCTTCGCGCCGCCGGCCGCGGCGACCGCGGCCGCCGACTCCGCCGCCAGGGCCTCGAGCGCGGGAAAGCCCCGGAGCACGGCGACCTTCTTCTCCTCCGCGGCGGCGAACTTGGAGCCCGACTCGACGCGGCGGCCGTCCTCCAGGAGCTCGCCGACGACGAGGTAGTTCGTGCGCCCGCTCACGGCCGTCGTCACGCGGCCGCCGCGCGCCTTCACGAAATCCTCGGCCGTCTCGCGCTCGAGCGGGCCCGCGGCGCCCTCGAGGACGCCGCTGAACACAAAGGTCTTGCCCGCGAGGGGGCCCGCGGGCGCCGCGGGCGCCGGCGCGGGCGCGCGCGGCGGCGCCGCGGCCTTCTTCTGCTTCTTCGGCGCGGGCGCGGCGAGCGGCGCGCTCGGCGCCTCGCCGGCGAAGAACGCGGACGCGCTGATGACGCCCGACTGCTTCGCCTTCTTGGGCTTGGGCGCCTCGACGGCGGGCGCCGCCGGCGCCGCGACCTCCTCGACGTCGTCGTCGTCGGACGACGCGCCGCCGAGGCCGAGCACGTCCGCCGGCGCCGACAGCCCGAGCACGTCGACCGCGGGCTTGGCGTCGTCGTCGCTCTCGATCTCGATGACCTCCTTCTTTTTGGGGGTCGGCGCCTTGGCCGGCGGCGCCGGGGCCGGCGACGGCGCCTTGCGCTTGGCCGGCGACTTCTTCGCCGGCGACGCGGCCTTCTTCGGCGACGCGGCCTTCTTCGGCGTCGGCGGCTTCGGGGATGAAGACGCCTTCTTCTTCTCCTGGCCCGGCTTGGGCTTGAAGAAGCTGCGGATGTCCATGGCGCGCGCGCTGGACGCGGCCGAGGGACGACGCTGGCGCTTCAAAACCTCGAGGAGCACCTTCGCAGTCGAGGCGGACCGATCCGGATCAGCGACCCAACGATTTTACCACTCCAAGCGGTGCACCAGTCTGGCCGCTTTAAGCTGCCGCGACGCAGCGCCGTAGCACGATGTCGACGAACTACGACGCGACGATCGCGTCGCTCGCGCAGCAGCGCGGCCTCGTCGAGGACGTGCTCAAGCTCGTGGCCCAGTCCATGTGCTTCAGCGAGGAG